>NC_073361.2:5960000-6285625 GCF_027580225.2 Misgurnus anguillicaudatus | reverse complement strand
GTTAAAAAAACCAAATCTTAATTCTTCCAAATTTCAAAATTATAGACCAATCTCCAAATTGCCCTTTTTGTTAAAAGTTCTGGAAAAAGTGGTTTTAAGTCAACTTACATCATATTTAATCTCAAATAACATCCTGGATCCTTTTCAGTCCGCATTTAAGGCCAAACACAGCACAGAGTCTGCTCTATTAAGAGTGACAAATGACATTCTGTTATCAGTCGACTCTGGAAATTGTGCAGTACTTGTACTCTTGGACCTAAGTGCAGCTTTTGACACGGTGGACCATCGTATTTTGTTGAAAAGATTACACTCTGAGGTTGGTATTTGTGGTGCGGCCTTAGATTGGTTTGAGTCCTACCTCTCAAATAGAACAATATCTGTAGAAATTGGAGAATTTTCATCATCATCAGTACCAATTACTTGTGGGGTGCCTCAGGGTTCAATTCTGGGTCCAGTTTTATTTTCTCTTTATATGCTTCCACTGCGTTTAATCTTTGAACGTTATAAGATCTCTTATCACATCTATGCAGATGATACCCAGCTCTATTTACCACTAGACTTGGGTGGTGATTCTGTTTGTTCTTTGTTAGCATGTTTAAAGGACATGAAAGGATGGATGGATGAAAATTTTTTGCAGTTAAATAAAAACAAGACAGAGGTTATCTTGTTTGGCTCTAAGCTACAGATTGAAAATCATAGTAAAACCTTGAGTCATCTCCAGTCAAAACATCATGCATATGTTAAAAATCTAGGGGTCATCTTTGATTCTGATATGAAGTTTGACAAACAAATAAACTCTGTGGTCAGAGCTAATTTTTTCCAGCTAAAGCGGCTCAAAAAATTAAAGCAAATCCTTTGCTTTAAGGATCTGGAGATTGTTATTCACGCATTTATATCTTCAAGGCTTGACTATTGTAATGCCCTGTACGCTGGAATTAGTCAGTCATCTCTATCACGTCTACAAATTGTCCAAAATGCTGCTGCTCGCTTTTTGACGGGAACCAAAAAGCGAGAACACATTTCACAAATTCAGGCCTCTCTTCATTGGCTTCTTGTGAAACAAAGAATTGATTTTAAAGTTCTTATTTACGTGTTTAAAGCTCTACATGGACTCGCCCCTATTTATATATCGGAACTTTTACGTTTTTATTCGCCTCAGAGATCACTTCGATCTTCATTTCAGCTACTTTTAAATGTTCCGAAATCGCGCCTGAAAACAAGAGGAGATAGGTCTTTTTCAGTTTACGCCCCAAAACTTTGGAACGCACTTCCATTTACAATCAGAGCCACTCCCACATTAAATGCTTTCAAAGCATCAATTAAAACCTACCTTTTTTTCTCAGGCCTACTCATAGACGGGTTTTATATTGTAGATTACTTTTATACGCTATAAGCTGTGGTGTTACTATGTATACATGATTGTGTTTTGTTCTGTTTTTATCTAATTTACATAGCTTTTTAAAATTTTTTGCACTGTTGTTTTGCTTGTGAAGCACTTTGGTCAACATTCGTGTTGTGTAAAGGTGCTATATAAATAAAAAACCTTGACCTTGACCTTCACCAATCCGCGTCTTTTACGTATCATTCCACCACTGGTGATTTTAGAATAAGTAAGGAAGGCATGAAGCACTTGAGCCATAAGGTCACTCATCGGTGCCTGGATAAAGCTGACAACAGAGTGGATGGTCACACGCTCACACATTCAGTTGCACAAACTCAGTTTTTTAAAGACTTTCTGTGTCTCAATCAGTTCCCTAGGTTGTGAATTCGTGGACAAATTGATCATCCCTATGCCCTATCCCTTCATAGATCAGAGCTTGATGTCTAAACTTTTGAGGGAGTTGTGAGATTGTGTCTCATAGTGCAATAAAAACAATCATTTTCTATTTATCTGGATTGTCTGTTTACACACGTTCCCTTCCTAAAGTGCCCTTGAAATGGAGCAAAAAACGCATCTTGGATCTTGGATTTAAGCATTTCTTTAATAATATAATAGATAATATGTGACCCTCCCTGTGAAAAGCCAACTAAATTCATTTTTATGTTTTCTACATAAAATCATCCTACATAATGTAAATAACATTCTAATATAATATGTATCTTTAAAATTTAGTAAAGTCCATGAGTGAAATCAAACTTTAATGCTTTTTATCTCAAAATTTGATTTTGAGACGGTCACATATGTATATAAAATGTTGTTTCTCTTTCTTAGGCACAACAGAAAAATGCAGATCTGATTTGCCTACACCAGTTCCTGCAGGGTTTTATTTGAAAGATGTCTGGAAGTCCTTTGTGTGTAACACTCAAAGTTTTAGTCCACCACAAATGATAAATTGTCTTAAAAACAAGATAATTTACCTGATGGGAGACTCTACCACAAGGCAATGGTTTGAGTTTTTTCAAACAAATTTGCCAGGTAAGTCATTTAATGGTATCACTCTTGCTATTCAGTACGATTCAGTTTATTTAATAATTACAAATGAATTTCTCTTGCACTTTTTATATATTTTTCATTGTTGCAAAGCAGCTTTACAGAAAATACATTTTAGATAAAAAAACAGTGCAGAGAGGAATAAAAAAATTTATATTATTTTGCTGGTTTAACGGTTGCTGGTTAATTTTTTAAACTGTGATCCTAGAATGATACTACTGTACTGTATGAACAAGACACTTTAACTCTTTCACCGCCAGCGCCAGCGTTTTTCATGATTTTCACAAAAGTTTAATGCCTTCCAGAAAATGTTCTTCTTCAAATATATAAACATACAATATACCAAATGAAAGAACAGACCTTTTGCTTTCAAACAAAAAAAAAACGTTTCATCCTACCTTCAGCAGTTCTTTTGTAATCAGCTTTTATATGGGTAGGTTTCTGTAAAAACACCACATTTTGAGATAATTTCATTTTTGTGACGGACTTTTCATAGAGATCCCATTCAGAGCGATCTTTAAAACAGACACGGACATGCAACTGCTTGCCATAGGGCAATACTTCCGGTTTTAAAAAGTTGCGGAAGGGCGCCACCTGGTGGATAATAGCGGTATTGCGGAAAGACGGAAATACTCGTCATTGGCGGGGAAGCGTTTTCTCTTGATTGACGAGATATCTCGTCAATGGCGGGAAAAGAGTTAATATAGACACGATATCAGGAATAATAAAATTGATATATGTTACAGAAATAAGAAAAGCAAATATTTCATTTGACTAACTTTACTTATTTAGGTCTGACAACGATTCATCTTCACGTTGATTCCCAGAATGGCCCCTTGATGGCTGTGGAGTTGACAAATAATATCATTATTCACTGGAGGCCACATGGTTTGCCTCTGCAGTTTCGTAAAATGCCAGCTGCTGACCTGCATTATATCAGCAATGAAATTGATTCTATAACAGGTGGTCCTCATGTGGTTGTTGTCTTCACAATATTTGCCCACCTGGTTGTTCACCCAATAACGTTTTATGTACATAAAGTGGCCACAATTCGTCAAGCCGTGGTTGCGCTATTGAAGCGTGCACCAACGACTACTGTCATTATCAAGTCTGGCAACACTGGACTCACAAAGGTAAAGTACACTGCATGACTTTCATTTTAGCCATTTGCTCTTCTAATTTCAAACTACTTTAGGATTCTGTGCATTACTGTTTGGATGCTACTGTATGCTTTTAACTTGAACAGTTGCCTGTTCAATTATTTGGAGCAGTGCTGGGAGTAACTACAAAATAGAAGCAGTAGCATACACTCTCTATTAATAAGATCATAAGGTTCAGTAGTTAAAAATTCATGTTGCTTTGGTGCTTTTTTGCTGTCAAAGGGCCTAAACACTTTCTTTGCTTAGTTCTAGCACTGTTTTGTGACTATAGTTTGTTTTATTACAGAATGAATTAGGAAATGACTGGCACAGGATGCAGTTAAACACAGTAATGAGAGAGATGTTCAGTGATGTTAAGGGAGTGGTCTACCTCGATGTCTGGCAGATGACTTCATGTCACTACACAACTGAAGACATTCATCCAGCCAATGTTGTCATCAGCAATGAGATTGACATGTTGCTCTCATATATCTGTCCTTCTTGACACATGTAAAATTAAAGCAATATTTGATTAATTATAACATTTACTCACAACATCATCTGTACCAAAGTGTGTGACACAATAATCTGTCACAAATGTTCATATCATGTATACAAACTTTTAAACATGGGTGATTGATTTCAATTATTCTTTAATTAATTTAGTAATGTCCTTCAGAAGCTACATTTCCCAGAAGACAAATTGGGGGACAGGTTCGGTGTTTTGCACTTGGGGTTCTGTTTTCGGATTGTTTGTGGTGAGGTGGAGCGGTTTTGACTGAGGTTTCGACGTGTGCGGCCCCGAGAGTTGTCGGGTGTTTGTGTTTCGCCTCCCACCTCTACGGTGGGTTTGTGGGTGCACTGGAACAGTCCTTCCTAAAATGCATTAAACTTTCGTTTACAAAGACGTGAAACTCATTGAGTGGTCAGGGGTGTTCACGGATGTGCTCGCACGGGAATCGCTGCAAAAGATGCTTTCCAACAGGTGTTTTAGCATTCGTTGGACATATTTTTTTCAAACGCCTCACACCCGTATATTCTTCCGCTTAGAGCTTGAAAAATAGACACTCCAGCCCAGGTGGTGGCGCTAATACGCCTTTGCCAATTGCAAGAATAGAAACAAAGTTCCCGGCGCGGAGTAATACAGTACCTCACAGCACATCTAATACAAGTCAATGGAGTTGGCAAAAACTACGATAAAACCTGTTGGAGTGTGTCTTTTGCAGCGATTTTTGTGTGGGCGTGCCGGTGGGCACCCCTGACCGCTCGGTGGGTTTCACGTCTTTGTGGACGAGGGTTTGGTGCATTTTGGGAGGGATTGTTCCAGTGCACCTGTCGGCCCATTGTGGAGGTGGGAGGTGAAACAACGGGCACCCGGGGGTTCTGGGGCAGCCGCATATGTCGAAATTTCGGTCAAAACCGTTCTATTTCATCATAAACAATCTGGGGGCGGGGCTTTGGGTGAAAAATACCGAACTTGTCCTTTAATAATAATGATGCTGAACAATGAGCTGAACAATTTTTATCTGCGTTTTGATAGGGGAAATGACAATGTTAAGAAATGTATGGAAGTTTTGGAAAATGTTACTTGTAGATGTAGATGCTCTATAAAAATGACCAGAATGTCACAAAGTCCTTCAGATATGTTAGATGACATACTCGTTAATGTACGTTTTCTAATATGTAGAGTGATCAAGGTGAAATTGAAAAAAGGGAACATCTGTGACGTGTAACCAAAACTCACAACACCACCTAGTGTCCTGTGTAGGGCATACTACACAATTGTTGCCCTACTGCAGGTTCCACAAATCTTACCCTGGAGGGCCGGAGCACTGCAGAGTTTAGCTCCAATCCTGATCAAACTCACCTGAGCAAGCTAATCAAGGTCTTCATGATCACTAGAAAATCACAGGTGGGTAAGTTTGATTAGGGTTGGACCTGAACTCTGTAGTGCTCTGGCCCTCCAGGGTAAGATTTGGGGAATAATGTTACTGTATGTGAATATCACTGCAGTATAGCAAGGTGTAACAAAGTGACCGAATAATAAACAATAAAAAAATACAGATCTCACCTACAGCCATCACATCACATGACATGCATGTCAGTCTGTCCTAATATCAGCGGTACATTTAACACAACAATACACATAAGTAGAATAATGACATATTTTAAAGACTGACCTTGCACAGTTTATTTATTTATACCAAAATTGGCTGAAACATAGTACAAAATGACAATTAAATTACTCCTGAATAACAGGGGAGACACAGCAATCCATAAAGTGGGAACAATAACAGGGTAAATAAAATACCAAAACATCAACTATTTTATTTGCATTTTTATTAAATCTTACTGCTATAAAAGCTACAGAAAGAGCATTAACCCTTTAACTGTCATATTCATAGCTGTGAATGATCAGAAATCTATATTTTCCAGCAAATAGTACATTCTGACTACAAAATTAACAACAGTTGAATTAGTTAAAGTGTAACCATGTTACAAAAAAGCAAAGTTAAACTATACTGTAACAAAACTTTAATTTAATTTAATTGTGGAACCCATGGTTTAAATACAGTGGCCATGTTTTTAGGTTTAATTAATAAAACCATCAGTGTTCAAATTGATGGTTGGGGTTGTCCCGGACCTCCTATAAGCCTTGAGGGACCGCCTATAAAATGTAAATTGGGGGGGGTCCCCTGGTATTTATTAAAATTAAAATACTACATGAATTTAGCATTTTCGTGCTGTGCTGTCACAAAGAGATATTGTTTATTATTTGTCCCAATTTCGCAATGAACTAATCCAAAAGATTTCTGTCTGAAATAAATGTAAACTCTCAACTGCGCCTCGATCACTCTGTTTTCTGAAGGAATTGACAGACGAGTTAATGTGTCTGCGTGTGGATTATTTTCACCTCTTTGACGGTAAGTATCTTTAGTCATTTTTTTTATGGTTGGGGATATAAAAAAATCCTCTCAAACTATTATTTCATACCAGTGGCGAGGCTACCCTCTCAGATTGACGGCTGGTCCAGAGACAACATATTTTATTGGGAAAGCAGGAGGAGCAATCACACATAAATAAAAAATAAATGATACTCTCTTTAATACCAATCCCTCAAATACGCATCATTCAGAAAAAATTACTATTTCTAGAAAGTTTATCATTTGCATGTGTTTCTAACACTTGCAAATGTTAACATGCAAGCGCTTTTAAACAACTTGAGCGCAAGAAGATGTTAAAGTGAGCTGTTTTCTGTGCGCGCAGACGCACATAAATGAACGCACACTAATAAGCGCATGCTCGGAGACGCGCTTTCAAAAATCACGCAAACACAAAATTACCTTGAAATATCGCAATCGTGCACGTGTCGTGTTCTCATAATAAACCGCCAGCTAGTTAGTTAGTGCAAACCGTTCACAGAGAAACCAGGGGCACGTTCAATCTCACACCGGTGCACAACGATTTGCTACGGTTTCCGGGTTGAACGACATGTTTCCTGGAAACGGTGTGCAACGGAATGCAACAGGTTTTAGAAGCGTTTTCTCTTGTTTGGTGGGTGTGTCAGAAATGTCAGCCCAATCAGCGGCAAGGTGTATAAAACCACGCGGTAGTAAAGAGACAGCTCGCTCAATGGGTTCAAGTTGAAATGTTGTCTTTCATTCTGGACGGCAAGGTCAGTGACTGTAACTTTAAGGGGCTCTTACAGTATTAAACACACATTTATAACGATTTCATCAGGCTTCAGAAACATTTAAAAAAGAACACAAAGAATGGCCTCTCAGCTACCGTAGTTGCAACTCTTGCGTCATCACAACAGGGCGTTCAATGCATCACCGTTTCTGTTTAATAAACGTTGTGCAACGTTTCGTCGGGGCTGAACGCAGCCCAGATGTGTGTCAGTAGATGGATCCGTGCTTATTGTCCGTCCGTCCAGTATATGCATCCGTCTTAAAGTGGCAGTGCCTGAGTGCCCTCAAGAAATCTGCTTTGTGTCATTATTATATTAATTATACACGAGAAGACAAAAGGAAAATAAAAGATGAATTATAATTTATACAATGAAGAAGAAGACAGTGTTATTATTTATTTAATTTTAATTCTTTAGCTAAATACTACTGTTAGACCTTATTTTATTTGTTCTTTTCTATTTTTATATGCTTATAATTTCTTAATTTGTTCTCATTATTCGATGCAAGAATCAAATAACGTAATCCATTTAACCACTACTATATTGTAAAATTAGGTAATTTGAGAGTAGGCATTAAAGTCCACCATATTTCACCAAAGTCCACTCAGTTTAAAAATTCTGGCCTCGGCACTGTTTCACACTAATATGAGGGGTAAAAGAAGTTTCTTTGATTAAATCCAAGAACACATCTTACTTAATGAAATCGCAGTGAGCATATAATGAAAGGGTCTAGGGCTTGGCAGGGGGTGGGGCTTAGGGGACCCCCCCATAAGCTTTGTCATAATTCGAACACTGAAAACCATGGCTAGTTTGTGTAATTAGTCAACCAAAATTTTTAAACAACCATGTGAAGAATGTAATGATATTCGATGAAAGTAAAAAAGAGCATCATCATTTTTTGAATTTAAGGAGCGCCACTGTGCCATGTGCCGATTTTTACTTTACGTTTAACCTTTTAAATACTCTCATCCTTGGTGTGTTGCTTAAATGTATAGTTTAATGTGCAAAAATATTGCGTTATATGTGCAGACATCCATCGCTTATGTAACAAGATGTTCATCGGTGGTAAGCGCGCATGCGCGTTCTCACTCAGCCTCATCAGCACCAGCGCAACACAGGACATCGCGATGCTCCTGTCTGCTCCTACGTATGTTTTCGTTTGGCCGGGATTTGGTTATTAACATCCTTCAGATTGTATTTATACATGCGCATTAATGTGGATTATCGCTATCGATTAATGCTGAATAACACTTTTCGCTTTCGAGTCCCGGATGTTATCCGGATGATAAAGGAATCAACCTCTGTCATTTATAGTCGAGGCCTCATCATAGAGCTTAACATCCTTTACATCAGGATTGATCGGCGATTGTATTATACACTTCGTACTGGGATTTAGGTGGTTTCATGCGTATAAAGGTGTAAGGATTTGTTCAGTGGGATGCACATCAGTGCTTTGCCGTATTCTCTCTCTGTTATAATGGCTGCTCTTTATCAGGGCACGGACTCGTCCTCTCCGGATAAATATCTGGCGTTAAAGGACGTCAGAGAGGTGAAGGAGGAGACCACTTTGGATGAGAAGCTCTTTCTGTTAGCCTGCGAGAAGGGTGAGCTCATGTGTCACATTACTATTGCATGTCTCCTAGCAATAATGCTGAATGTTTAGTTTATGTTTTAGCTGAATGTTAATGTTTAGTTTAATATAATAATCATTTTTAAATATTTTTTTCAGACTTTTGCTTTATTGTCAAATGTGATCTTGGGAAAATATGGTATTCAAGAAGTAATATAGATTTTTACTTTACCTTTAATCTTGAACAACTTACCGTAGGCCTGTTGTTAAAATAGTGACAGAAAACATTTCAAAATATTGCATCTGTATAGATTATATGTATGTTTTAGTCAAATTTACAGCTAGTTAGTTGACATTACAACATTTAGTTGACATATCAGTGTAACTGTCTAATTATTTATACTGTATAATATATTATTTGAGGGACTGGAATATTAAAAGATGACTTTTAAAGTAAACTGCATTAAAAATTGTTTGATTGGTTTATTTATATAGCACATTTAAAAACAACCTAAGTGCTATAAATTGATTCACAAAACAACAATTTAAAATGTATAAAATTTCAAAAGAAGGTCAAATGAATGGAGCAACGCTTATTTAGCCATTGACACTCGCTTTAGTACACAGCAAAATCACCAGTGTTAAATGTACACTGCTGGTGTATATATAGGTATCATCAGGTCTGGTGGTACTCCTATAAACACCAGCAGTGTACTTTTAACACTAGTGATTTTGCTGTGTATGAGGTGAGATGATAAAACATGCCTAAAATAGGCTTACACTTTCTTTTATATACTACATTTAGTACACAACGCAAGCCATTAAAAATACAAGGATTTTATTGCAATACATACTGCATAATAACTTCAGGAATCTGTAAACAAATAATACTAGACTTTATTTAATATTAACTTAACTGAATCATATTTGCAATAACTTTAAATCATCTATGAATCTAAGACCCTTCAGCGTTACTGTATTTCATTAAACTACAGTTCATAGTAACCCTTATAATAATGAATTGTACTTTACAATGGTTACATTGTGCAGGCAGGAGTCATTTAGAAGACATTCTTACCATATAAAGTCATTCTTAACATGACTCAGAGAGGAATATCTCTCCTTTAAGGGCTCTGTTTTTCCATTACAGACCCTTGACTGCAGTGTTGTCTTAGTGATAACCTATTTAGGTGAATTGTATACATTTACGCATTTAGCAGACGTGACTTACAATGCATTCAAGCTGTTCATTTTATCAGTTTGTGTATCTCTGGGAATCAAACCCTTGTAGTGTAATGCTGTGTACACTTTGACTGTACTGATGTATTGTCGCCTGACTGTATTTTTCAGGTGATTACTATATGGTAAAGAAGCTTCTTGAGGAGAAACGACAAGGTGACTTAAACATTAACTGTGTGGATGTGCTGGGGAGAGATGCTGTCACCATTGTAATTGAAAATGAGAATCTGGACATTTTGCAGTTGCTCTTAGACCATGGCTGCCAGGTAAGCATACACCCATGTACTCAAATATTACATAACATTGGATAAAACCAGTCTGTTTATCTGAGATGCGTGTGTGTGCATGTGTTTGAGCAGGCCACAGACGCATTATTAGTGGCTATTGATGCAGAAGTTGTAGGAGCTGTTGATATCCTGCTGAACCATCGGCCTAGACGTTCTTCGAAGCCTTCCATGGCGGTTAGTCTCTTTGACATTTTTTCCTCCATAGTTTAGTGTTGTCAAACAAGTACAATATAACCACAATGAATACATTTCTTTGTACCCACCTATATTACTTCATATACTAGTGTTGTAGTTCTCGAGACCGGTCTCGGTTAAGATTGGTCTCAAGACCACTTTTTAAAGGTCTTGGTCTTGTCTTGGAATCGACCGCATTTGTACTCGGTCTCGTCTCGGTCTCAGACAAAGAGGACTCAGAATTTTATTTCAAGACCGGTCAAGACCACAACTGATGGCACATCACAAATTTATTTTTTATCACTAATTTTATGCAGTTTATTCAGGTTTAGCATATGATGTTGGCATTGTTTAAGCATTGTTTAAGTTCCTCCCAATGACAATTTTTTAAATTTTATTACTAAAAACACCTGCGTTGTGTTAAGTGGATGGCAAGTCATGGAAAGACAATTCAGAATAAATGGTTAAGTTGATTTCAGTTTGTTCACTTGCTTACAGACAAAGATAAATTCCCACATATCTGCAATGCCTTTGAGTATTTTATCAACTTCTCTGATGGCACACGCACGCACGCACACACAGACAAGAATTGCCTAATCATATGCATATTCCACATTTTATCATAAGTGTTTTAATGCAGTGACTTGCAATAGTCTTGGTCTTGACTTGGTCTCGGCCTGTATTGGTCTTGACTCGGTCTCGACCCTTTAAAGTCTTGGTCTTGTCTCGGTCTCGGCCTGTCTTGGTCTCGGTTTAGGTGGCCTTGACTACAACACTATCATATACTACATATTACTTATTTCACTGTTTCCCCCCTACCATAATAGTCATGTAGGAATGTACAGACATAGTTTCAATTTAATAGCATAAAGAAATTACTGTCACAGAAAAAACTTTTAGACATGCTATCATGATCATAGATATGTATATAAAGGCTAGATGGCTCGTCCGCGCTGCTGGCCAATTGAGTGCAACGTCCGCATTTTGGCGGCCATCTTACGACAGGGCGCTCGCTCACTCGTAGCATTGAGTTTTAATGATGCAGGTACTTTTAAATGACCATAACTTGCTTAATTTTTTACCGATTTTCAAACGGTTTCGTTTGTTATAAACGTCAAAGATGTACCTATGACACTGCATACATATACTAAAAATAAAAAATAAATTCATGAAACATGTTAAAGCATCCAGAATTATAGCCACGTTAATAACGTTTGTAAAAACCCAAAGCGTTTGAAAATCGGTAGAAAATTGAGCAAGTTATGGTCATTTAAAAGTACCTGCACCATTAAACTCAATGCTACGAGTGAGCGAGCGCCCTGTCGTAAGATGGCCGCCAGGTGATGCCGTTAGGGACTCCGCCTTGAGCCATCTAGCCTTTATATACATATCTATGATCATGATGTTCAAAGATGAGTTTAAGTGATAAAATTCAAATTAAAGGTGGACTTTAAAGAAAGAATGCATGTTGAATTAGATGTTAGTTATCCTTAAAACTGAATTCATGTTACTAAATCAGATCTTTTTGTTTCTAGAAATTGATGCAGCGCATCCAGAACCCGGAGTATTCTACTACCATGGATGTCGCTCCAGTCATTCTTGCAGCCCACAGAAACAATTATGAGATTCTGACCATGCTATTAAAACAGGACATCTCGCTTCCCCGACCCCACGCTGTTGGTTGCGAGTGCACCCTCTGTAATGCCAAGAACAAGAAGGACAGTCTTCGTCACTCAAGGCAACCATTTTTTCTGACCAAATCTTTTAGTAAATGTTATGTTTATTGTCTTATTTGACTTATAATTACCTTAGTTTATTGGCAAGTTTTGGACAAAGGTTCTCTTTCTGTCACTTAACTTTGTGTCGATGTAGGGACACTAGGGATTCGACCTTGGGGGACCAATAACATGGCATTCTTTTGAAAATGTGCCAATTAAAATTGTAGAGTGGAATTTGCAAGTTCTGCCCAATATGTGCTGGTATACAGTGTAGAGGACTTTTACTATTACCCTTGCGGCTGTGGCTTGGATCTGCGGCCTCTTTTTGTTCCATCGCACAGAAAGGCCCCTGGGTACTTCTGGCAGCTAAAATTGCAAATGTTCTGAGGTTGGTACACCACAGTTTGTATCTTTATCAAAATGCATCCTTTTAATGCTTGTTCAGCTCAAGTGCGGCAATGCAGTCTGAGGCGAAACCAAAGTATTGACTCATTTTCCCTCCTCTAAGCACTGTAGACATTTACTCCCTCAGCATGGATGTAACCCTCTTTCACTAAAGGATGTAATGTCCCCTCGCCACCGTTGCTGTACCACTGCTGAGCGGCAGGTCTCTTTGGCTTAACCCCTCAGCGAAAACGTAATGATCAAGTGGTGAGTCTGCAAGCCCTTGCTCTGGAGGATGACCCAGCCCTTTTTTTGCTGTGTTTGGTGTGTGTTTCACACATCTATTCAGACAGCACTTTGAGCTATAGATGCTATGAACAGTGCTTTATCTGCTTTGGAGGATAACAGAAGGGAGAGGTTTTCTCCAAGCAAAGTCTAGCCCACTGGGTTGTGGATGCCATTTCATTAGCTTACTGATCACAAAATGTGCCTTGAGGGGGTCAGAGCACCTTCCACCTTGGGCACCTCTTGGCAGGTGCAGGCTGGGCAACAATTAACCTTTTGAAAGATTTTACAATCTCAGGGTAAAAGGGTGATTTTGTCCAAAGTTGTATCAGGTCCTGATGGTTGACTCAGTGCTCGTTTTAAAAAACAAACTTTGATTTATCTTTTAAGGTCAGACCCCTAGCTTAAAATTAATAAGGTTAAATGTATTAATCATACACTGACCCGCATGTAAATCTTATAATAAAGTGTTTTCTTACCATCTGGTTAATTTATGTAAAACATCATGTGCAAGGCAGGTTTTTATATTTATTCATTTGTGTGTCATGCAGGTTTCGTCTAGATATCTACCGGTGCCTTGCCAGCCCATCTTTGATCATGCTTACAGAAGAAGACCCCATTCTCAGAGCATTTGAGCTCAGTGCTGACCTGAAAGAGCTAAGCCTGGTGGAAGTGGAGTTTCGGTAATGACAGAGTTAGTGATGGATAAAAGTCCTACAGGGATTTCAGCTAAATTTAATCTCATAATGTTATTACTTTCCTCTCATAATTTTGACTTTATCCTCAAAATGAAAAAGTTCCTGAAATTGAGATTTTTTAAATATTACACTTAAACACAAAATACCCAGAAGAGCGCCAACATTTTTGGACCCTTTCTACAGCTTAGAGAAACAGGCCCACATACCTTTTCTAGGTAGTACAACACTACAAAGTACCCCAAGTTAAACAATTACTATTTTAATAAGACTTCACTCCTGTGATGGATGACCACCAGTTTGAGGTGTATCCCTGCCCTCAGCTTGAGATAGATAGAATAGGATCCCCTTTTTCAATTCTTGTTTTACAGAAATAGGGTAGTAAGTTAGCTTTTAATGGTTATTCTGGGTTTAATTCTGTTTGTATTAAAGGAATGATTATGAAGAGCTTGCTAAACAGTGCAAGATGTTTGCCACAGACCTGTTGGCTCAGGCCCGTAACTCTCGTGAGCTGGAGGTCATACTAAACCACACGTCCAATGAGGACCACATCAACAAAAGAGGCCTGCTTGAGGAGCGCATGAATCTCAGTCGACTCAAACTGGCCATCAAATACAACCAAAAGGAGGTAAATAAGGATGTTTTTAATGGCTAATACTGATATCTGAAGAGTAGGTTGATATTATGGCATTACATATAGAACACAACGTAATGACAGTGAATGTGAAGTAAACAAAATTTAATTTAAAATGAAGTTTAAATACTTTGAAACCAGTTTGTTTCATGTGTTGTTATTTGTTCTCTTATGTGTTTTTTCTTTGATCGAACCTTTATAGTTTGTGGCCCAATCCAACTGTCAGCAGTTTCTGAACACAGTGTGGTTTGGAGAGATGGCAAGCTATCGACGCAAGCACACATGCTTGAAGATCCTGTCTGTTTTGAGTGTTGCACTGCTGTGGCCGCTGCTGTCCGTCTGCTACCTGCTGGGACCTCGATCTCGTGTTGGCCATGTCATCCACACACCGTTTGTCAAATTCATCATCCATAGCGCCTCCTACTTTACCTTTCTGCTGCTTCTAAACTTGTACTCGCTGGTCTACAATGAGGGTAAAAAGAATACCATGGGTCCTGCTTTAGAACTGATTGACTACCTTCTTATCCTCTGGATCATTGGTAAGTGAAGCAACGTAATTACCAATGTATGGTAGCCCATTTGACAAATGCATTTAACCCATATAGTGAGTAGTGAACACATGCACTGAAAGTACACACAACCCTGGAGCAGCAGGGCAGCTATCACCCCCAGCTCTGTGTCAGTAAAGGTAGAATTATAGTTCTGCGTGGCATCTATGTCGAGTTGTTAAATATCGCTGTTCAACATATTGTTTATCTTTGTTTTTACCATCGTGGTATGACACAGCACATTATTTAAAATAAAGAAAATAACATTTTGATGTATCTGATATATTGCAATATATTAAAGGCAGGGTATCTTATTTGATCCAGAAACATGCTGGTTAAAAGTCTCCTCGCATTTTGATAGCAATCACTATGTTAAGTTGTTTAAATGTATTTGTAGAAATGTGTGTCGTGTGAAAGGCGTAGGACCAAAAAAATTTCAATCAATCATAGATCTCAGTCCGAACGGACGTTGCCTTTTTTGTCCCTCATCCATAAGCGTAAGCGTAATTTGAATGCCACCACGCAACTTTTTTACGCAGACACTATACGTCATCAGCGCATTCACGTGTGCTCACATCCCGTCTGTAAACAGAGGGAGAATGGCAAACTTTCTTGCTGAATTGACAACCTGCACAGGAGCCACAAAACGAAAGACATGTTTTATAACAACAGCAGCAAAAGCCTGGATTAGCAAATAGCAAAAAACATTAACATCCATAACTTTACTGCTTTACCACGAGATGCAAACGGCTGCAGGAGGCAAAGGGTCTGAAAGGGTCGTTGCACTGTTTATTTTGGTAAGGTAGGTACGCGATATGTTTGTATGTAGATGGATTCAGATATTCGACTTTTATGAAACATTATGATGCTTATGAAATTTGTGTTCGTTTACGGATTAGCGTAACAATATAGTTACTACATCTACACAACCAAAAGTGTGCTTTAACTAATTCTGATGTAAACCAGTTGTTTATGTTGGTTATTTTGGTAATGTTATTCACTTTGTACTGCAAAGTTTTCTCACTGGTGAATAAGACATGAGATGTGACCGTCTGATCTGTGCATGTTCATGTGTTTTGAAAGAGGCGTGACTTTGTGGGATCGTGATTTTATTGCTTGTTGGCTACCGTTAGCATTTTTCAAAATGTGATACCCTACCTTTAACATGTGGCTTTAAGATATGTTTCAACACATTAGATTTCTGTGTGGGCTTAACTGTAGAATGATGGAAAGAATAACCTCATTTACTGTACGACTAATATGACATTGACAACTATTATAAATGTATGTTTCAGAAGTCATTTGGGTCATTCAGGAATCTAATTAAATAACTGAGGACGTGCTTTATTCCTGATAAGGGTTTCAAAGTTGGAGTGTAAGTAGACAGAGCTAGTGATGGGCGAGACCAGTTATTTTCTTGTCGATCCGATACCAAGTACTTTTAAAACAAGTATCACCGATACCAATACCGATTCCGATACGTCTATGAAATTTTTTTATCTATGTATTAAAGTTTATTAAAGTGCACTGAAAATCAAACCAGGGATGACAGTGAGGCTGCACTTCGTCGTGCTCTCTAAGATATTTTGCTTTTTGATGCTTTGTCATATTTGTGGTATTACCAAAATGGCGTATTTTTTTGTTGTTCAATGTCACACGAGGCTTCGCATTATTAACTGACCGCAACAATGCACTTAAACCCATTTTTAAACCTGCTTGCACTGTGTGTTGGTAGTGACTGAGCGAATGAACACAACGGAAGGAGATGGGACTGAATGAGCGAACGCGGTGATACAGCGGAAGAAGATATAGTTCCCACTGACGTTACGATTTAAGTGTATTTATATACAAAACGGCGTCCAACTATTACTTAAAATTCTAAAATCACTTGTTAAAAACAAACAAACAAATAGAATCGATACTTGTACTTGAGAATCAATCCTTTTGATACCAAGGCAGGATCGGAAATATTGATAATTTAGGATTGATCCGCCCATCACTAAGAGCTACCCTAAGATCATGCTGTCAATGTCTGACTTGCTTGCTTGCTTTAAATTAAGCTGCACCAAAGATGAAAAGCCACTTTCGCATAGATCTGTTGTGCTGAACAGCAGGATGATTTTGATCGCAGTAATCACACCATCCAAATCAAAATAGTCACACCAGTTGAGAAAACACTACTGAGGATTTAATTATATAATTTTAATATAGTCAGTCGTGAACTAAAGTGGGCCGTCTAAGGCATGAAACTCCAGGGCTAACAATGAGTCTCACTCCGGTCCTGGAGTCAGTGGGAAAAAGCGACAAGGTGCAGCTGGAGTCCTGAGACAGAGGCGGGATGATGACTCACCAACGGGGAGCCGGAGAGCCTGGGAGTCTTGGCAGAGCTGATGGGATGATGGGCAATAATGGAGACGATGGAGTACAGAGCCGAAGTAAAGGGTCGGAGGGCCAAGGTGGACCCTGGGTCTCAGAGGCCAGAGGCGAAGACATGGGAAACACCAACACCGAGGTAGCTGGCAGCTGGAGAACCCGAGGATCAACCGACCCAATGGTCAGAGCAAGCTGAAGGAGTAGGGGAGAGTGGGTGGCTGGCAAGGGTTCTCTGAGGTGATGTGTTTTTTGGTGAAGGAGAGCTGGACAGGACCAGCGAAGATAAAGGAAAGTTGGACGAGACCAGCGTAGATGAAGAAGAGCTGGGTGGGACCAGCGGAAGGGGGTGGGTGGCTGGCAAGGGTTCTCTGGGGTGATTGGTGATGTGTTTTTTGGCAAAGGAGAGCTGGACCGGATCAGCGGAGATGAGGGAAAGCTGGACGGGACCAGCGGAGATGAAGAAGAGCTGGACAGGACCAGCAGAGATGAAGAAGAGCTGGATGGGACCAGCGGAGGGGGCAGACAGCAAACAACATCTTCTGGAGACCCAAATAGGTCAAAGTCCAACAGCAACTAACCTTCAGCGCTAGCAGTATAGGCGGGACTATTATCTAATTCCACCAGCTCTTTCACGGCATTGCACAGTTAAGCCGGCTTACACACCTGGTCAGGTGTTCTGAGAGGCTCGGGCTCTATAGTCAATGCAGGCTCTTTATGCCGGGGATATCAATATGTACGACGAGGAGACTACACTAAACACGAACACTGAGACAAAAGAAACACTAAATACAAACATCGTAAGCTGTATTAGTCCAATCTTATGTTACTTATGTTACTTTTTGGCATTCAGCACCAGCGCTTTATATTGTGAAGGATTGAGGTCCTTATACATCACAAGCATCTGTCAATCAAAACAGCCAAAAAGAGTGCTTTTAGAGGCAGATCATTCGTAACATCACATTCTGATTAATCATACACATTACTAAAAGGAATGTCTATTAGACCAGTGGTTTTCAATTCCAGTCTTCGGCCCCCCCTCCCAGAACATTTTAGATGTCTCCATATATAAAACACCTGATTCCGATCATCAGCTTGTTAGTGTGTTAATTAAGGAGCCGATGAGTGAAATCAGGTGTTTCATATAAGGAGACATCTAAAACATTCTGGGAGGGGGGCCCGAGGACTGGAATTGAAAACCACTGTATTAGACAATAAAAGATGAATATTGATTTCATGTCAACCTTATTTCATATAGATAAATACATCAGGGGAGTATAATATATATGAAGTCAAATGTATAATGACAGTAAATGCACTGGTGCTCTCCCTCAATTAATACATTTAGATCCTCATGCAAGTCCATTAGCATGACTGATCAATTACACAGATAATGTATATTGCAGCGGAAGTGGGAAACACAACTAAGTTCGTGTTGTGTTTAGAGCACATTGGGGCAATACCACAATGTTAATACCACTGCGTGTGTGTGTGGGTGTGCGTGCGCGCATGCAGGTGTTCTTATGAGCAAACACTAACAAAAAGAACTAACAAAAGAACAATGCTATTGCCGATATGATGTTTATTCATGCATGCTATATACACTCATCTAACGGATAATTAGAAACACCTATTCAATTTCTCAATAATGCAATTATCTAATCAACCAATCACATGGCAGTTGCTTCAATGCATTTAGGGGTGTGCTCCTGGTCAAGACAATCTCCTGAACTCTAAACTGAATGTCAGAATGGGAAAGAAAGGTGATTTAAGCAATTTTGAGCAGGGCATGGTTGTTGGTGCCAGAAGGGCCGGTCTGAGTATTTCACAATCTGCTCAGTTACTGGGATTTTCATGCACAACCATTTCTAGGGTTTACAAAGAAAGGGAAAAACATCCAGTCTGAGGCAGTCCTGTGAGTGAAAATGTCTTGTTGATTCTAGAGGCCGACTGTTTCAAGCTGATAGAAGAGCAACTTTGACTGAAATAACCAATCGTTACAACCGATGTATGCAGCAAAGCATTTGTGAAGCCACAACACGCACAACCTTGGGCTACAACAGCAGAAGACCCCACCGGGTACCACTCATCTCCACCACAAATAGGAAAAAGAGGCTACAATTTTCGTGAGCCCACCAAAATTGGACAGTTGAAGACTGGAAAAATGTTGCCTGGTCTGATGAGTCTTGATTTCTGTTGAGACATTCAGATGGTATAGTCAGAATTTGGCGATAAACAGATCATGGATCAATCATGCCTTGATACCACTGTGAAGGCTGGTGGTGTAATGGTGTGGGGCATTGGTTCTGACCCTTTATGACCACCATGTACCCACCCTCTGATGGCTACTTCCAGCATGTCACAAAGTCACCAGATCTCAACCCAATAGAGCATCTTTGGGATGTGGTGAAACGGGAGCTGTATGTCAAAATAGTACAATATTATCCTACTTAAATGTATGTGACATCAAATAAACATAGGTCAAATGTAATCTAAATGTAATCAAAAAGTACTCAGGATTATCGAATAATAGGTTGCTATTGAACATCACACCTAGGTTCTTGACAGTGAAAGACAGCACAACCGTGCTGTATTAAATAGGAAATAAATATAAAATAATAATTGTTATTTCAAACTTCATGGGCCAAAATAGGAATATGTATATGTGTGAATGATAAGTGTGGCATCTTTATTATTAATATCTTCCACATTAAAATTATATGGCAAGTTGCAACACTGCTCGGCACCTGTAATCAACCAAATTTTGCTTTTATGTATCACTTATAATTCAACAGTCCTGCTCTCTAGTTAGCATGTTTACAAAATCTTTACTATATCTCTAAATGGTTCTGTATAGTACATACCATTATACAACCTTGACAGTTCCATGATTTTAACCAGATAATTAACCAAGAAAGATTAAATACAGATAGTAAGAAATTTCAATCCTGCTGCTTGAACATTTATTTTTGCAAATTCCTGTATCTGCAGGCATGGTGTGGTCAGATGTGAAACGTCTATGGTATGAGGGATTGGAGGATTTCCTTGAAGAGTCCCGAAACCAGCTGAGTTTCGTCATGAATTCCCTTTATTTGGCCACCTTCGCTCTGAAAGTGGTGGCTCACAGCCAGGTATCCACCTTTATCATCATTCCCAGACAGGGCTTATCCTAGTCCCAGACTAAAATGCACTGTGACCCTTTTTTGTAAAACCCAGACTAAAGTCTTAATCTAATTATGAGATTATGAGCATCAAAGTTTGATATATAATTTATTGATTTGAGTATCAAGATTTGACATTACTCGATCAATATTAAATGATTTTATGCAATAAACAGAAAGAAGAGGAAAATAATGCCTAGGTCTTCACATGAAGGCAGTGTCACATTTGAGCTTGTTCTGCTTACAGTGTTTGAAGCTGGGTTCAGAAAGTAAGAAAACATTTCCAGACCTGGAAAAGTCAATAAAATTTCCAAATTGTATACATTTGAATAGTTATGATCATCTAAAGCAGTAATTCTCAAATTGTGGTCCGCGGACCACTAGTGGTCTGCCAAACCCCCCCAGTGGTCCGCCAAAAGATGACCTAAACTAGGCAAGTGTTTATACAATCGTCACTTATTTAAGTCGATTTTTAATGCACTTGCGAAACTGTGATATCAGTTCTTGCCATTCTGTTTTAATAACGTAAAAATGGATCGGTGGCTAGACCAAAGAGGAGTCAAAAGAAAAGATCAAACATCAACTGAAAGCACCTAAAATCCACAGATCTATTAGTTTTGTAATGTAGTTTTTGTTTCATGTGTAAAATCCCTGTAATTTCAGTGATTTTGGACATTAAGGGAAACATTTTTTCAGTATTTTATTGTTACCTTAGTTACAACCATAGACTTCATATATCCACCACCTCAGTTTTAAACTAATGGCTCTTTGGAATGACATTAAGTGGGACCTAGGCTGTTATAGTATGTTTAATTGCAGTTTTTTTCACATGTGCAGTTTGTTGTTCATATTAAGCTGCAACTCATTTCACATTTACTTTTTCAAATAAAATAAAATTCATATAATAACTTCTGAACATAGCATTGCATTTGTTTTTTAAAAATTAGTTTTGGACTTGAAACAGTTTAGCTTATCCTTCCTATTTTGTTGTTTTTTGGGGGCGTGTTAGAGTGGGATTCTGTTAGGTGGTCCTCAGAAAAAAAATGGAAGATAAAGTGGGCTGAAAAAGTTTGACAAACACTGATCTAAAGGTTCATATTTTAGAAATTGCTGTTTTTGAGAGCAGTCTGGAAATGGAAATGAATTTGTCAAAAGATCAAAATCTCTGCAATAGATTATAGCAGTGTGTAATAGTGTTAATACATGCATGCATTAGGTTATATGGGTGCAAAAATATATGCAGTATATATGTATAAATTATAGTTCATATGATGACCGAAACAACTATGCATACTAACGTCAGAGTTTCCTCTGTTTTCTTTAGTTTAAGAATAAAGAAGAGACGGAGAGAAAAAACTGGGATGCGTTCCATCCGATCCTCGTCGCTGAAGGCCTTTTTGCTTTTGCCAATGTTCTGAGTTATCTGCGTCTCTTCTTCATGTACACCACCAGCTCCATCTTGGGGCCGTTACAGATAATCACCACAGTCTCTAACTACAGTTGTTTTTACCCATTTACTGGCAGAGCCTTCAGAGTCTTTATCCAGTGTCTATACAGAAGCAGTTTTTTTCCAGTGTTGATTATGTCATGCCTTGCGGCCCAAGTGTTATCACACAATTACAATCATTTATGTCTGTTAAATGAGGGCTGGCAGTGTGTCCATTTCCCCTCATAGTTTCCTTTGGCTCTGCCAGTTTTCTATTATGTGTGTTTGATCCCACGTCTGCCACGTGTCTTTCCTCATTATGGGGATTTATTTCTGAAAATGTGTCATTGAGGGTGTGGGGCTGAATTTCTCGGACATGGTTTTGCAATGCAGGATATTTTCATTAAAATGGTTCCAACCAATTAAGCAATTTCCCCGAATTTGTCATTGACTGTGATAAATTATAGACAGATTAACTTGTATATTGAAAACGTTATCATCCTGTATTCCCTGTGTGAACATCTCCCTGCTCTCTCGCTGTGCTCTTAGGCTGACTTCAGTCTTTGGCACAGCTGCATGGAAAAGTAATCATCCCATGAACTGTGGTCGAAATGATGCATATGTCCCCCTACACACAAACAGACACTAGTTTTCTAGACTCTATTACTAGTTATTTCAGTCTGCGTTTTTTGTGGTTGCTATGTCATTACCTCTTCCAGTCAAACACGCTGTATGATGTACAGATTCAGACATTACAAGGAACTTACTCAGTATTCATACAGCAGACAGCATTTACTCTCTGGGGGTAGTCAGAGGACCACATAGTCAGACGTTTACTCCCTTCTGCTTCACTGTTTGCCAAAGAATGTCTAGTAAATCACTTAGATAAGTTTTAAAGTGAGAAAAACTAAATCACTTCTGGTTGAACATTCGTGGATGTATTTCACTACAGTATGTGAGTCATTGTACAGAAAAGGTGGAATTTGGGTGATGGAAATTTGCTTAAATGAACTTCTTTCAACATACCCAAAACGTCTTTAATAGCATTAATTAACTTGTCAAATCTATTAATCCGCAAAACAGGGAGCTTAATCTATTTTTAACTTTTTAATACATTTTAATAAAGAATCCATGAGTCATTTATTTGTCATTGGTGTTACCTGTGATTTAAACAACATTAATGTTGATACTAAATATTTTTCTCATTACAGCTTGTGTATTTAGTTAAAGGTTGAGTAGAGGAATGATAACAGCAAGAAAAATAATTGATTATTAATATTTGTTTAATGAAATTCTTCATCTTTTCCCAGCATTGTATGAAATTATTTGATTCTCAGTTTGACTATTTCTTTAAAACCAACAAAAACATAATATAAAAATATTCAACCAAAAATGCTTTGATGCAAAGACTGAAATATCAACAATGTCTTACATCCCATATCAACAACAAAATATTACTAGAAAGTATAAGAAAATACATTCATAACACCAAAACGTGGTTTAACACCAATGACACAATGTAACACTAATGACAAAATTAGAATATAATAATAGATAATGAATATGATAAAACTTATGAACTTTCATAAAATTTTCCATCTTGTTTTGTTTTTATGCTTTTATGTTGGCCAGTTAAAGGAATAGTGCTTAGGAAGTACTCATTAGAGAAGTAATACTAATGACGGTAACACCAATGATGGTAACACCAATGACAATTTACAGAAAAAAAACTAATATTTTAACAAAATGGCATGTGCCATTTCATCAGAGATGTAACAATCACATACTTATTCAGAATAATGTCTTTTTATGTAAAGATCTTAACACTCCCAGCTATAAAAAAAGAGCAACACTAATGACATCCACAAAATCTTATCTCAAAATTCTTAGATATATCATGATTTTTTAGACAAATAAGGTAAGACATCTCACAAACCTTTTGCCTTCCTCTACTGACCTCTTGACCCATTAAAAACTTTAAAGAGCTGATGCATTGTTTCAAAATAAAAGTGCTTTGGTAGTGTAACACCAATGACATAAATTTGGGGGACAAATATTTATTTGATATTATTCATATTAATAGTGTATTTTTACCATTTCAGTGTTGTAGTAAATTCATACAGGGTAAAGGTAAATGTACATTTGATTTGTTTTACAAAAAACATGGTTTTAAAGATACAGTTTGTATTATTTTTGCCGATGGATGGCGCCAGATCAAACAACAACAATGATGTTGTTTACTGACGCTCTGAAGCAGCGTGGAATTATGGGATTTGTAGTCTTTAACTCAACCGCTGATGGCCATCAATCAGACAAGAACGAGAAATCACGTTGATGGATAAGGTAATCAAGTCTTATAAATGTTGCGTTTGATGACATCGTTTATTTCATTATGTAAGTTTATATGTGATGTTCAAAACGAAATTTTCAGTCATAGATATTACAGTATTAGTCCAAATTCGATGGTTAACACAGCACAGAATTAAGTTTTCAACTTACAATCTACAATGATTTTTCACATAATGTATTGAGAGTACAAATCTTATTGTGAAGTGTCTTAAAATGACCATTTATATTGCTGTACAATACCTTTTGATGTGCATATCGTCCGCGGGAAGACGCGCTGATTACAGTAATGTTGTGATCAATATAATAGCATACGTTTTTGAAATGTTACGAATCAAAACAACTCACCCATCGCGTAAAACACAAGCAGGATCAGAATCTGGGTCTAGTTAAATGTTGTCGTGAAGCTCTCTCCATCCAGATAATGCAACAACAAATCGATCCTCTCTCGTTTTGTTCCAAACTCTTCTTGGGTCGTTTGGTTGGCCCGTACGCTAACAGGAGCTGACACAACCAGCGGCAGACGGTAAAGAGTTATCCATAAGTCCATAAGCAAGCGCATAGTTCCGCATTGTCCACGACACTGTCTGCGTCCGAAAACTCAAGGCAGTGAGGACTTGTTGCCTCGCTGCCTCATGAGGACATGACTTTGGCCTCGGAGGCCTGAAGGCCGCTCAGAGAAAGGCTTTCCGACGCACTTCAAAGGCAGCGTGTTTGAAATATGAACAGAGAGCGCCTTTGTGATAACTAATCACATATTTGAAAACTACAATACTAATTTCTCGCTAGAAATGCAACTAAAATCTAGCCTAGAAATCTAGACGCACCCTAGCGGCCGCAAAATATATTTGCTGCCAGGGTTTAGTCTAGGCACTCACAATACACTTAACAGCTCCAAAAACCAAAATTTGGTCAGGCCAATCCATCGTGTGTAGCGTCTGTGGGGCGGGCTTAACATGATGACGACAGAGCTGCCTGCGACGGTTCCTACTTGAAAACAAAGAATGGCTGCTGCTGCTGGCGAACAGCTTTCTTTTGAAGCGGCTTTGGCCGCGACTCTGGAGGACTTAGACTTATGTTTTTCTTTGAGTGAAATAACCCTACTGAAGTCCTTTTTAAGCAAGAAAGATGTGTTTGGAGTTTTGCCGACTGGTTACGGTAAAAGTTTGATATACCAATTAGCTCCACTGGTGGGGAAACGCATGGGACTCATACGTCACCTTCTTCGTTGCTCTGATTGGTCATAGCGCTATCCTATTGCGTGCAGAGGCATTTTGAGGGACAACCTTATATCCCGCCCCTTGCATTGAGCTGTTTGTGTGAAGAGTTGCCAGACCTTACATCTTGATGTAGGTCTGGCTAACCAGGCTAACTAAAATGAGTAAAATTTGAAAATATACGTTTATTTACACTAAATTTGTGCTCCAGTCGCTTCCTTGGCCGCCATTTTATTTTTTCGAGCTCGACCAGTGTTGTCATGTGGGTTACGTCAGTAAAGGCGGTGACAAAGGGTCACATGGATATTAATGTCATTGACAGGAGACTGCACTGCCCCGTGTCAATGTTTTGAAGGGAAATTTTCTCACGATTTACAAGTAGTTGAAAACATTACAGATATTGATAGTAATCAGCTGGACAAAATATATAACACTGGCCTAGTGG
Organism: Misgurnus anguillicaudatus; assembly: GCF_027580225.2. Classification (NCBI taxonomy): domain Eukaryota; kingdom Metazoa; phylum Chordata; class Actinopteri; order Cypriniformes; family Cobitidae; genus Misgurnus; species Misgurnus anguillicaudatus. Next base: position 6,259,865 of record NC_073361.2, on the reverse strand, counting down.
TTTTTGGACATTTTATTGCAAATATCTTACAAATTGCACCTTTAAATAATAAGTACACAGTTCAACTTCCATGTATGATCAAAGGCAATTTTCAGGACCAGACATTTAAAAAAAGTTTTTAAAAAAAGAAAATTAAATAAATAAACTCTCTCATCATTTTAAGGACAGTCTATATTTATTAAATATATATCATTATGGGATTATTGGGTCAAATTAAATGATTAAGGGGTCTGGAAAGCAAGGGACAAGCATTTCCACCTTTTTTGTAGAACGACCAATGTGCAGACAAGAGTTGGAATGTCAAACTGAAATTTACATACCTGTTGCAGTGTAATATGTGATAAGCCCTCAAATCTCATCCTTCTTGTGGTTGATTATAATGTCTCATCTCATTGCAATTGAACACTACATTACACTCATAATAAAATGTGGGATCAAGAAGTGAGACTTTCTACAAGCGTCTGGCTTGGTAAAACGTGCAATTGCCGACACTGATTTTATGTTGAATACTTTAAATATAGAACTACCCTTGTTTATTCTTCTCTTCACAATGGGAAGTGTTACACATGCCAGCTGATTTTGTTAATTACATAAATAAAGTTTGCACAAATAATCCTTTCTTTTTGATATTTACATCCATCACTATGGTTACAGGCGCCATGTGCAAATAGCATAGGTCTGAGGTCAGTTGCTTGTTCATACAGACAGTTTTCTATTTGTGTTTGTAAATTGCTGCCTTAACAGGATATTTCCAGGCTCACACCTGTAATGTAGTTGTCACTCCAGAAATTTTGCCATATGAATGCAGCATTAGCGGTTTTTAGCATTTTACTATGTGGTTAGTGCTGTTGGCTACTAGAGCTCAACTAAAAAACTTATTGCCAAGTATCTGCGATTTTCTGATTCCTTTCCTTTATGACTTTGGATTACTCCTTAAGGCAAATATAACACGTCTTACAAGACAATGATGTAGTAAAAAAATAAATACTTTTTCTGTTGCGTTTTGAAAGTGTTTATGTACTCGCGACAACCCTGTCAAAAATATCTGCACACGGATCTGTGAACAGAACTGAAAACTAGAGATGCACTAATATTACATTTTTCCATTGACACTGTTATGGTATGTGGTGGAGGATGACGAAAGAGTCAAAGAGTCATCCCAATTCAGGGTCTGGATCCTTTTTAAGCCATAAACTTTAAGGCAAGGCTCGATATTTGAAGGCAGTAGCCCCTAAAGGTGAACGTGATTTCACCAAGTAAGATGTGATGCTGGATCAACACCATTGTTGGGCCTGGATCAACATTTTCATTAACCAATCAGATTGCAGGATTGGATTAGTGTGTATGTTAGATTTAGGTTTAGGATTGGGTTTTAAGAAATACTCCTCAAACTATTATTTCACACTAATTTGAGGGTTTAAATATGGTTAGGGTTTGAGTTAAGGGTAGGTTGGGGTATCTTTGATTAAAACGTTGATCCAGGATCAACAAAAAATGTTGATCCAGGATCACATCTTACTTTGTGAAATCACGGCGACCAGCCTCTAAAGGCCATGAAGCGAACTGAAATGAGACGGTCTGCCCCAGTGTTTCTTAATCCTGGTCCTCGAGGCCCCCCTCCCAGAAAGTTTTAGATGTCGCCTTATTTAAAACACCTGATTCAACATGTCACGGGCCCCCGGTGGGCCAACTTGGTATTGCATATTTATAACACCAATATCCTGTTCTAAATCTATGAAATATCTTGACAATATATTATTGAAAAGCTCTAATGCTGTGTTCACACCAGCCGCGGTAGAGGTGTCAAGCGCGAGTGATTTCAATGTTAAGTCAATGTGAAGATGCGTTGATGCACGTCTGGAGGTCTCGCGGCGCAAATGAGGCGTTAAGCTCGGCACGGTAGGCAATTTTATGCATTTCTTTATTCCAATAGCATAGTCCAACCGTGTATGCACACTAAAGTTACTGTCTCTTAGTGTTTCCACTTTGGTAATTGTTTTCTATTTGAGCCTAAGCTGTGCTGACTTGAGTTAACAGTATTGAATGCTAGTGCTTTCTGTATGACTAGATGGTGTAAGCACTGAGAAATGTAGGAATTTGTGTGTAGAGTTTTGAAGTAAAAGTTCCCCAAATCTGACTCATGTGTTAAAGCAGGGGAGTAGTGTTTATAGTTCAGCAAAGTGATTGCATTTTTCTCTTCTCTTTTGATCGTCAGGATATATTGGCCATGACTGTCGACTGTTTTCAAACTATTGTACAAAGTGATAAAAAGAAAGTTTTTATCAATCGATACTAATTATTAGATGTATGGGTGTATCTCTACTAAAAACGCTGTATTATGTATACACATTCTTTTACAAAGCAGTAAATAACAAGAGGTATGTTTATTTCTAAAAGTAAACCTGGACAGTAAACTTTTGTAGAAGCGTTAATAAACTCAGTATCTTAAAGGGCCAATGTGTAGTGTCTTAAGTATTTTTTTTAGTCAAAATCAATGTCTTTACTCATGTCTTTACTCCAATAAACCAATAAGAGTCTCACCTCTCATCCTCTATAAAAGCAAGTTGCGCTGGGGCTATGTTTAATCCCTATTTAGATGACGTACTTGGTAAACTGAAAAACTAAGGAATCCCAAGTTTAAGATTAATGTTAAATAATTGTGTTGTTTTTAACTTGTATTGAAATTGTTATTTTTTTATTAAAACCTTTAAAACCTGTTTTCTTTTAGTCATGGAAGTAAAAAAGCAGGCTTTTAATTGCTTTAAATATATGGCTATCCAATGTCATCAAATAATAATTTACATGTAGAAAAGGTCTGTACTCTAAAAATACTTTATTTATAACAAACAGGAGATAAAGAATTTGCAAACAGCTCTTTGCGTGTTTCAGCACTTGGACAGCATCATCCCACCATATCCGCAGGTACAGAGTCATTATATACAATAAATCCGTGAGGTAGCATTTAAAAAAAAAACATTTAAAAATAGATGCATTTGTTTAAAGCAAAGCATTTATTTACCTACCAGGCTACAGGTGAAGCAGCTCTTTGTGCTTTCTAACGTCTCATAATTATGTACAAAAGACTCAATAATAATCTTTTACATTTCAATTCTTTAATCTTTCATATTTAAAAGCGTTTTTGTGCTGCTGTGCATTCATGTATGTGATATAAGGAAACCTGCGTTGTCATCCCGTTTATAGGCGCATATTACTAACACGCTCTTTAAATAACAAAAAACATATTGCGCCATTGACTTTAGACTTTGGAGCAGATTTTTGTTGGTCAATGGCGTAGTCTATTTTAGTTGCCCCAAAATAGCAACGCGCCAACAATGCGCCTAAACACACCTCGTTTTCAGACCAGAACGCCCATTGGCGCAAAAGGGGCGCAAATGCATTTGCTATTGGAAACTAGCAAAAGACACTTGCGTCTCGCATTGCGCCGGGTGTAAGATAGAGCCCAAGGAGATCAGTTAGTACATAACGGCTACTGTAGTTGCAACACGCATTTGGAAAAGCGAGGCGCTAGAGAGCACTATTCGTTTGAATGCAAAATACAATTTCACCACTAGATGAGGGAAAATCCTACTTACTGTCCCTTTAAGCAGCACAAACACTTAAAAAAATGCAGATGTGCATTACGTACAGTAGGTTACATGGATACAACAAAGGCGTGGTTTTAAAAACTTGCGCTTTGAAACCTGTGTTCAAAAGTTTGTGTTTCCAGGACTGCAAAACCCTCTTGTCATGTAAACTTACAGTCACAATGAATACAAACTTTATTGTGTAAACAGACCCTGATTAATAAAAAAGCTAATAGAGCAGAAAAAAGTTGCGACACCAAAGCTCCAGAATACAAGAATTTAATCATAGAAAAGTTTTGAGTACACAGGCTCTTCATTAAACTGTCTCTGAGGCTTTTCCTCTTTTTTGAATAAAACACTTAAAAACTTTCTTTCAAATCCAATGCAATCTTTTTTGGCTTCCAAAAAGCATCAATAATCAAAATCTGTAATACGTGTTAAAGAAAAAAAGACATTAAATTATGAAAGCAGTTATTTTAAAACAATTCACATTACATCTAAAGTTAGCATATTTAGAGAATTATTTTGTTTATGTTTAAGTTAAATATATTGACCATGCAATAGTTTTAAAGCAAATTGGAAAATCTGTCGGGTTGTTTGTTGTAGTTTTTTGTTTGTTCATGGTTTTCTATTTGTTTCCCTGATGTTCTACATCTCTTAAAGAATATATCTGGCAGTATACCTTGTTTTGTAAATACTAATATAACAGATTAAGAGCTTTTCATAATAGAAAGTATTCTGATGAGTGCCACATTAATGTCTATATGGCAAAAATGTAAAGCTATAAAGATAGTACAATGTGTTTTTAGTTAACATTTTGTTTATAGCTACATCTAAGGAAAGACAGTGAATGGTTTGACAGTGCCCCCTCACAAAGTTGCTTAGGGCCCCCAGAAGTCTAGGATCGTCTCTGACGGCCACACACAAGGTTAAGAGACAAAATTGCGCAACTCCCTCCAGAGTTTACACAGGACAGAAGCTTTGATCTGCGAGGGGAAAAGGGCATAGGGATGATTGCTTCCGATTATAATTCGATGTGACTCGTAGGAGCAGCACTGACTGTGGGAGTTTATTGGAAAAAATAAGAGACTTTTAGGAGTTTAGCCACATTCTTGTTTCCTCCTTTTTTCAGCTGTGCTGGGGTAGCTGTGTTTCATTATTTGTCCCTTCACCACCACCTTGCAAATTCTCACTATAAACTCTTTCTGCTCTGCTCTCATCTGGCAGAGTTGTCGAACTGCTTGTGCAATATAGGAAAGTATCATTAGATTATTTATGATGGGGGGTGCATTCCAGCAGATGTAACAATAACATAAAAATTTTAATGGTATGATAGAAAACTAATAAGTTATATATGATTTATACAGCCTTCATGGTATTTGTCGGGGGCCCCAAATTCCCCAGGGCCCTAAGCGGCTGCTTACTTCACTTATTGATTAAGTCTGCTCCTAAATTTGACAGAATGACAGCTGAGCATCATATCAGAGAGGCGGACATTTAAAATGAAAATGTGATATCCAGTCATGAAGCTACAAAGGTGAGCTGTATTATATTAGATATGAAAAAATGCCCACCAGGCAGTCGAGAGTGACAAGAAAATAAATCAGACTAAGAGGAGGGTGTGCTTACCTTTCCAAAAAATCTTGGCTGTGTTTCAGAGCAAACACACAGTACAGCACATTATGGTTCATTATGGCACATATAGAAACAGCCACTTAAAAGAGTTACTCAAGTGTATGTGTCAGTACAGGTTACCTAATATAGCTACTCATGTTCCCTGTCTATTACTGTACCGGCTTAACCAATATTTACCTGAGCTGTGCTTATCAATGGGCAGTTGTTGTCTGATTTTTCAAGTAAGTTAAATATGGCATCCCACATGTCAACATTAGGAAAAACGTGTTTAACACTAACATGTGTTGCTTTGCCAAAACATGTTTGATAATCCAAATATATGGATGTATATGTGTGGTCATCCAGCCATAAATACTGTACTGTTTGCTATTAAATGAATATTCCAGGTAAAAGATAAAATAAATATTTTGTAATTGTGTATATACATATACTTACATCCATCTTTTTGCCCATGGAGGTGTTCAGGTGCATTATTTATTGGTGTGTTGCTATAGAGTGCCGAAGTCATGACGTCACTTTGTAGGCCAACCCGGAAGTTAGCGGCGCATGGGTTCCCTCGATCGAAAAGCCATTCATTTTTCCCATAGACTTTTGGAAAATCGCAAAAAATAAGATCTGTGTTCAACAAAGAGTTATGAACCTTACACGTTTTGTCTATCAAGATAATCTTTATAAGTTAAACGAAAATGTATACATTTTGAAGCCCAAATAAAGCCGTCAGATATAAAATGCTAACGGTATGCTATAAACGGACTACAGCGCACCGGTCACGGATCAACGTCATCATCAAGCTTCCTCAAACTTTATTTAAAAAACACGCTCGTTCATTATGATCTGCGCTGTTTATGGACACTTATCCACTATTTCATGAGAAATATTGCCCATTCGTTATTTCCAAAAATGTTAGAAATTTTGTTTACGCGTGCCTCTTTGAGATTTTTTGTTAATGTTTTATTTATTTATTAGTTTATTATTTCGTTAGTTTATATAAACCTTAATATTATTTTCTTTGTGATTAAGGTTATTATGCATGATCATTGTGCCCCAAATAAACTTTAGGAGAGAGAACCACTATAAATCTGGACATAACAGTGCAGCTTAGATGCTGGTTTACTTACCGGTATTGTAAGGGCCAGCATGAGGGACAAGGTTTATCAAGTCTCATTAAGTAAAACTATGGAGAGATAGAGGAGTTAAATAAAGTGTTCTATGTATTTATAAAATAACTATACAATCTCTGAACAAACAGAACACAGTTAAATTCCAAACATTTAATATAATAGTTATATATAATTATATATGTTGAATTTAAAGAGAATTGTCCAATAGCATCAATGCTTAAATACAATATATTATAATTAAACCATACATGTTCCCTAAATAAACCATATATACTAATTTTGTTCACATTTTCTATATATTTTTACCTGGTAATCCACAAGCCCCAATGTGAGAGCCTGTGTAGTAAATCTTATCTCACATTACTGTGAGCTGACTGGTGTATAGTTACAATAGTATACAATAGTTTAACATTTAATTTTTGGTATTTGTGGTATAAGTGACTTACAGTGCATTCAAGCTATAGATATCAGTGTGTTCTCTGGGAATTAAACAAAAGTTAACAAAATGCTCCAATCACTGATCCACAGAAACATTGCAGCAAGTTTTGTAGTAAACATCTATATTTTCATAAAATAAGTAAACTGAAAACAAACTATATACTATATAATTCACATGACAAGTCTCTACAGGGAAAGAAGGTATTTTTGCAACACAATGTGAATGCCCACATGGAAAATGCAAGTGCAAGTGTGTATAGTTGTGGCGAATTTTAATCAAGGTCCTCAAGGATGATTTCTTTGGGTCTCCTCCATCCAGCAAAGTACGTAATGGAATCCTCAAAATGAGCAACATATTCACACACAGCACTGAAAGTATTCTCTATCTGGCAATCCTGTCTCCATTCGAATCACACTTGCACTCATCTGAAAGGCTGAATACCTGTCATGACAGTTACTCATTTGCCTTTGGAGTTAGTCTTTGAGATGCTGAATCTCTGTTATGGAATGCTCTAACTCAATCTCAAGCTGGATTCTTCTTCTTCGTCCAGACTCCAGCTCTTCTTTAGTTGTTCTTTAGATGGTTCATCTTCTTTGTCAGCCATAAATTGTAGCCATTTCCTCCTCTTTATAAATGGGTGGTGGAACATTTTTAGGCACATCAGCCCTATCCTGTCTCAGGGAGTATGAATGATCTTCCAAAATTTGTCCAGTGGGAACATCATTTGTGGATATAAACAAAACGGGGACATTTTATCCCCTGCATGAAAATGACAGCTGCAGATGCGAGAATGGACACTGGGCATCCGGTCAGCTCGTCTAAGGATAAATTCAAAATAAGCAGTGTTAGTTTTATGGAAGTTACACCTTTACAAATTAAAATTACAAAAATCACACTTTACTACTAAAATAACAAAGATTAATATCATTGTTATCTAATGCCTAACAAGTGCTGTTTACAAATAACTACACTCATTATTATTAGTGGGTAAAGCAAAGTTGAATAAAAGTCAATAATCCAGGTATTATTTTGAATATTTTAATTAAACACATTTCTCAAAGTAACGTTAGCCTTTAATAAAACTGCAGCGGATCTAATCTATCTATTAAACAGCAAAGTAAACAAGCTTTAAGATATTTTAAGAGAAAGACACAGGTAAGTTATTTTAGCTGTTGATTTTGTAATGAAAAACGTTTATTCTTGCTAACTTAGCCATTTTAATTCCATCTGACCGTCAAAGTATCATATCATTCGCGTGTTGAGCAATATGTACCATTAAAGTTTGGTCGTGCATGGCCACATTAAGGCAGTAAATACGGTGTTCACATGGAAATCATTGTTGTGTTAGCTTACCTTACGGCACGAACAGTCTCCGCTGGGGAACATCGGACGGTAAACGAGCATCTTTCATCGACGACTTGTGGTTGCATCTCCGGACAAAACAAAACATGTCAAACTGCAACACGTCCACAGTACAACAATATTTGGAAAAACTACAATTTGAAAATACTAAATACATAACGTTATGTACATTAACTGAAAGGTAAACTTCTGAGAACGTGAGGCTGAAAGGCTAGTGAGATTTCCTGTCATGATGACGTCTAAACTCCCCGCCACGGATGTAGTCCCTATTAGCAACTTGTTAGCAACCACCGTTTTTAAGGCACAATAAAGTTTAAAAAAAATCACAAGCCGATTATAACTGGTGTATTTTATGTCATAGAACAAAACGTGAAAATATTTAGAGGTTTTGTTAACCACAGACCTTATTTCAGGCGATTTAGCAAAAACCCATTCAAAAAACCCATAGACTTCAGGGCGAGGGAACCCATAGTGCTAAAATGCTAACTCACTTCCGCGTTTTAGCCTACAAAGTGACGCCATTACTTCGGCACTCTATTTTGAGGCAACTAAAAAAGACTGCACCACTGACCAACTTTAACTTAGTCAGAAGTCAATGGTGCAGTATTTTCTTATTTATTTAAAGGACGGGTTAATATATTCACCTATAGGCGAGCACACAATGTGCATACTCTGCTTATTGACACACAGGGACACAGCAGCACACAAACATGCCAAAAATATGCACAGCTTTCACGGGCGAATAAAGCGAGTAAACTCAAAATGTTCAAGCAATAAACTAGACGCGGTAGATGCAAATTTGACACCTCAAACGTGGCTGGTGTGAACCCACAGTTATGCAAATATGTCCACATAGTGATGCAGTTATGTGGGGGGGTGTCTATCGATACATTTTAGGCAGGCCTGGATCAGCTATCTCTTAAAGATAGAATAAATAATTTTGTTTGAGACTTTGTAACTTTGCCGATCAACACACTAAAGAAAAGGAAAACATGAAATTGCATCATCTGACACCTTTAGCTACTGGGTGAGCCAATGTTACTACAATGCTGTGTCGGGCTGGTCACATGAGCTTAAGACTTGTCAAGTATTAAAGTTGACAAAACCAGACAAACCATCCTAGTTTAGAACAGGACCAGTGGTTTCATAGAGTTTCACTAATATACACCCTGTCCCTTAGAGTTTAATCACACAGGATTTACCCCAGAACATTCAGAACGGGGGTCATTTCATTTTAATGGGGGGGCACACTTCTTTGTAAAGTGAGAAACAGACTGCACAACTAAAACCCATTTGAAATAGACCAACACATGGCTGTCCAGTCTACAACTACAGCAAAACACATACCTTATGCCTTTGTAAAAAAGAGTCTTCAGTTCCACCAAAAATGCAATAATCATAACAATACATACCAGATAGCAATAAACAAATGTAGGTCTGTAGCAGTGTACTCAACATTAATATAGCTAAAGTTGGTGGTTTTGGGGAGTAAAATCTCCATGTACATGGATTATTTTGGGGATGTTTTAGTATTAATTAAATTTTGTTTGATTTTTTTTATATTATTACGTTTAATGTTCCTTTCCTCTGATTTAAATACTGCTAATGAGAGCACTTAGTGCATTATGATTGGGGGGGGCATATATTTTCATGCTATTCATTGTTAATTTGAAACAGTTTTTTAATGGGGACCCCTGACTAGCAGCAAATTGGTAAAAGCTAATGGTGTCCAAAAAAACAAGAAAACATTTTGATCCTGCCAGCGTTCTGCCGGGTTTCCACTGTGAAAGTACATGTGTTTTTCTTTATTAAAGTCTGTTTAAGGTGCTGTTTAAGGTAGTCATTTAAAAAAAAACTCTGTACATCCATGTGGCTAATGTACTTGTGCTTGCAGATATCCATGGGCCAAATGCTTCAAGAGTTTGGGAAGTTTCTTGGCTTGTTCCTGCTGGTGCTCATTTCTTTCACCATCGGCCTGACACAGCTGTATGGAAAGGATGAGAAGGATCCAGCCAGGAGCAAAGATGAAAACAAAGACTGCCAAGGCATCTTCTGTCAGCGGCAGAGCAACGACACGTTTTACACGTACTTCATCTTTCTTATCTCTCTTAGACTGAGAGTCAGGAATGTCAGCCATAAATAATGTTTTTCTTTGGAACAAAAAGACAAAACTTTAAAAAAATTGCTTATATTAATGCTTTATTAAGCTTCAATTTTAAGGTTCCACATGAAACGTAAACAAAAACATTTACCCAAATCATTTATTTTCTACTTTTACACGTTTATGGGAACATGTTATGCCCTCTTTTGGTACATTTTCTCCCTGGCACATGTGGCTTTGTTCGTCACGAGGATCAGTTACACAGAGGAGCTACGTTCATTTGTCGGCGCTCTTATTGTCGGGACGTACAACATTGTTGTGGTGATCGTTCTTACCAAACTCCTGGTGGCTATGCTGCACAAGAGCTTCCGACAAATTGCTGTGAGTGGCCTTTAGAAATGTCAAATATTTCACTGTGCATTTTTAAGACAATTAAGCATTGATGTACACTCATCTTAAGGATTGTTAGGAACACCTGTTCAATTTCTCATTAATGCAATTATCTAATCAACCAATCACGTGGCAGTTGCTTCAATGCATTTAGAGATGTGGTCCTGGTCAAGACAATCTCCTGAATGTCAAAGTGGCGTGGCATGGTTGTTGGTGCCAGACGGGCCAGTCTGAGTATTTCACATTCTGCTCAGTTACTGAGATTTTCACGCACAACCATTTGTAGGGTTTACAAAGAATGGTGTGAAAAGGGAAAAACATCCAGTATGCGGCAGTCCTGTGGGTGAAAATGCCTTGTTGATGCTAGAGGTCAGAGGAGAATGGGCTGACTGATTCAAGCTGATAGAAGAGCAACTTTGACTGAAATAACCACCTGTTACAATCGAGGTATGCAGCAAAGCATTTGTGAAGCCACAACACGCACAACCTTGAGGTGGATGTGCTACAACGGCAGAAGACCCCACCAGGTACCACTCATCTCCACTACAAATAGGCTACAATTTGCACGAGCTCACCAAAATTGGACAGTTTAAGACTGAAAAAATGTTGCCTGGTCTGATGAGTCTCGATTTTTGTTGACACATTCAGATGGTAGAGTCAGAATTTGGTGTAAAAAGAATGAGAACATGGATCTATCATGCCTTGTTACCACTGTGCAGGCTGGTGGTGGTGGTGTAATGGTGTGGGGGATGTTTTCTTGGCACACTTTAGGCCCCTTAGTGCCAATTGGGCATCGTTTAAATGCCACAGCCTACCTAAGCATTTGGGATGTGGTGGAACGGGAGCTTCGTGCCCTGGATGTGCATCCCACAAATCTCCATCAATTGCAAGATGCTATCTATCAATATGGGCCAATATTTCTAAAGAATGCTTTCAGCACCTTGTTGAATCAATGCCATGTAGAATTAAGGCAGTTCTGAAGGAGAAAGGGGTCAAACACAGTATTAGTATGATGTTCCTAAAAATCCTTTAGGTGAGTGTTTTGTGCCACTCCTTGTATAAATTATCTGCCAAGTTATCATTTTATCAGACACACTTAATTATTTTTGTGATTGTTTTGTGTTATGCTCTAGTTAATTCACAAGTTTAATACATTTTGAGTGCTGTGGGTGCTCCAAACCTGGTAGTGGCAAACTTTGTTCTGCAAAAATGTTAACCTCATTGTGGACCAAATAAACTTTTTGTGAGAGTTCATGAAGAGAGTGTGAAGACGTTAACCAGACACTGATCTAATGCAGGGAATTTACTAATGATTTTATCTGCTTGCAGAACCATGAAGATAAGGAGTGGAAGTTTGCCCGTGCCAAGCTGTGGCTTAGCTACTTTGATGACAAATGCACCCTGCCTCCACCTTTCAACATCCTCCCCTCGCCCAAGACTGTGTGTTATCTGCTGGTTAGCTTGAGCAAATGGATCTGTTCTCATACCTCTACAGGCAAAGTCCAGAGACAGAACAGCCTCAAGGTACAACACAGACTGCTGGTTTTGTTAATATGAGCTCATATCTGTCTGTATTTAATAACATTTCATTTTTCTTTACGTTGATTTACTAGTTCTGTAAGATAAGCCATCATTATAAAAGCATCTGTGTACTTGAATATTGGCTACGTGGAATGCCAAACCCTGAAGCCGTATTGAGATTTTAATTTTATCCATCAGAATGATTCTGGTTCTTGTGTTGGCCGATGTTCAGCTTGTGCATTAGTAAATCCTAAAACAACCTAATCCATCTTTACAAGAACAAAAACTATTTTTTCCTCCTACAAGATTGAGTTACAGGTATCTGGCAACCTCATTGGTGTATGTGGTGAGGACATTGGGTCTAATACACTTAACGTGTATGCACAATTTTGTGAGTGAAATGTGCATATAAGTGTTTTTACAAACAAATAATGATTCAGCTAAATATTTCAATGCAATAATCCTGTATACTATATTCACATACTATATAAGTATTGTAATTTATTTAATATATAACTTTAAAATGTCCACCTCCACTCCATTTATTACCCTAAAATTGATGCACCTGTTTGAGGTTGTTAGCTGCATAAAGACACCTGTCCACCCCATACAATCAGTATGAATCCAACTACTAAAATGGCCAAGACCAAAGTGCTGTCCAAAGACACTACAGACAAAATTGTACACCTCCACAATGCTGGAAAGGGCTACAGGGAAATTGCCAAGCAGCTTGGTGAAAAAAGGTCCACTGTTGGAGCAATCATTAGAAAATGGAAGAAGCTAAACATTCCTATCAATCTCCCTCAGACTGTGGCTCCATGCAAGATCTCACCTTGTGGGGTCTCAATGATCCTAAGAAAGGCAAGAAATCAGCCCAGAACTACATGGGAGGAGCTGGTCAATGACTTGAAAAGAGCTGGGACCACCGTTTCCAAGGTTACTGTTGGTAATACACTAAGACGTCATGGTTTGAAATCATGCATTACACGGAAGATTCCCCTGCTTAAACCAGCACATGTCCAGGCCCATCTTAAAGGAATAGTCTACTCATTTTCAATATTAAAATATGTTATTAGCTTAAGTATTGTTGATACATCCCTCTATCATCTGTGTGCGTGCACGTAAGCGCTGGAGCGCGCTGCGACGCTTCGATAGCATTTAGCTTAGCCCCATTCATTCAATGGTACCATTTAGAGATAAAGTTAGAAGTGACCAAACACAGCAACGTTTTTCCTATTTAAAAGTAGTTATACGAGCAAGTTTGGTGGTACAAAATAAAACGTAGCGCTTTTCTAAGCGGATTTAAAAGAGGAACTATATTGTATGGCGTAATAGCACTTTTGCGAGTACTTTGACTCGCCTGAAAAGTCCGCTCCCCTTCTCACTCTCATAATGGGAGAGGGAGGGTGTTACTGTGCCGAGTCGAAGTACTCCTAAAAGTGCTATTACGCCATAAAATGTAGCTCCTCTTTTAAATCCGCTTAGAAAAGCGCTAAGTTTTATTTTGTACCACCAAACTTGCTCGTATAACTACTCGTCTTAAATAGGAAAAACGTTGATGTGTTTGGTCACTTCTAACTTTATCTCTAAATGGTACCATTGAATGAATGGGGCTAAGCTAAATGCTATCGAAGCGTCGCAGCGCGCTCCAGCACTTACGTGCACGCACACAGATGATAGAGGGATGTATCAACAATTCTTAGTTAAGGTAATAACATATTTTAATATTGAAAATGAGTAGACTTTTCCTTTAAGTTTGCCAATGACCATTTGGATGATCCAGAGGAGTCATGGGAGAAAGTCATGTGGTCAAATGAGACCAAAATAAAACGTTTTGGCCATAATTCCACTAAACGTGTTTGGAGGAAGAAGAATGATGAGTACCATCCCAAAAACACACCATCCCTACTGTGAAGCATGGGGGTAGTAGCATCATGCTTTGGGGTGTTTTTCTGTACATGGGACAGGGCGACTGCACTGTATTAAGGAGAGGATGACCAGGGCCATGTATTGCAAGATTTTGGGGAACAACCTCCTTCCCTCAGTTAGAGCATTGAAGATGGGTTGAGGCTTGGTCTTCCAACATGACAATGACCCGAAGCACACAGCCAGGATAACCAAGGAGTGGCTCTGTAAGAAGCATATCAAGGTTCGTGGTGTGGCCTAGCCAGTCTCCAGACCTAAACCCAATAGAGAATCTTTGGAGGGAGCTCAAACTCCGTGTTTCTCAGCGACAGGCCAGAAAACTGACTGTGTGCAAACCTGGTGAAAAACTACAGGAAACGTTTGACCTCTGTAACTGCAAACAAAGGCTACTGTACCAAATGTTAACATTGATTTTCTCAGCTGTTCAAATACTTATTTGCAGCTTTATCATACAAATAAATTGTTAAAAAAAATCATATATTGTGATATCTGGATTTTTTTTAGATTATGTCTCTCACAGTGGACATGCACCTACGATGACAATTTCAGACCCCTCCATCATGATTTCTACGTTGGAGAACTTGCAAAATAGCAGGGTGTCCAAAAACTTATTTTCCTCACTGTATATATATATTTTTTTTCACATATTAGGATTAATATTTATAGATACAGATGTGCATAATGAGAGGTCCAAACAACAATTACTAGACCTATTATTTATTTTATTATACAGATGCACATCTCTGGTGAAATCATATTAATGGCCTTTGTTATCCCAAGGGCGTTTTGAGAGTTTCATCATAACTGCCCCCATCCTAAAAATTCACCACTTCAGTATCCCAAAATTCTAGATTATAGCTAGAATATTTAACCCCAGGGTTGAGTCAAATATAGACAAACCCAATCATTGGTTTAAATGGACCCTGAAAATATTAACGGTTGGGTTTGTTCATCGTTTACTAGCCCCTTAAATGAAGCAATATAAAAAGCTTGCACATGATGACAAAGAGATATACAAGCATTCTTATTCTAACCTTATTCATCAAATCTGTGCCAAGTAAAATAAATGAGGAAAACGTGATGTTCTCATTCAAGAAACTAATATAAAATTACCTACACCTCATTATATCAGCTTTAGCCTGGTATTTACATTTAGTTTTAAAAAAAACCTTCTGAGGAGCATCACAGTCGTTGGACCATTGCGTAAGGGGCAGGGTGTAAGACTGAAGAGGATGCACAGTGTTTTTTTGATTCAGATGGAGTTACAATCCATCTATAAGTTCCAAATATATCCAGTTATGTCAATTATGTACCATTTCTTTTAACAGGAAAGCTTGTATAAGTCTGTCCACTATAACTTGCATCACCAGACAATGAAATTTTATTGGGTCCAAGCAAACATTTGGTAAAAAATGTGTAGCGACCCTGATGATGGATCCTGGATCTTTGGCTAGGCTTTATTCTGGCCTTTACATTAGTGGTGCATAAAATGAGTATGCTTTATAAGATAGTGTAACCCTTTCATTTGTTTTCAGGAATGGAAGAACCTAAAACAGAAGAGAGATGAGAATTACCAGAAGATCATGTGCTGTCTTGTGCACCGCTATCTGACTTCCACACGCCAAAAGATGCAAAGCACAGACCAGGCCACAGTGGAGAACCTCCATGATCTGCGTCAAGACCTCTCCAAGTTTCGCAACGAAATGAGGGACCTTCTGGGCTTCCGCACCTCCAAATATGCCATGTTCTACCCCAGAAGCTAAGCCATGCCTATTTAGTAAATGCTCAGCATGCTAGGCAAATCTCTTCTTCTGTTTCTTGGGAAGATATAAAGTGACAAAAATCATCTTGGGACTCTACTGGAATCGTATTACATTGTATATTCTACGCCAAAGCCTCCAGAACCATAAAAGTTATGTAATATTCTTGCGCCCTACTTGTTTTCTAATATTGTGAAAATTCTTTTCAAATAAATAACATTTACTATGAAGAAATTATTTATATATAACATTGTTCTTGGTATTGAGCACCTTTTAGAGTGCTTTATGCTTTTTAGGTATTTAAAGTACGTTGCCAGAAAAAAAAATGATGGTCCCAGCTGTCACTGGGGTGGTAGCCTTTTCAAAAGTACACCTTTGCACCTAAAGTTCCTCAGAGGTACATATTGGTACCAAATTCTTTTTTTACAGTAAGCACAAACACAGTAACAACCATCAAATTGGTTAGTAAATATAGCAGCCTTATACATTGTACCTTTAAATACCTTTGTACCTTACCCAAAATAACCCAGCAGAATTTAGGGGCAGATCACACAGAATGTGTTTCTGGCAGGCGGCTTTTTTGAATGGTTTTCGATAGGCAGTGAGCATTATCTGCACGGAACATCTCCCGTTTTGGCCGCCTTCCGTGCCACGTGTTTTTGCCATGGAAAGTAAAGAAATGGACACAGCGACCCCATTGAATTCAACGGAGACAAGTGAAGTTAATTAGAAGCATGCACTTAATGGGGGTCAAGCGTTTACTGCGCACACTCAAACTGAGCTTAATGACGTAGATGTCACGTGAGCAACCTGTCTGACAATTGTAAGTTTTTTAATAGCCGTGCCACGAAAAATCTGAATCACCCACCGAATTTTGCAGAGACGGCGAGCGTGAACAGGAGCAAATTTTGTTAAGTATTCTGATTAATAATCTCCCTTGAGTTTATGCCTCCACGTCCACCCGATTGCCTCATAAACAGTAAACGATTGCCTATGAGCTTTTCTTCATGTCCATATGGTAATTTCTCTACTGTGCAACAGAGAGTGGAAGGTTATGACGCAATAGTTAGCCTATTTTTTACAAAAACTGCTTCTACTGGGCCATAACGTAAGATACAAGGTAATGTAGCCTTTAATACATTTTCGTGTTTCTTTAGAAATAATTAATGGACAAATGGAGTCTTTAAACGCCTCAGATGTAAAGTTATTCGCTGTCAAAGTGACGCCAAAATGAATGGGAGTCAATGGAATGCTAACAGCCCGGGGAAGCTTCAATAAATATGAAACCCTGCCCCCCTGGTTTTTGTAGGACGGCTCAGAGCGGAAAAGCGCTTAGCGTCATCTGCGTTTTTTTAACCGTCCAATCGAATGAGGGGAGAGGCGGGCCCTCTGTTGTAGTGACATAAGTTTACAGTCATAGATATGTACACTAGATGTCACCTTGGCTACGACAGTTCATTGGACCGAATGCGTCAAATAGAGCCGCCATCTTGAAACAAGGGAGCCCCGCATCAGCGTCATTGTAGGCAATAGTGTAACAGAAATTAAAATCACCATAAATCGTCATGAATGCGATTTTCTTGGTTTTCTTTTGGTTCGCTTCAACAGTCAGACATGTATTTAGCATTAAGTTCAAAAAAATTAAAGTTTTGATATTATGTAAATCTACTTTTTCTAAGTATAATGCATAGTGCTAGTAGGCCTAACATCCATACGCAGCACAAGAGTCCGGCATCGTCCATGAATTCGAAATACAGGCGGAGAGAGCAGCTTTACCTAGATACTTCCTATGACAAGACCCCTGTTCCAAGATGGTGGCGGTTTTGACGCATGCTTAGAACCCCAAGGCGACATCTAGTGTATCTATCTATGGTTTACAGTAACATGCTTCAATATTTGATTGACAGGACAGCTGCCTCTGAGATTGCCTACAGTAGCAATATAAAATAAGCATTGCACTACTCTTTTCTAAAGTCACTTAAATAAAGGCTGTGCTGTCCACCTTAGATTTTCAAGCTTTAAAACGCGTTTGGTTTGACCGGCCGCTTAGAGTGTATACTGTATGCTTAAACCTTCATACTCTGTATTGTAGGCAAGGCATTTTTGACAAACTTTTCTGTTGTAGTTTAATACAAGTGGCAGAATACATTGTACCAAAATGTATTATATTCATATTTATCCACCCATATTTAGATATCAACATCTTGTCACAATCTACAGAATGTACTGTACCTGTGGTCCAAGATGCTGGGATAGACTCCAGCCCTGTGACCCTAATGAGGACAAGCAGGTTTAGAAAACTGATGGATAATCATGTCAGTATTCATACTGTAATTTATCATGAGACTATTTAATGCAAAAACAGGCTATTTAAAATGTAGTAAATTTTAGCATATTGGCTCTGTACAGTAAGTGCTCATCAATGAGTTAAATGCTGTGCCCTTCATAGTCAAGCACTCTGTGCCTCAGGCAATTTAAGAAAGATGTTCTAACATGACCATATCAACTACCCAAATATTTCCAGCTTTGAAATCTTTTTACATTAATCGCAAAATAATATACACACACCAAAATAAACACAAAGACGACAATATCAGTGACAAAACTGATAATGGACTTTATTTTCTTTCATAAAACAAATAATTTATAACTTAATATAATAGAATTAGCTTCTATGAGAATTTTTTTTAGAGTAGACACACAGTAACAAAATCCAGCATGATTTTAGAAGACAAAAAGGTGAAAAGATAATGCTGCTACAAACAACTGTCTTTCAAAAACCACAAATAAAGTTTCTGTAACTTTGCTATTTAATCACAAAAAAATACAAAATAAAGAATATCTTGGTCTGGATGGTGTGCATCAAAACACCAAAATCTTTACATTCTAGTTTCTGTCACTTTTAAGCCATAAGAAAAATAGTCATGAAAAATATGAATAGAAGAGAGTCCATCCAGGGCTCCGTCTTGTGCTTTAAAAATCCGAAGACCCTACTGTTGGGTCATGCAGTAAGTACGACGAGTCTTTGATAGCTCAGCAGTGTTTGTTCTTTAGCATGTTGAAGTCCTTCTGGTTCTTGGCCTTGTAAGCCATGACGAAATGATTTGGTGCGATCATTCCACGTCCATCCTCATCCGAATGGCCCATGAAGATGTAGTTCAAACCTAGTGACACCACACAGAAAAAACCTGAATGCAGTGACGTGAGCGGCAGAACATTCAGGAAGAGCTTTCCATCAGCATTTCTCTGGGGCCTTACACTATACTCCATATGTTTATTTAAGTAATAAACATATGGAAGTAAGATAAGTTGTTTGAGAGATATTCTGACAGTGAGTTTCGTTACTTACCATTACAAGCTCTGTTTAATGAGCATGATGCATCTGTAAGATTTGTTCTGAGAGTACCTTTCACATTATGAAACTTTACACAACTCTGTTCATATAATAGTTTATGGTGAACAAGTCTGTTGAGCTTCAAAATTTGTTACTGTTGATGATGGTAATAACAAATAAATAATAATAGAAAAAATGTCTTTTGGTAAAACTCTTCCTTTAAGAGGTTTATAAATCGTACAGATTTTAACTTAATTTCTATTTTATTTCACTATATATGTACAACAATAAGAGGACTATCTCACCAAAACTAAAAAGATAAAATGAAATGGATATTATGTAGATCATACTGAACCTACTGACTGGACATTATCTGTAGCATGCTGTCAAAAAATACAGTACCAAAGACATCAATTCTGATATATCCCTCCATAAATAAACGTACATATGACGTGCAGTTTATGTACAGTGTGTTATAATAAAAAATAAAACTAAGTGCATACATTTTAAATTTATCTACTAAATTAAAAATTCTACCTGCCAGATCAAGTCTGCCCAGTCTCACGAAATTCGTTATATAGTCATGTAACCCTTTAATACTCTCTCCGTGATAATATCACGAATTTCCGTGTTTTTTTTGTGATTGTATAACGAACTGTTTTTGTATGATTATCACGTATTGGTTACTCAACTGTTTTGCCCTATTTTCTTACTATTGTCGCTTCGGTTTAGGGTTAGATTTACATAAAATGACATCCCTACCCAAACCCAACTCTAACCCCAACGCCAGGCGACATTTAAAAAAAATAAATCAGAAAAAATAGTATAAACCAATGTATAAAGTGACATTCTAATGCAAGCACCAAATCTGGCCCTAAACCGAAGCGGCAATGGTTTGAAAATAGGAAAAGGCAATTGAGTAACCAATACGTGATAATCACACGGAAACAGGAATTCGTTATACGATCACGAAAAATTCCTGATAATGTCACAAAAAAGAATCAAAAAATTACGATACCTTATGAGACTGGGTAGGGATGGGTAGGCTAAGTAGATTACGCTTAAAGGTGTGGTGCGTGATTTTTGATTAACACTTTGGATAAAGGAGTCGGGCCGAGTACAAAAACACACTTGTAGCCAATCAGCAGTAAGGGGTGTGTCTACTAACCGACATCGTTGCCTGGGTTGCGTATGTGAAAGAAAAGGTCAAAGGCGGCAAAGAAAGGTCCAGATTCTATTAGGTATTTTATTAGGGTAGGGGCGTGTTTGTTTAGGTGATTTCTAATGTCAACATTGGCTTTCAGAGATCATGCACCAAAATAGTACATTTTGTTTAGGTTTTAAAATAACATTAATATAAATAACATAAAATTGTCACCTTTAATGAGAAAAACTAAAGCTAGTAAGTTAAATACGCAGGCACTTACCTCGCCTGACGTAGGGACATTTCTTGCACAGGATGACAATCTTAGTGCTCATGGTTTTGCCAGCCTGTTGAATGGCTAGACTGCCCTCCTTGTAAACATTGATAATGGAGATGGTGGCGTACATGCTACCTCCACGTGTTACAGCAGTTATGACCGTTCCCGTTATTACTAAAAGATGAAATACAACAGAACAGCTTTAAAGACCATATCTTTCAATTAAGGTTAGATCTATACCAAAAATGTATATAGTTTCAACATCAACATGAAACGTGTGTGCCTACAGAAGTCACAGTGTTACACTATACGAGAATGGCAGAGAGCAATGATAGATTTAATTTTAACATTTTACCTAGCAATTATTTACTACCAATTAATACTGTTCCAAAAAGGTTACAATCTGGTCCCTTGACAAGAGGTGTGTAATACCAAAATAAACAGAATAAACCAAATAAACCAGAGCTCCTAGAGGTGTACAACGTGTGGAGCGAATCACAAGCAAGTAACCCTAACACACAAAACATTATCCCACTGTCTCTGAATAATGTATGATTCACTACATGTTCCTGTCGTTTACGTTACATGAACTTACGTACCGATTGCCAACAAAACACAGACATTTTAAGCAGTTTTACTTACCGCCTGCGACTCATGGCTTGGTTGTAACCGCCCCATTTAATCAAAATCCACCAACAAGCACACACGCACGAACTCCACTGCTACCCTGGATAAACAACCTATATCCATTGTTTCCATAATGCTGGGTTCTTTGGGAATCTGAACATGCTTAAATTTCCCTCACAGGCAACAACACACTTCGGATGACGCTGATTTCGTGTCAGCTCTTGGTTGGTGTGTGTGTGTGTGTGTGTGTGTGTGTGTGTGCTATTCTAGTTAAAGTGCCCATATAAGGACTTCCAATGTACTTCCTGCACTGAAATCGCATATAAAAAATAGAGCCAGATTGTTACGCATGAATCTTTCATGTTCGAAGAAAAAGCTTTCTGAAACTTGTATGAATCCTGGGGAAGTGCATTCGGCACGGAAATACTCCTTCATACGTCCAACTGCTTTTTAGCAATCCAACTCTTAAACAGTGTTACTCTTAAACAGTAGTACTCTACTGTTTATCAGATTCCAAAGCACAGTTAAGGATTTAAAAGCTGAGTTGATATAAATGCATTCAAATTTAGACTTTGTCTCCACCCACCATAGGATTTCCTCACATGCAAATCCAAGTAAACTAACAGAAATCATAATTGAATATCTGCATGACTCTGTAAACACGTTGTGAATGTGGACATTGAAGACCTGTTCCAGGGGTGACTGTGGCCTCGACTGAATCAACACTCCCATTTACAAACACTTCACCCACAGAGCACTGCAGCTTATTTACACAAGCAAACACACAAATCCACTGTACGCAATAGCCAAAAATGCTCAAGGAGACTTTTGAAAAACACCAGTAAACCAAAGATAGCATGCTGGAAATAGTTACGAAACGGCCAAGATTATAGACAACGTGTAAACAATCGATGTTTGTTTCCACTTATTCTGATCTTATCTGATGGCCACTTCCTACAGTTTCCCGCCTCACTTTGCACTTGTGTGGAGTTGTATGCGTCTGCATGTGTCAGCAAAAAATAATTTCTCTTACCGAAGTTACTGGAACAGTAGTGGCTCTCAGGGGTTCCCTTACGTTTGCATTTCTGTTGACACAGCGCTGCTGAATACTTCAAAGGTATAGACGCAAGCAGAGATAGCAAAAAAATCCTGAAAAATATTTCTACTGTAGTATACACACAACAACACTTCCTAAAATACATTGGGCCTCATTTATGAAACGAGTGTACGACAAAAAACTGTGAATACGGTTGTTTCCAGTGCAAGACTTGGCATTTATCAACGGTGGCTACGATCGTATCTTACATCAGGTTTCACCTCGTGTTTTCGTTTAAAAAATTAGATTTCTGCTTAATTTTCTCCAAAGAAAAAATACCTTAGTATTCAAGTAAAACTTATAGCAACTCCTGTAGTTTGCGCATTAAAGCTTTAACAACTTTAAACAGCCATCCAAGCTTCGAAATAAATGAGACTGCATTTAATTTACGCTGCTCCCTGCTTGAGAGAGGGAATTTTACAGTCCGTCTGAAGAGAAAGACAAACATAATTTATGTGGTTTGTCATTAATTTACTAATTCTACCTACAGTGTTATGTGCAAAACCTGTAACGAAATTCACATACAGTATGATATTTACATGTATTTCTATTTTTATGCAGAATATTTCATCATAAAAATGATTATACTACACATCTCTAATATGGTGAATTGTGTATAAATAGATGTAAATCATATATACAATAATAATATAATAAAAAACTACAGTTAGATAATTATTCAATACTTGTATAACAATAACGTTAATATTTAATTATTTGAAATTACAATTTTGACGTTTTTGCTGTAGATCAATTTCTCTTCAGTAATCTGGCTCCAAACTGCATTTTCCTGACTTCTTTGTTTGAACTTAAAGGGTCAAGTTCAGTATCAATGAATACGTGCACTGCCGGGTAACGTTTTTTTCATTTCGGGGCGAGACTTAATTTATATGGGCGTAATATTCAAATTTTGTTTCTCAACCAACCAGTGGGCCACTTCATTTACAGGTTGCCTGGAAAAAACAAACTAAAAAGACAAATACTGAATTATTTGAGACCGAGTAAAAATCATAACACAAAGTTAGGCAAACACCAAGCAGACTGTCGGCCACCAGGAAGGTTTTGAGCATTGTCTTCTAATGTCAGTCACCATCGCCTTTTTTGGCCAATTCAGCATTTTGTATCGGCGATGGCGCTCATATGGGAGTCACATGATTCTGATTGGCTGCTCGGCTTACTCCCTATTCGGACGGGATTAGTTTTACAGGGGTAGATGGCGTAATGTAATTTTACCACAGGACGTCTGTAATATTGATGGTCAATTCGGACGGGATTAGAAATCTCAGTAAAACATTCAAAAGTGAGAGGGGTAACTTGATTGCGCAGCGCGTCACCTCTCATCGTCAAGTGCACATTACCTTGCTTCCTGATATCACATGTGTAAACAACATGACACAGACGAGAAAAACACGAAAAACTGTGTTTAATTTCAATTTGGGGAGAACGTCAGTTTCAGAAACAGTTCCGTGCCTCTGAGAAGTAAATTCGACCTTTTTTTTTTTTTAAAGTTTGTGTCGTGTTATACAGCTGGTCTATTCGGACTGGATTAGTATTACCTGAGTTAATTTCTCCGGACCTTTTTACAGAAGGTAAAAGTCGCCGTAATCTTTACTGACATTGTCCGTAATATGATTACTGACATGGAGCATTAGGAAAGGACTAAAATCACTGAGAAACTCTGATAAAACTTGCTTTACCCCACCTCTTTATGTAAAAGTAATCCTGTCCGAATAGTACTTTAGCCAAGCAGTGCAAAGTTAAAGTTATCTTATCTCACGCAGACGCAAAAGGGAAGTGTTATTTTTCCCCCATCCGTTTGGTGTGTACCGACCTCACAGACGTCACAGTTTGCACTACTTTGTTTGTTGCCGTGGTTTAGTGTGTAAAACCCTACAGTCCAGAAATGTAAAGCTCTAGCATTATTTGTTTGTCAATGTCATTGGTTTGATAACAGCCAACCAATATCTAGTAAACAACATGCCTGATGTTTCATTAAATTAACTTAATTATGACAAATAAGATATTGAGATGTGGGCTGGGGCCAATGCTTTTGGTTTTATGTACTGTTGTAGTGCATTTGTTAGAAACGCAACCAAGCATCATTAAAAAAGGTTGGAAAACAAATTTGTATTTTTTTCCCAAAATATTTTTGGAAGAACAAAACCACAGCACTAAACAGATGATAAAATTTGTTTGGTGTCAGTGACCAATAACCATGAAATGAAATCTTACAACAATAAAACCAGATAAATATAAGTTTAGCAAGCAGGCAACGTGACCAGAGATAATAGATGTCCTGCTCCACCTTTCATGGATAAGCTTTGCTTTAAACTGCTTGGCATCAGCGTCAGTTTACTTTTCACAATCTTCAGTCAATCCATCACATTAACTGGACTGAACACATTTTTGTAGCAGATGCTGAACACTGCATCATCTGACTGTGAATAGGTGCCAAAAAACTTCATCACTTTTATGTGACTAAATTCATCCCTGCTACAAAACCAAGCACGGCTGGTGTGCTGTTTTGTGCCTTATAGGATACTTTGAAACATTTTTGTAATGATATGCATGCTAAGGTCCATACTACCTTATAGTATAGGTCCTATAGCTCTCAATGGCAATTGCTATGTCTATGTAAATGACCTTAGTACTGGAGACATTTTTTTTTTAGGCAGTCAACCAAGCTACAAATGCCATGTGACAATGACATGCTTAATTGCAACTTCAATCCAACTCCATAAGCTAATATTAAACTCAGAAACTACTACTTACGTATGGGTCTGGTGGTAGTGGGTGGTGCTGTTGTGGTTGGTGCGACAGTTGTGGCGGGAAGTTTCTTTGGTCTAAATTTGTAATGACCGATAAAACCATCTGCTGTTAAACTCAGATCAGAGAGAAACTGAATGAAGAGCTGATTTCCCTCTGAAAACACAGGCCTAAAAGATACACAAAACATCAGACTAAATGCATATAAAAATATACTGTACATCTAATTATCCATACAAATACTGATATTATAAAGTATTGTGCAAATGGCCACCACCAGTCATGCAAATATTAAAAGACTAAAAAAACTATCCATTTTTTTCTTTGCTCTCTTTATTAAGATACAAACAGAAAATGAAAATATGATAATACTGAACTCTTTTGAAGAGACTGAAGTTCTAAAGTCATTAGCTTAGAATTAGAACTAATGAAGGTAGGATGAAACGTTTTTTTTTTTTTTTGAAAGCAGAGGGTGTGTTCTTTCATCTGATATATTGTTTGTTTATATATTTAAAGAAGAACATTTTCTGTAAGGCATTAAACTTTTGTGAAAATCATGAAAAATGCTGGCGCTGGCTGGCAACTTTTTTTAAAACGCTGGCGGGGAAAGAGTTAAATCAATGCTAAGACGCTATTATGCTACGTACACACCAAATGCGGGGCATCGCATTATTCGCTCTAGATTACTCGCAGGATTTAACTTTGTGTCATGTGAATTTTTGCGACGCGTTTGAGGCGAATAGCATGTGTTTTCGCAGCAAACGTGCCGCCCATATCATGTCATTCGCATTGCCCCACACGAGGACACATCTGATCGTGTTTTTTGCGTTGACTTTGTATGTAATCTACTCACGCAAAACGTTGAACTCGCATCTGGTGTGAACCAACAGCTAGGCATCCTGCTGCGCAAATGGCGCGCTCCATGCGAATTGAGCGTTCCCGCGAGAAGCGCGCAAGTAGAAAAATCTGAACTTCGGCAGATTTCCGCACCACAGTTCAGCAGCAGAAGTTTGAAAAAAAGAAATCTAAAAAACAATAACGAAGTGATTTATAAAGCTTCTTTGGTGAGGAACTACTATCTTCCGCCACGGATTTGAAGGCCAGAATAACAGGTCACCCCTTCGGCTGTTCGTTTGAATGTCATATAACTCAATAGATGTTTCTCAAAATTACCATTTTTTGGTCACAAAGTGTAGTTTTAAGATTATTTCAGGCGAGAAAATATATGTATAATATTCAAATCTGCGGTAGATTAGTAAAGATAGCGCCTATTTGAACATTTGCTTAGAAAGATTCGAACGTGAGATCCAGATGCGGCCAGGGGTGTAAGTGTTTGCTTACCCCGCTGACTACAGCCTGATCTCGGACACTTATAATTTCCTGCTAGCTCTGATGTACTCATGTTTGATGGTCAAAAATTAGATTTTATTTGTTTTGGGTTGATCAAACCAGCAGTATTTGGTCTCATGAATCTATTACTTTTTTCATTTATTCAGATTTAGTCTTTTTGTTATTGTTTTGGTGCGAGGTAAAAGTTGAAGATTTTTAGAATCCGCCATTAGAGGGCGCACAATCAAAACAATAACACTGACGTAGATTAAAGAAACTCCGAGGCAGCGTGGAATTATGGGATTTGTTGTCTTTAACTTAACCACTGATGGCCATCAATCAGACAGGAACAAGAAATCATGTTATCGGATGAAATAATCAAGTTTTATAAATGTTGCGTTTGATGATGTGGCAGTGTATGCACACGCATTTTGGTAACGGAAGTATGTTAAGAATCAACAGTGAAGCAACACAGACAGAGAAAGTTATTTTAAAAAGTTTACTTTATCAAAATTTTGAACACAGCTACCAGATCCGTGTATTACAGTGGAGTGGATAGAAGACGTTAGCAGATGGCCAAAAATAAAGTTGCCAGATACATACTGTATACGTATATTAGTATATTATATTAGTGCAACCAAACGCAACAACCAGACATTTTGATGCTGGGAAATCGTTTTAATAAACTTTCTTAGTTGCTTACACGTTAGAACCAATGGGGAATAACACCACTTCTGTTGCCAAAATGCGCGTGCAGGCTATTTGATCACGTTAGCTGTAAAAGGGTTTATAGCCCGACGGACGCATACTTATTACTTAATGGGCACTTCGGAAAGGGCACGTGTAAACAGATGCTCCAGATAAAGAGAAAATGATTGTTTTCATTGCTTTATTCACCAAGTGTATTTTAATCGTCCACAAGATGTGACATTATTGCGCTACTCCCTCTAAAGTTTACATCCAAGAGCTTTGATCTTCAAATGGATTAGGGGATAGGGATAATCACTTAAAATTGGGATTCACAGCCTGATTCACAAGTTAGAAAACTTATTGAGACACACTAAAGTGTTTATAAACAGCGTTGTGATGTGTGTGTGTGACCATCCGCTCTGGTGGCACCTTTGTCCATGTCACAGATATGTAAGCGTATGACTCAAGTGTTTAAAGAAGCCTCCCTCATTTATTCTAAAATGACCAGTAGGTGGTGGAATCATACAAACGGTGAAGCGTTTACTGTTATGATATCAGTAAAATATTGCATGGCTGGGAAGGGCTATTAGCCAATCAGATTGGAGAGCCAGAAAGAACTGTTGTATAAATACATTTATATGCATATATACATACGCCGGTGGACTGTCTCCACAGTATTTTCCAATTCTTTTGGCATCGTTGATTTCTCCTCCATTAAAAATCGCTACGTAATCATATCGGCAGTAGTTGTCCCTCTCCACATCAAACTTCTCAAATTTCAATTCTATAATCTGTGAAAACAAACCGTTTTAGTAATAGACAAATCCCAATTAATTTACATTATAAAGCACAAAGTATAAAGTACCAAATAGCTGAAAGTATAATACTAAAATGACAGAATCAGTTCACCTGATTTTTCGGTGCCACTATATGCCAGGAACATGTGACTCCCGCGGGATAGTCTTTATCTGGCCAGTTAGGGGTCTTAAAGGTTCCTGAAGGCTTAACTAATCTCCCACCACAATACTGATCTCCTGTAAGCATCCAATCAGACAAGAATTTAGGAAATGTTCCCTTTAAACTCCACAGGAGCAACACTAAACATAGACCAAGCATGAGGTCGTTCATTCCTAATTAAAAGGAATGCATGGGATAATTACACAACTCTAAAATTACTCGAAGATTGCGCTTTGCTATAATCCTGTCATTATGAGAGATTTTATAACATGGTCAGTCCCAGCGTGGTAAATGCTCTGTTGAAAGGTAGATCATGTGTGGGAAGAATGGACTACAGATGCACATACTTCTTTATTTATTTATTTATTTTTTACGCCATTCCAGCATCTATGGCTATATTCATGGCGAAAACCAGTTAATCCATACACAGGTTGGGGAGGGACAATTTGGTATCTTCAATTAACCTTACTTGCATGTTTTTGGCCTGTGGGAGGAAACCGGATTACCTGGAGTAAACACACGATGACACAGGAAGAACATCCAAACTACACACAAAGGCCACATGCTCTGCCGGGGCTCGAACCGGGATTCTTTTTGCTATGAGGCAACACTCACTAAGCCACTGTGCCGCCCCGAGAATTGTATTTTTTCAATTCAATTGTATTTATATAGGGCTTTTCACAAAAGGTAATTGTATCCAAGCAGCTTTACATTAATAGAAGCAGGGGAAAACACAGAAAAATCGACAGACAACATAAGTAGCAAAATACAGCGGCTTTGGATAAACGTTACAAGCGAGCGTGTTAATGATGTAACGTATAGAGGAGGGTGCCAAGTTAAGCCAATGTTGGCTGACTCCCCAGGGTTGAAAAAAACAACCCTAGGAGAAAAACCTCCTGCATTTTTAGCAAAGAGGAAAAAAGTCCTAGGAGGAAAAAACCCTTGAGATTAAACAGGTTCTACCGGTTGGTCAGACATCGGCTGGGCATTACATTGAAGGACAGTCAGAACGGCAGCCAGAACTGGGTCTGTTTGTCTCAATGTCCTCGGAATCGATGACAGGGTTCCCACACCTTAGTTAACCTCAAATTCAAGTACCTTTCAAGGACTTTCCAGGTATAATACCCTCAAATTCAAGGACTAAATGTGGGGACAGATTTCAAGTGAGAGCATGATTACATCATGTTACCTTTTAAGATATATTGTTACAGTTCCCTTTCGAGGGAACTCGTGTTGCGTCACTGTGGTACACTTTGCGGACGCCTCCAGGGGTAAGTGCGTCTGAATATGTATATCAAATTCAACCAATGGTAAGGCTTAACGACAAAGACAGGGTGACGCGAGAACCAGGAAGTATATCACTATGTGAAATATTGCCAAAGACGGCGTTACAGGGACACAGGAAGTATGGCAAGGGAGACGCAGCGTCTTATTCCCTTCTCATTGAACAACAGTTACATACGTATCCCGAGACGTTTTCATGTGTCAAACACAACTATGCAAATGAGCATTTAAAGCGAACAGTTTAGCACGTGTGCTTAAAAAGTCTAGACTTTTTATGATATTATCCTACACTACAAAGGGAATAATATGGATTTTTCCCAGAAAACTTTCAGCACTTTCAATGACCTGTATCTATGTATGTATGTTTTCAAAAACTTCCCAGAGCCTTGAATTTCCCCCCCCCCAGATTCACAAACTTTCAAAGATTTCAAGGACCCGTGGGAACCCTGCATTGAGACAAAGTCAAGAATTTACACTGACTTTACAGACAATTTGTAATTTTGGATCATTTAAATATTTCACACTGTGATTCAAATCACTTCTCTTTCAATTTTGGAGTTCATGAACTTTTGTGTGATTAAAAAAAAAAAGATAACGTCTGTGTTCTGAGATGAATGTGAAGGCTGCAGGCTCTCATTGTTATCAACACATATCATAACACCTACTGATGTGACAAAAAAACACGCAATACATTCATCCAAGCAGACGTCTCGTCAGTCATACAGAGACTATGTGAGCAAGTCGGCCTTTGGGGGTTTAAATCTATCAACTGAATCCCTGGAAAAACGTCTGTGAGAAATTCCACGTCAAACCATGAAATACACAGCAATGGACTCTAGCCGTCCAACACTTCCTGAGTTCTCAAAATCAACTGTCAGACCTTGCATAAGGCAGAGGAGAAAATCTTATTTCTAAACAAAAGTAAAACCAGATTTTTCTTTCCTTTGTCTGAATCAGCAAGCAGTTTTTGTGAATTATTAAATATAATCTATTGTTTATACTGGGATATTGGAAATCCATTTATCTTCTCTGGCATCATGTTGACTCTTAACCCTTTTGAGAGAACACAGATGTTCAACAGCTCTTTACAGCTCAATAAAAAATATGACCTTTGCCCTCTTAAATGCAATCCATGCCTAATACAATTTAAATTGATTTGTGTCATATTATTAAAGTAGGTTTAAGAAGGGCTGTATGACGGATTATCCGTTGTCAAATAAACTTCGTTCACTTGGTAAAGACAAAAACCTCTAAGTGTAGTTTACTTATTTTGATAATTTCCCTGCCACAAACCATTTTTTACCAGCGTCTGTTTACTGCATAATAGCCCTTACACCACAAATACAATGGATAAGTGGTTTTATGATAAAATTATTTTAATTTCCCATTTAATAAAGCCACTATAATGTCATAGAGTTGCTCTGCCTCACCTCGTTCATGTGGGTTGGCAGCAGAGTACACCGCTAGGAAGCCACTGCCAGCTGTGTTGGCATCAGATACCATCTGTATAAGCATCTTGTTGCTTGTAGAAACAAGAGCTCCTGGTCTGAACGTCCCACAGAAGCGGCCAAGACGCTGAGCATTGGCGTGACCGCTGTAAACGTCCACATAATCGTACCTGCACAGGTTATCACTCTCCAAGTCAAGAAATCTGAATGAGAGGACAACCACTTTGCCATCAGGAACCTGCATGAAACAGATATTGTTTATGATGTTACAAGAGATCAAATAAGACACTGGTGAGAATACCATATCTTGTGATCAATGTATATGATTTACCACATACTATATTCCTTCAACACGCTACTTTTCTTTTTAGTATCTCTTTAAGGATTAGTTTACACAGAGAGTAGTATAATAAGTACATAATCGTCCACATGACCTGTGCCGTATTCCAAGTCTCCTGAAGTCATACAATAGCTTTTTGTGAAATTTTAGTCAATTTTAAGTCAGCGACAACTTAATGGGGCGGTTTCCCGGACAGGGATTAGACTAGTCCTAGACTTAAACACTTTAAAGAGCTCTCCAAACTGAAAACAACTTGCACTGACATATCCTAAAATACATCAGGGCCCTTTGTTTTACCTCAAAATGCACACAGGTAATGTTTTTAGTAAGGCAAGTTTGTTAAAACTAGTTATATTTCCTAATTAAACTAAGTCCTAGTCCTGGATTAAGATAATCCTGGTCCGGGAAACCGCCCCAATAAGTTTAATTTAACAACAACATTGAGTCTTAGTGTTCATTATCAGATTATTTAAACCTACTGGTAGAATTGTTCCTAACAGTTTTATAACAGTGTGCAACGTTCCAAAATAAAACATTTATTTTTTTACATTACTTACATATTTTGCTGTAATAAAGCCTTTAACTAAACCACAGTTTAGTGTGAAACAACCTTTCAGATAACAAATACAAGGTCAATCTCTTTATATTTATCCTACTTTATTACATGGCGCTATGGAATGCTCAATTCTGATTGGTCAGTGGGGACGTACCAAGGTTTGTTTTTCCCAAATAACAAACGTCTGAAACTGATAACAGCCTCATTCTTATGCTATGAGCTGTCTTAACTGCGGTTTACTAAAAATAAATTCAACACAAATATGCATAATAAATAACATTAGACAAAGACATTATGTTTGTCACGTTTAAACCTCTTGTCTTTGCTTAGTTAGGAATTGCTTTTTCCCTCGTGAAAGCTTTGCATTTCTTAGAAAAAAAAGAATATATATATATATAGTACTGAGCAAAAGTCTTTGCCACCATCATCAGCTTTGTTGTTTTAGCAAAGTTTTAATGTCTATCAATATTTATTTTTCACTCCTTTTTAGGATACAAACAGTAAATACAGGAAATATGTACACAAAATTAAAAAAGAATATCAAAATCAAAAAACAACTTTCAAAACTAAATGCCTTTTTAAGACATCAGTCAGTATTTAGTGACCTTTCTTGGCACGAAACACATCTTGAGCTTTTTTTAGGAGACTGAAGTCATTTGATTACTTAGAATTAGAAATTAGGAATTCATTTTATTTAGGTTTAAGAGATCCTGCAGCTGCCTGCTATAGAGGGTATGCACATGACGTCACCGTCGGCGAGAGGGACTGCGGTTAGGCCCACTGAGTGGCAAAAGACAGAGCGGCAGCATTTGAGTACGGTGTGACATCGGCGAAAACACAGTGAAAACGCGTCAAAATGGGAAAAAGCTGTTGTGCGATAGACTGTACTAACAGATTAACAAGAATTCGGAGCTATCGTTTTACAGACTGACAAAAAACACAGAAAGGAGAAGTAAATAGACGTTGGAATTAACAATCAACAGACCACAGGTGGGTTGATAACTTGCTAGGGTCACTATCAAGCAGAGGTTTGATTTTCTACTTATAAGTATTTTTCAAGTATTTGTATTTTATCTGTGTTTTTCTTTAGAAAACATACATTCCAAATCATATTATCATAATTTTTACATTTCATAAATAATATGTTTTTGTTTTAAATTTAATATTTAAGTACATTAACAAACTTTTACTCAAGTAAAAGTACACAATGTTAATGTAATTAGGTATTAAATAAATTTTAATGTACAATATTAAAGAATACACAGTATGATTATATGCTTTAGAATGTAGTGAACTATTGTTTTCCCCAATACAAACACCATAATAAAGCACAGATGCTTGGAAAATGTAACTAATGTAACTAAGTATTGTCCACCTCTGCCATCAAGTCCAACTAAATTCAATTTAAGCTGATAATAGTCAGTTTTACTAGCCTTTTCGCAGCACCTGCTATGAAAACCAGCCATTTTGTTGAACGTTTGCCACTCAACGGGGCGAGTTCCCGCGTTGTCACGTCAAAAAGTGACGTCAATGCATACCCTCTATTGCTCAAGTGGAAGGTGAGTTTACTCTAAATACTTGACACTTCAGCTTATACTTTTAATACTACATACACATTTCCTGTATTTTTGGTTGTATTCTAATAAAGAGATAGAGAAATAATTATATATGATTATACAATTACAAAAACAAATAAATATATATATTCAAACCACTCTGGTGTGGCATGAGAGTCAGACGCTCAAACAAGGAGGCTAAAGGCCATGAACTCTTATGTCTGTCGCTAGAGCACTTCTTGAGGTTGGGGAGTGAGGTTTAATTTAATTGCACAGCTATCACAGACTTGCTGGCCTCTGTTACAGAAACTTAATAAATCAAATACAGAACCTGAACTTTACATGCCAGAATGCATTCCTTTGTGCCAGATAAGCAAAAACACTTTTGCTTTCCTGTGTCATCCTGGGAGTTCCCCTCAATTAACGACGGTAGTTTCTGATGTCTCATCCTCAATGGTAATATTTCTTGGATTTGTTTTGTGACGGTCCTGTAAAATACGATGATATGCTGCTTGGAATCCTCTTCATTTATTATTTGTCTGAAATAAACTATTGATTCCTTACAAAATGTGGAAAATCCGAGTAAGGATTAAAAAATGATCACGACACAACCTAGATGCTCTGTCATATTGATGATCATTAATCATGGGGGGGGGGGCACATTTTGTAAAAATAAGTGATAGCACTGTCTTGAGTCAGTATTAAAACATAGTAGCATAATAGCAACTGTTGCCTTAAGCCTATGCATGTTAAAATAAAATGGAAAATAAATAATCTTTGTTAGTCCCAGGTCACCAACTGCATCTCTAAAAATGGAGGCAGTGCAATAAAATGCAGGAATGAGTCTGGTGTTTCCACAAAGGATGCAGTGTGGCCAGCAGCCAAAGCAAGCACACATTACAACCACATACTTGCATACGATTCTTGCTGTGACTTTCTATTGCATCATCACGGTGCTTTCGAAACAGCACTGTAATGAAAATTCTTGAATTTGTTATTTATTTGTATCTGTTATTTTCTGTGATTACTTCATCTCCAAGTGCTTAACAAACAGATTCAGTTCAAACATAGCACTAAAGATTATTACAGCCTAAGCCAGAATGCTTTTTTATTTGTATAATCATGTGTCTGAAAATATCTCTGTAAAACTTTAACACTGTTCTTTATCTGTCTTGCTTGCACCTAACTTAATTCATTCAAAACCTGCAGCTCTTATTTGTTACATTCAGACAAAGTGCGTCTCATTTACAGCCAGCATTCCGCTATGTATAGATAATAAATATAAACGAACTATTAATACTTACTGTAATTCTCCATACACATTTGGTATTGGGTGGATAGACTCCAGGATAACCCTGACTGCCGATAACACCTGAATCTCCTGTTATATTCCCACCACATGTGAAGGTCTGCCTAGAAAACCAAATGGGAAAAATTTAGCTTCGCGAAGCATCATTCATGTCTGCTGTGGAGAACTTGTCATGAATAATACTGCTTTCACTTGAATAGCAGATATTATATAAATATCGTGTGTCGTGTAATATCTGAATTCAGGTGAGATTCATGCACAATGAGTTGGCATGAATGACAGTGTATGCGAGATTGAAGTAAGTTACAGTACCTGTTTTGAGACTGAGCTCGGACATGCACCAAGAGCAGCAGACCACAGGAGATCAAGGCA
Source organism: Misgurnus anguillicaudatus (assembly GCF_027580225.2). Taxonomy (NCBI): domain Eukaryota; kingdom Metazoa; phylum Chordata; class Actinopteri; order Cypriniformes; family Cobitidae; genus Misgurnus; species Misgurnus anguillicaudatus. Next base: position 6,224,941 of record NC_073361.2, on the reverse strand, counting down.
CCGCAGATAGTCCACATTGTGAGATATGACAGTGGATCAGACGGTGTGTTTGTCTGTGTCCAGCTGCATTAATGATATTGTTGTGCTCCGTCTATACTGAAGTTTTAGAGGCAGATAAATACTGCGTTTGCCTGTCCGGGAGCAAGCAAGACAGCTGCCAGCGATCAAAGTCATGCAGAGAGAGAGAGAGAGAGAGAGAGAGAGAGAGAGAGAGAGAGAGAGAGAGAGAGAGAGACCTGCCAAACATACAGAAAAATATACAGAAGGAATATAAATGTTCGCGTCATATTCTACTCCAAAATAAATACATTTTAAACTACAGTTTTTAATTAAAAATGCGAAATATAATAAGAATAAAGTGAGTCACACCAACCTAACTCATTCGACAGGTAACTTATGAAATTAAAATTGTGGATGCAAAAATTAAAACATTTGTATGCTTACAGTAAATGCACAAACTGAGGTAACTGCTAGACATAAGGCTGTACGTGGATGGTGAGAGCGCCACCTCGCGGTATGTATTAAATGTAACATTTTTATATTAACCATCTTTGTATGCAATACAAAACTCATATCGGGCATGGTTACTGGTGAGATTAATTCCGCATTAAAATTGTACAATTATACAATTAAACACGATATATTTTAGATCGAGTGGAACCGTTTCTCATCGCCGCTTAACATTGATCAATCACAATAAAACAAACGTGATTACTGGAGGACGATTTTAACATCAATTTATGAATCTTACTTAAGTGTACAATTTTAGGAATCAATACATATAAAATTTGATACAATATGGTGAATAAATACATAAAAACGCTCTAAGATTTGAAAGTGGGGATTTGTCAACTTGATTCATTACTGCCAGAGGCCAACAGAGGGCGTGTTCTCTTTTTCACATAGTAGACTAACGCTTTGCCTGATTCGTTTGATATGTTTTTAAGAGTGATTTGTAAAAGCAAAACGTAGATAACAGAAAATATTACATTAAAAGTTATTATTCAGTTGTAATGCAACATTTAAACTGATTTAAAGTCATATCCTTTATTAAATTAAAAGATTATTCATTTACGGGCACAGCTAGACCGTTGCGTCTAAGGACCCAAAACTCTGTGGCACATTTCAAATTTCAAAACAAACGAGTCGCGCCTGTCAACAGTCGTTTGATGATGCATTGAACACGAAATTGCTTCTTTCGAAAATAATATCATCTTTATACATGTAGCGACTTAAAGCCTCTGTGGTGATGTGTGTTACGATTTAACACAATAATCACCATCCGTTTTCTTTTGTTTGTCTCATAAAAGACTGACTGCGCCGTTAGACAAATGGACTAATTTGTTATCTAACCTAGCGAACTAGTCGTTTCTCGGACAGTATTTGGATCAAATCAGTATTTGTAAAGCTTGGAGGGATGGAAACACAAACGATGTCGACAGAGAGTGTAAACAGTGCAGTGAAAGCTCCCTCCATCGAGGACTTTGTGCTGGTCAAGCCCATCAGTCGAGGAGCCTTTGGGAAAGTTTACCTCGCCAGAAAGAAATGCAACTCTAAACTTTATGCAATAAAGGTATACAGGTGTGAATTTAATGTCATTTTTAGTTGTGCTTGCATTCGCGTTATAATATTTTTTTGTTTTTTGCAGGTTGTGAAGAAAGCAGACATGGTGAATAAAAACATGACTGATCAAATGAAAGCTGAGAGAGATGCTCTGGCTCTTAGTAAAAGTCCTTTCATTGTGCACCTGTTTTACTCCCTTCAAACAGCAACCAAAGTCTATCTGGTATGTAGAAAGAGTGATTTGTGACGTTCAAGTAGTCACACTCCATGTAAAAAAAGGAAATAACACATAAATTGGGACCTTTATGATTGTTACATTAGTAGTTAGTTTTAGGGATGCTATGATATATCGGCCTATCATTGGTATGGGCATTTAAAAGGTTTTTTTCCCCACTATTGGGCATCAGCCAGTTGTATAAAAACAGCTGATGATTAGAGCAGATAATATCCTGGAAGTCAAAAATTAAACTTTATTTGTCATGCTAATATAGTTTCTTAAAGGAAAACACCACCGTTTTTTAATATTTTACTATGTTCTTACGTCAACTTAGACAAATTAATACATGCCTATCTTTATTCACTGCGTGCACTTAATCTTTGTACAGCGCGTGGTGAATGTGTTAACATTTAGGCTAGCCCCATTCATTCCTTAGGATCCAAACAGGTATGAACTTAGAACCCACCAAACTATATTGTAGAGCGGAAGAGCACTTAGTTTGCAGCACTTTGACCTCGGGTGCATTAATATTTACGGAAGTTTGACCGAGAGGGTAGTAGTCAGGAGTGGTGGTGTTACTTTACGCCGAGGTCGAAGTGCTGCAAACTAAGTACTCTTCCGCTATACAATATAAAAAGTCATGTTTTATTTTGTGCCATCATACTTACTCGTGTTACTACTCATGTTGAGATAAGAACATAGTAAAATATAGAAAAACTGGTGTTTTCCTTTAATTTCTCTCTGTTGACAATGGTACAGTTTGACTAAAGAACCTGGCATGGTGTTGACAGGATCTGTTTATTTGTGTGGTTTAGGTGATGGAGTATCTGATTGGAGGAGATGTAAAATCCTTACTTCACATCTACGGGTACTTTGAAGAAGACATGTCTTTAAAATACACCTCGGAGGTCGCACTCGCTCTGGATTACCTTCATAGACACGGCATCATTCATAGGTATTTTTAAAACTGGTGAAAATGAGTCAGTTTTGTGTTTTGTCATAAACTAATGATGCTTGTTTGTTTTATCCAGGGATCTAAAACCAGACAACATGCTCATCTGTAATGAGGGCCACATAAAACTCACAGACTTTGGGCTTTCTAAAGTTAAACTTGACAGGGGTATGTTTTTATCCTATATAAAATGCTAAATACATAGTTTTCTGCTAAAATTGATCATTGAAAATTTAAAAAATGTTTTTTTTTATCTTCCAGAGCTAAACTTGATGGATATTTTAACCACACCCTCTTTGGTGAAGCCTAAGAAAGATTATTTTAGAACACCTGGTCAAGTTTTGTCCCTTATAAGCTCACTTGGTCTTGTAAGTAGATATGCAGATCATGTATATGTTACCCTGCTAGTGAAAACCCAGCTAAAGTCATTTTTTGTTACTGTTTTCTACATCAAATTATGCTACATGAAGTAAAGAACCTTCTGTGAAATTATAACCTTGATATCTTTAAAGCTCACATAACAAACGCTGTTTCTGCTAATCATGTTAATCTTGAGTACATGTAGAGTAGTATTGCATCCTTTATATATCTTAAGAGTCTTTAGTTTTATCAGATTTATAAAAGACAGATCCGCTATACCGATTCTTTCCGAATAACAGGGTTCACACGGGTACTTGAAATCCTTGAAAGGTTGTGAATCTGGGGGGAAATTCAAGGCGTTGGGAAGTTTTTGAAAACATACATACATAGATGCAGGTCATTGAAAGTGCTTAAAGTTTTCTGGAAAAAAACACATTATTCCCTGTGTAGTGTAGGATAATATCATAAAAATTCTAGACTTTTTAAGCACACATGCTAAACTGTTCACTTTAAATGCTTAGATCTTCTGTATGCAAATGTTGATCCATACCAAAATGCTTTTTTGCATAGTTGTGTTTGACACATGAAAACGTTTCGGGTTATGTATGTAACTGTTGTTCCTGTAACGCAGTCTTTGGCAATATTTCAGATAGAGATATACTTCCTGGTTCCCTCGTCACCCTGTCTTTGTCGTTAAGCCTCACCATTGGTTGAATTTTATATACGCATTCAGACGCACTTACCCCTGGAGGCGTCCCCAAAGTGTCACCGCAGTGACGCAGCACGAGTTCCCTTCAAAGAGAACTGTAACAATGTATCTGAAAAGGTAACATGATGTTACCTTGCTCTCACTTGAAATGTGTCCCTACATTTAGTCCTTGAATTTGAGGGTATTGGACATGGAAAGTACTTGAAAGGTCCTTGAATTTGAATTTAACTAAGGTGTGGGAACCCTGGAATAAACGCTGACCCCCTCGAGGTGGACCGCTAGCGGAGCGAGTCATAAGCAAGCAACACACAAAACGTTACCCCACTATTTCTGGATAACTTATGATTCACTACATGGGCGTGTCTTTTACATTATATGCACTTACGTGGCGATTACCAACAAAATACAGACATTTGATGCAGTTTTACATACCGCCTGCGGCTCATGAACTGGTGGGCACTACCCCATTTCAACAAAATCCAGCGTTAAACACACACAACTCCGCTGCTACCCCGGATAAACAAACTAAATCCATTGTTTTCATGGATAAATGCTGGATCCTTTGGGAATCTGAACAAGCCTAAATTTTCCTCACAGCAACATCACACTTCTTTGATGAAGTTGATTTCGTGTCAGCTCTTGGTTGGTGTATGCATATATACCGGTAAAAGTGCCCATATAAGGGATAAACAATATAAACAAAATAAAGCAAGATTGTTAGGCATGAATCTTTCATGTTCCAAAAATAAAAACTTTTCGAAACTTGTACGAACCCTGGCGAAGTCCATTCGGCACAAAATTACTCCTGTCATACGTCCAACGCTTTTTGCCTCTGTCTATGTTTACCATGAGGAATCCAACGGTGTTAATAGTCAGGTTGCATTAAATAGCTTTAGACCCACCTCCCCCTAGGTTTCACAGACAGGGTCAGTATTGTACGTAAGTTTGAATAAACTCTTCTTTTCACATCAAATTCACCAGAATACCCCGGTGACCGAGGGTAAACGTCACAGCAGCCCAGTGTTGGGCAGCCCTGTTTCCTTTGGGAAAGTCAAACGGAGGAACAGCTCTCTGTGTTCACCTCTACTGAAGAAAAGGGCTGAGTACCTGAATTCTCCAGTATGCTCAAGTCGAGCCTTAGGTACATGTCAGAGAGTTACATTTGAATGTCTTTCATTACGTTGTAAACCATTGCTTGTTTTATCCTAATGCTTGATATTTTCTAGGATCTAGCAGTGTGTTCAGTCCTGGCTTGCTGGCTAAGAGTTTGACTCCAAGGCTGATGAAATCAAGGAGAAGATTTGATACGATGAGTGTTGGGAGCCTTTTACCATCCAATACAGATTCTGAGGACTGTGTCAGCCCGATGTGGGAGGATGAGCAGGTTCGGTTTCCTTTTTTTTTGGAAGGAGATTTGGGTTCATAGGGTTTTGTTGCTAAAATTACCACAATTTGGTTTTACCACATTGAAACTGGTTGCTGCTAAAATGTTTCCTAATAAATTTTAAGTTAGGACTACTACTAAGCATTTTTTTCTCGCATTTAAATGCATTTCCAGCATTTACAAGATGGTGAGAATCTTCCTCCGTCAAGTGGAAAGGAAGTTGGAAAAAGTATAACAAGAAACATTCCCCTTACACCTGTGCAAAAGAAGACGTCTGCGACAGGGGCTCAAGATCATAGCAGTGCTTTGACCTCACTTGATAACCAAGTGGATCTTGGCAGAAATAATAAACCAGATATTTCTGCAAAGAAGCTGCAGTTTAATCCAACAAACCACTGTACCTCACCTCTGGGCGAGGCTGTTCCCCGTCAGTCAATTGGGAGCCGTCTTGTAAGACGCGAGTCTCCAATAGAGCCTAAAACCTCAGTAAAGAGAGGGTTTGAAGAAGTAGACAAAAGCCCAGAGGAAACTGAGAACCATTCCAAGAAAAACGATGCGGTGTACAAGAGATGTTTCCAGATTCCTAAAAGCAGTTCAGGAGCTCAAACGGGTTTAACTGGAATTTTCTCAGTTGTCGGGCTTGACGATGCTAAAAGTGGTCAGGTATGTCTGCAGTTCAGTGAGAGAATGGGTCCAAAGCAATCCAGTCCCATTGCTGTGGCCAAAAACCTCTTTTGTGATCTGGAAGATCCAGGCGAGGAGGTAGCGTTGCATAACACTAAAGCAAAGGGCACTTTAAGCTCCCCGACCTCACCCTGTGAAGCACGAAATCTCAGAAGAAGCCTAAGTTTAGATTCAGATGGCTCAGTTCATGATATGTCATTGGTCAGGAACACGCCTCAGAAACTAACAGGTGAAAAAGATGCTTCGTCGTCTTTTGAAGACCTAGATGAGAATGAGATTTCTGCAGCGACACCAGTGGCCCAACCATCGATGGCTACGCCAAAGCATAGCAGCGCAAAACAACAGAGGGATTTTGATCATTCTTTTGTTGACCCGGGACTATCAAACAGCATGCTCAAATCACCTGGTTTCCTCAAGCCCAAGAACGTAGTTGCTTTTAGGAGCTACTGCAGCTCCATAAACCGGTCTTGTAATTCACACCTCAGTCTGGCCTCGTTAGATGGCATGGAGATGTCAACAACAGGATCTTTCCACACCGCTCCATCTGCAGTGACACCAGTTCAAAAAAAGAGACCAAGTCTGAACAGCTCACTTTACCAGGTAAGACACATAATTTTCAATTCCCCGGTTTCACAGACAAGGCTTTACGGTAGTCCTAGACTATGGCTGCGTCTGAAACCGCATACTGTGACCGTACATACTGAATGAGATGAAGTACCTACTTACTGACCATTAAAACAGTAGGTACTGTATAGTATGAATCCAGGTAGTATGAATGAGATTCAGACGTACTAAATCCGCCATGTTGATACATCACGTGACATACGTCGTCATCACTACTGTCATTACAAATACAGCCGAATCGCCACTTTCCCGCCATTTCCTAATATGACGACGCCTCTTCTTCGTTGAATAACTCCTCTCCCAGGGCATCATAGGATAGTGAAGTGTCCGTCGTATGCACACTGCAAAATCTAACCGGAAGTAGAAGGTCATCCTGGTACTTTTCGCTTATTGTTTTTGGAATACTACTCGCCTACTGCTTTTCTCCTACTATATACAACCCGAATTAAGGTAAAGTTGGGACGTTTTTTTAAATTTGAATAAAATGAAAGATAAAGGAATTTCAAATCACATGAGCCAATATTTTATTCACAATAGAACATAGATAACATAGCAAATGTTTAAACTGAGAAATTTTACACTCATCCACTTAATTAGCTCATTTAAAATGTAATGCCTGCTACAGGTCTCAAAAAAGTTGGGACGGGGCATGTTCACCATGGTGTAGCATCTCCATTTTCTTTTCAAAAGGGCAGTTGGGCATTGAGGCAATTAATTGCTGGAGTTTTGGTGTTGGAATTTGGTCCCATTTTTGTCATAGAAGCTGTTTACACTTGGCATTAACATGCGTTTTGGTCGATCGGATCACAAATGGATGACGTTAATGCCAGGTGTAAACGATGTTCAAAACGTTTTGAGCTCGTCGACCACTTTCAACCACATGCAGAGGTAGTCGAAAACCCTTTTGATCGGATTGCTTTTGTAGTGTAAACGCACATGTGGTTGAATGTGTTCGAACAGCCACACACGACCGCCTTCTCTCCGCTTATTTATCTAATCTGAGGTACTGAGCACAAAGTTTTACGTCTTTTCTGACTTCTGGCGCGAACACGCGGTGAACAGCACTATTTTTAGCCATTCATTGATAAAACTAAAGCGGCTGATCTCCGCAGTTTTATTTTGCAAGCGTGTGAAAGTTGCGCAATGTTATTTCATCAGTTGCATTGAAAATTTAGAGAAGGCTCTAACATATACAAGTACAAAACACTGTGCGGCATGTTTACTTACAACAAAAACTGTGGACTCTGACATAATATTAGTCTGCGTCCGTATAAACTCGTCAATTCTCTCGCTCGCGTTTAAATGACAACAGAGAGACTCGCCCACAGTCTCACGGACCACCCCCTCACAGGACAGAAGCGGTCGAAAGTGGACAAAAGAGACAGATTTAAATACCAGGTGTAAACGTGATCTGTCTTTCTTGTCCACTTGTGATCCAATCGACGAAAACACATCTTAATACTAGGGCTGTCACTTTTGTGAAAAAATCATTTTCGATTTTTAATATATAAGTGTTCATTGAATCGATTGTAAAATCGATTTTCCATGTCTAAAAAAGACGTTTCCATTTTCAACGCCAAATAACAGACAAATGTAAAGAGAGCGCCTGAAACGCACAAGTCAGCAATATTTCTTATTCATTGTCATTAAGTTTCGTGCAGAATAAAAAACAGCAACAGTAGTGCAACATTCTCTAAAAAAATATGCAGAGTGGACTGCTGCCATAAATGAAAAACATTACTGCAGGCTTCAAACCGGCTGCTTTTATGATTTAGGCAATTCAAAAATTATTTTAAATAATGATTCGATCCATTTCAAACAACTGTTCAAAAATGAAACTTTAAATAGACTTACTTGAAGTTGAGAACATGCTGTGTATTTTATTAAACGTAACCGACACTTAGGCGGCACTAGGCAGGCATAATGAAATGCGCAAAAAGACTAGGGCCATTACAAATTATTGGTGAGGAAAACAAGTCGATCAACATTTTAGGGGTCAAGAGCAGAGCGCTTTTCATTCACTTTATGTCCATCTGTTGAGAAGACGCACTCTGACCGCACTGATGTCCCAGGGAAACTCGGGTACTTCGTTGCCAGCTGCGTATTTCGTACTGCCAATCTTCCATCACAAAAGCGGGTTGCTGTCAGCTCGCAAGGGTGGCTCCTTGTCATAACTCATCATCTCCTGTAAGGTCACAATTACGACGCTCTCTCGTGTTGCACAGGTTTATTGATGTTGTCCTCCATTTTCTTTGCAAAACACTAGATGCAGCGATTGAAAGCGTGAAACTATAGGTGCGTAAAATTGCTGGGTATTTTCTGTCTAGCTTTCGCACACCTACTGCACTTTCGGAATTCTTTATTTTCTTTTTCTGCTTGTTTGTGAGTTTTGTTACATCTATATTTTTTACTGTTTAATTCTTTTAAAATTAATAGTGTACATATTTGGTTAAAATCGATTGCCTATTTTCGTTTTCGAAACTTTTTTTGGTTGGTCCGATCGATTGTGCAATCGATTTTCGAACGAAAAGTGACAGCCCTACTTAATACCAAGTGTAAACAGCCCCTTATATAGATTTCCAGCTGCTGAAGAATTCGTGGTCATCTTTGACATATTTTTAGTTTAATGATGCGCCAAATGTTCTCTATAGGTGAAAGATCTGGACTGCAGATTTTCTACGACGAAGCCATGCTGTTGTAATAGCCTAACAACAACCAAAAGGAGCACAAGACGCTTTCCAGTAAAAAACATCAACAATAGACAATAAAATGCATCATTGGACAATAAAATATAACAACAATAGACAATAAAATATAACAACAACACACTACATGAAATAGCAATAGAATCAAAGGCTACGTGTTAAAAGCTTGTAAGAATAAATGTTTTCAGATGTGATTTAAAGGCGCAAAAGAGGATGTTTCCGCCGACTGAGAATCCAAAGACCGTTACTGAGTTTTTTAAATAAGCGCATGCGCAAGAACAGCCTCCCTCATTCACAGCTCATATCTAGGAAACGCCTTCCATAACTCGTGCACGAGTATTTGAACACGAGTGTTTGTTTACCACTGGCATATGCTGTGTCGCGTCAGTGGATTCATTATGTGAAAAGATATGATAATAAACACATAAGACGTAAAGTTAGATCAGTCGACGCTACTCCCATTTCAACTAGCGTGTAGCAGCCTGGTCACTTACAACTACAGTACAAGAACAACGTCGATATACCTGAATAACAGTACAACAATAATTATTCCACAAAGAAAGAACAATCACTGTTACCTGTCGAAGAGAATTTTTGCAACCTGCGCGTCTGACACCTCTCTGTTCCTTCATTGCTCTCCAGTGTTGAAATGTTTCTCCATTAATGACTCTGGTTAGATAACATTCTTCTGACAATTTTCTCCTCTTCTCAGCGACTTAAAAACTCTTTCTTTTGCATCCTCCTTCGGGTTTCTTCTCTTCCATGGTGCAGATTCGAGGAGGAAAGCAGGAGCGAAAATGAAAATAAACCGAAACTTAAGACGGAGTTTCATGCGCTATGCGCATGCGTCACTCGTGTAACGTTACTGGAGCGCGCACGTCTCTCCCAAGAAACGTAATGGCAGTGATTGACAAGCCAGAGGGCCAATGACGATTGCGATGATTGCATCAACGATTGGCTGATGTTTATAAGGCCCTACCTTATGCACAGATGACATATATTAATTGTATTACTTTCAGTGCGCCTAATAAATAGTCTTTTATCATTTAGTAAAGACAGTTTCAGGTAACATTGCAAAAATGTATTAAACAAACATCCTCTTTTCCACCTTTAAAAACACTCCGCACAGAGATGATTCGTAGGTGTGCTGGAAGTGCGTTCCACAGCTTTGGTCCCTGGATGGCAAATGACCGCCTCCAAACTTTTTGTATTTAAACCTAGGAATGACCAGAGAGGTATATTCAGAGGAGCGTAGAGTTCTGGATGGTTGGTAGACTGTTATTAAAGGAATAGTCTATCCTTTTTCAATATTAAACTATGTTATTACCTCAACTAAGAAGAGTTGATACATCCCTCTATCATCTTAGTGCGTGCACTTCATCGCTGTGGCGCGGCGATACTTTGATGGCATTTAGCTTAGCCCTATTCATTCAATGGTACCAAACAGAGATAAAGTTAGAAGTGACCAAACACATCAACGTTTTTTTCTGTTTAAGATGAGTAGTTATACGAGCAAGTATGGTGGCACAAAATAAAACGTAGCGCTTTTCTAAGCGGATTTAAAAGGGTAACTATAGTGTATGGCGGAATAGCACTTTTGGGAGTACTTCGACTCGGTGCAGTAACACTCTCCCTCTCATTATGAGAGGGAGAAGGGGAGGGGATTTTTCAGGCGAGTCGAAGTACTTCCAAAAGTGCTATTCCGAAAAATGCATGTCTTGTTCCATGTAAGAAAGTCATACAACCTTTAAAATGGCATAGGTAGGGGTTGAGCTAATTTTGAACAATGATTATAGTAACTTAAAAATGCTTTTCTTTGTTTTTTCTAGACTCCACAGCAGGTGGCTTCATCTCATACTCCATATAGAACACCAAAGAGTGTCCGTAGAGGTCCTGAACGTGTAGAGGGGGCTCCTATTCTAGGAACTCCTGACTACCTGGCACCAGAACTTCTGTTAGGCAAACCTCATGGTAAGGGCTTTAAACAAAGTTCTGAAGTCGTGCCACTAGGCGGCCATGTTTTGCAATGCCTTCAGGTTGTGATTTCAATCATACAAGACCATCCTATCTACTTGAATGAGATATCGCTAGCTAAAATCACAATCGACTGTACCATAACTTTTGTTAGGGCTGTGCAATTTATCGAAATTTTAATTTCTAATTCAAACTATTACCAAAACAAGATAATTGAGGTGAAACAATTATTGTGCAATTATAAATTGCATGCTGCTGGCATGGCAGGCCCTTCGAAGGCACCACTGCTTTCAAACGTGTAGCCTATTTCAACACTTATTTAATAAAAAGGTTAAATAAATGCATGTTTTCAAAGTCACTGAGTAACCATGTTAAATTTTGTTTTTTGATAATGATTTTGCCCATAATCGAGCAGCCCTAACTTTTGTTTCTTAATCTCAAATTGTGCTAAACCCCTAATTTTAAGCTACTACTTATTTACAAAATGTGGCAAAAACACTCAGTACATAGAGTCTGATTGGTCTTTAACTATTTATGATTGGCTCTTTTAACTGGAAGGCCGGACTTCCTTTGTTATGCTGGATTCACACCAAACGCGGTAGAGGCGGCAAAAACGCGCTATTCGTGTGTAGTTAGATGCTTGAACATTTTGAGTTTAAAAAAGCACCACGTGAAATTCTATTAATTTGAGACATTCACGCGGAAATTCGCTTCATGGGAGGGGCTTTCTGCGACTCTGCTCGCTTCGTGTAATCACGTCACTACTAGAGCAAGCTTTTGATTGCTTAACGCTGCACGATTTTCCACCACAGTTCAGATTTTTCAACTTGCGCGTTTCCCTAAAAATGCCTCATTCGTGCCGCGAGACTTCCAAATGCGTGTAAACACATCTTTACATTGACGTAATATTGAAATAATTCGCGCCAGATGCTCTATACGCGTTTGGTGTGAACACACCTTTAGAGCAACCATATTGAGCATTGCATTTCCCACCATTCATAGTAAAAGCAGTGTAGCATATTGTTAATATCTATTATCTTATATATGGTTCAAAGATGTGCTTCAAATACTGGATCTAGTGGAGTTAGTGGTTAGCAATATAATGCTGACATAATTATAAAATGATATAAGAACTTGTTAAATGAAACCGAACATTCGTTTCACACACTTTGCAAAATGTGAGCTATTTATTAAGACTGGCGTATTGTTATAGTATATTGTAATTTGAATGTCTTATTATTAACAGATATTATTGTTTTAGTTCCAGGGTCTGTTCGTTGTGGTAAGTATAATGTGTCTGGCGCTATTGATATTGGTGCATGTGTTGTGGGCAGCTTTTCTTTACCGTATAAGATAAGGAAATTACTGACTAATTCAGTGATGGGTTACAGCTTTTGTGATTGGCAGCTCCTGATTCATCACTCCTAATGCTTCAGTAATGCTATCTGAACTCTGTTGGGATGATTCAGGGATTTCTGGGACATTCTGGTGGGGAACCGAGTATAATGAGTAAAAAAATCTTTCAGGTTTAAGAATGTATACAGACTTTTAAAACATTGGCTTGTTTTAAGCAGTGGTGTGCATTTAGATTACTTAAAGGCGCTCTAAGCGAATCTGTGTAACGTTACTTTTTGTTGATGTTTGAACTGTTTTCAAACAAACGGAGCGTAGCTAACTCCTCCCCTTCGTGCTTTCATGAACGCGCCTAACCCCCACCCTCAAATTCTTTTTGTCATTTAGTGGCTGGAACACTTTATCATTTCTGGTGGTAGGTTTGGCCAATTTGTTTTTATTGCAGTTTGTGAAGCCTAGGCTGTCTACAGAGATCGCGTTTTTTTACAGTTTGATCAGCGGACAGGCAGCAAGCAAAAAAATGTTTATGGTCTAAAACGCGTGAATTCGGTTAAGAGCACCTTTAAAATGTTTGGGAACAAATTCTTATCCCAATGCAATGGTTTAATAAAAAGTCCTACACTTTTGTGTACAGTGTGTATTATAGCTTGGTACAAAGAAATTTACAATTTCCAACCAGCAAACAGGACATTGAAAATGCATAGCAATGCGGTAAAAAACTACTAAAAATACATTTATAATCGCTCAGCAGCGATCTGTCGAAAACCATAAGTGTAGCGCAGATGAGCTTTTCATTTCTAGTTCATTTTGATGAAACCTTGACATTTTTATTGGCCGGTTTTGAGAAAATATTAATCTGAAAAATGAAATTAACATCTGCATTCCATATGCTTATTGATCTGAGAATGCAATTGATGTTAAAGTCCCCATGTAGTCAATTATTTTATCCCTTAAAACTCATCTGTTTCAACATTTACATGAACATTTGTTCTATAAAAATTTCTTTATGCCGTAAAATAGCTTGAAAATAACTCGAAATTGATTCATTTAGTATATGTAAATTGTAAATGTAAATTCTCGCCTCCACTCATTCACATCAGCTCAGAAATACCTGATCCAACAAGTGTATGTGATTGGTTACAATGTGCTTGTAATGTAAAATAAAACAGCAGCAGTTTTTGATAAGCAGTGTTTTTAGGAAAAATTTACTCCACAATGGTAACATGAACTTTTTTAAGACAAACACATGGTTTGTCTTAAAGCATATTATAAACAACACATAGACATAAACAATGTGAAAAACCTGCTTTTCATCACAGGGGGACTTTAACATTTCTCTGATGAATAAATGTCTTCAAAGTTCCTAATAGAAGACAGGGCTCAATATAAAGGACTGCCCGGGGCAAGCATGAGAGACTAAAATATATTTACATCAATGTATATTATTTAACATCTTGGAAGCAGAAATTTACTTTGGTAAAACACAACAAAACATTTATTTTGCTGTCAGTTTACAGGTAAAGCAGAAAAGTTAGGAACCTTTTTTCATTGGAACATGTCTGTTGTATATGTATCAGTGGCGGCTCGTGACTGCTCATCCGAGGGGCGCTAATTCAAAATAAGTGTCCTGAGTGTCGTGTGTTGCTTGTGTTTTCAAAATATGTGTTTGTTGCGTCATGTTAGCCATGTGCATCACGTGTTTTGTCAAGGTGGGTGGCTGCTGCACGCGCGTCAAACCCGTTTATGATAAAAGAGACGCTAACGTAACGTTTACAAAATACACGAAAGATACTTCCTTAACACTAAACTCTGATTACACATGAGATTGTGCGAGTATCTGACAAACGCCAGCGTCTCTTTTATCATGAACCCTTTGGGCGCGTCTGCAGCAGGCACTTACTTTGACAAGACACGTTATGCACACAGGATCTCTCAAAGCGCAGAACACATTTTGAAAAAGGAACCACACACATGACGGGCTACATACATGCTGTGACGAACTTCGCATCGTGCGCCCTCGAAAAAAGAATTCACCTGCTGCCACTGATATGTATACAATTATTGTATTTATTGGGGCCAGTGAAAATTTTGGTAGGGCAAGTGAAAACCTGAAACACTGGCCCAACCGGGCCAGTAAAAAAAAATTATTTGTGTTGAGCCCTGCAAGAGTTCACATTAAGCCAATGATATGTCTTATCTTTCCTTTCCCTAATAATGAATTGCAATGGCTGCTGGCACAGCTTTTTAATAGTGGTCACAGGCTAACACATTCTGTACAAAGTTTCATTATTGTAGCAATAAAACGGTCGACTGAGCAGATGTCGTCTGGTTTTCTACAGATTTCATGGTGGATTGGTGGGCATTGGGGGTCTGTCTGTTTGAATTCCTCACTGGAGTCCCTCCCTTCAACGATGAGACTCCTCAGCTGGTATTTCAGAACATTCTCAACAGAGGTCAGATCCACCTTCATTTCACATTACTGATTAAACAAGTCTGATGTGTTTGTCTATTACACCTTGAGATGTGATTCATGCAGTTTGGATAGCTGGTTGTGATGTTGATGCTTTATGAATGATGTGTTCAGATATACCCTGGCCAGATGGAGATGAGGAGTTAACCCAGAATGCAAGAAATGCCATAGAGATTCTTCTTACCATGGATGCAACCAAACGTGCCGGTTTAAAAGGTAAGTCCTTAAAATGTACGACATACCAAATCTCTTATAAATGCTGTTGTCATCCTACTTGGGTTAAAATTTTATTTCAGATGTTGATGTAGTTTAAACAAACAAAAGATAAAATTAATACACAGCACTCTAAAATGCTTGATTTTTATTCCAAGGTATGTTATTCCGTGATAACAACCACCTGAAACCAATAACGCATGCTAACCAAGATGCTGCAAATTATTTTGACATGTACAGTTTAATAAATAATAGGAAATAAATGTCATATATGTTATTAAAAGACATATTTATATTACACTCACCTAAAGGATTATTAGGAACACCTGTTCAATTTCTCATTAATGCAATTATCTAATCAACCAATCACATGGCAGTTGCTTCAATGCATTTAGGGGTGTGGTCCTGGTCAAGACAATCTCCTGAACTCCAAACTGAATGTCAGAATGGGAAAGAAAGGTGACTTAAACAATTTTGATTGTGGCATGGTTGTTGGTGCCAGACCGGCCGGTCTGAGTATTTCACAATCTGCTCAGTTACTGGGATTTTTACGCACAACTATTTCTAGAGTTTACAAAGAATGGTGTGTAAAGGGAAAAACATCCAGTATGCGGCAGTCCTGTGGGCGAAAATGCCTTGTTGATGCTAGAGGTCAGAGGAGAATGAGCCGACTGATTCAAGCTGATAGAAGAGCAACTTTGACTGAAATAACCCCTCGTTACAACCGAGGTATGCAGCAAAGCATTTGTGAAGCCACAACACGCACAATCTTGAGGCGGATGTGCTACAACAGCAGAAGACCCCACCGGGTACCACTCATCTCTACTACAAATAGGAAAAAGAGGCTACAATTTGCTCACCAAAATTGGACAGTTAAAGACTGGAAAATGTTGGCTGGTCTGATGAGTCTCGATTTCTGTTGAGACATTCAGATGATAAAGTCAGAATTTGGCACAAACAGACTGAGAACATGGATCCATCATGCCTTGTTATCACTGTGCAGGCTGGTGGTGGTGGTGTAATGGTGTGGGGGATGTTTTCTTGGCACACTTTAGGCCCCTTAGTGCCAATTGGGCATTGTTTAAATGCCACGGCCTACCTGAGCATTGTTTCTAACCATGTCCATTCCTTTATGACCACCATGTACACATCCTCTGATGGCTACTTCCAGCAGGATGATGCACCATGTAACAAAGCTTAAATCATTTCAAATTGGTTTCTTGAACATGACAATGAGTTCACTTTACTAAAATGGCCCCCACAGTCACCAGATCTCAACCCAATAGAGCATCTTTGGGATGTGGTGGAACTGGAGCTTCGTGCCCTGGATGTGCATCCCACAAATTTCCATCAACTCAATATGCTATCCTATCAATATGGGCCAACATTTCTAAAGAATGCTTTCAGCACCTTGTTGAGTCAATGCCACGTAGAATTAAGGCAGTTCTGAAGGCGAAAGGGGTCAAACACCGTATTAGTATGATATTCCTAATAATCCTCAAGTTGATTGTAAACCTTTTTTATTAAAACTAGATGCCACAAAAATCTAAATAAACTCAATCTTGACTAGTAAGTCTGTAGTCGCAAAAAGCTGTTTAGGCGTTTTCTCCCCTATCTTGTCTAATAATTTAGTTATATCCCTGTGTTTCTCTAGAACTGAGGGATCATCCATTATTTGAGGGTGTGGACTGGGAAAACCTTCACAATCAGACGATGCCCTTCATCCCTCAGCCTGATGATGAGACAGACACTTCATACTTTGATGCGAGAAACGCAGCCCAACACCTCACTGTATCAGGTTTCAGTCTGTAAAAACCAACGGTAGACTAATGGACTACATCATCAGAATTGTGTGCAATTGTGTTATGTGTGTATTGATTTTCTTCATTCTACTCTTTGGCGTTTGTATATGTTAAGTGTTGGAAAGTATTTTGAAATTTAGTGAGGTGGCTGTTTTACCCTTGTGCACATACACACCACATCGCTTATGTTATGTTTGTAAAAAAAGTAATATATTATGTAACACTAATATTTTTACTGCTTAATCTGTGAATAAGTTGATTTAAACCATAGTTTTGTTTTAACACGTTTTCTTTAAAACGATGCTTGTCGAACTGTCATTTTAACATGCAAAATGTTTTAACATGTCTACAGTGAGTTTAAATATGATTCTGAACATGGATGCTGCTTCAAACACAAACTTTTTGCCTCTTCATAATCATTGATTCATATTTGACATGTTTTCTTTTAATAACTTCCGGGATGTTTTAAGGTAAATAAAATGTTGTCATGTTAAACATTTCTGCATTAGTTCTTTTTAAAACGAGGCCAAAAAGACACGACAAACCTGCTTGACGATGGGAAGTAAAAATGTTACTGCATGACACAATATGCAAATGTATTGCAATGCATTTTATTGCAAAATGGTTGGGAAATGTTTTCCGAAAATGTAAGAAAAAGAAACGACAAAATGAAAGATCTTTTGTGAGATCAGAAATATTAATATTGGCTTAATCCAAAGTATGCATATGGGGATATAGCCCAGTTTTGATCATGCTGGCTCACACTTTTTAAA
This sequence comes from Misgurnus anguillicaudatus, assembly GCF_027580225.2. Classification (NCBI taxonomy): domain Eukaryota; kingdom Metazoa; phylum Chordata; class Actinopteri; order Cypriniformes; family Cobitidae; genus Misgurnus; species Misgurnus anguillicaudatus. The sequence continues at coordinate 6,207,158 of NC_073361.2, read as the reverse complement.
AGAATTGACAAATTCAAGAGGGTCTAATTCACTGCACATTTTGTTTGAATCAGTTTGTGATCTTGAAAATAAAACACTGAAACTGTAGATATTAATAGGTATTTTGAAAGGTTTTTTAATAAAGGTTTAGTCTAACAAACAGGCAAATAAGCATGCATCGATCTTCTGCCCAACTTTAAGCAAAGTTTCAATGATATTTTATTAAAAAGATTAGAACAAAGGCATTTCAATCATATATTCAGTACTATAGATGATTTTAAGGTAGTATACAGAAATTATTTAAATATATTTGCAAATGCTACATTACATTATAGTACAATTCAAATATATAACATGGTTATATATTTATATATGTATATGTTTTTCACATGTCTAATATACAGTTATTGAATGAATTAACAATATAAACTAATTTACAACAAAACATACAACATTAATTTCTTAGTTAAACAAACAAAAAGCCTACGTGAATGATTTACAAGATTTTAATCTTATATTACAGGCTCTCAACATGATCAATATTTTAGTATTTAATATGCTAAACCATTATCAATCATTTATACCCATTGTCACATTCAGACTTCTCAATTCAGTGCTTCACAACTCAACCGTATTCTTAAAATGCATAAAGGTTTTGACTTTTAATGCAGTCTTTGTGATACAATTCAAATAATTTAACCATTTTGAGAAAGATAAACAAATTACAGTGGTCTTTAGTAAAGTATTTCAACATGAAAACAGAACAAAATAAAAACAATTTGTTGGATTACATAACAAAATATCAAATGAACTGCCACTATTAAATAATGTTGTCCCATGGTAGGGTAAAAAAATGACATTTTCTAAGTTGAATTAAGTCAAGTTCACATATGTGTCCTAGCAGAGTAACCACAGATGTATTCCACTTATGTTTAATACCAGAAAGTGTCTAAATATAAATCGCTTTGATATTTTGTTATTTCCTGCAGTGATATTTTGCAGTATACATTTTAAATGTGGACTAGGTGTCCAAATATGTTTAGGGTTCACTGTGAGAAGATCAGCTCTTTCCTAGCATACATAATGTGAACGTGAGTAAATGAAATATATGTTATCGTATATATATTGCCTTTAGACCCTCAGGGTCAGTTTCAAGATTGTTAATTATGGCTTTGATTAGCACCACAGCCCAGTTAGGGCAAACATCAAATCTAGATATTAACATGTACAATAAAAATGTTACTCTTTCATTATACCTTCAAAACATTTTGGGGTCCTGAATTATAAACATTATGATTCAAAGCCCAACCAATTCATCAGCCATTTTCTAAAGAATCGGTCAAGAAATAGAGAAATACTCTAAACATGAATGCACTGTGCTATAATTATCAGTGTGTACTACACTTTACTACAGTATTCAGGACACTTAGCAGCTATGTTTGCGTAAATATTGTATAGATGGACATGAAAAGTCTATTTATGCCCTTAGTAATGGATTTTTCTATGAAGACTATGATCCTAAAGCTACTTACCCAAATCATGGATTTATGACTATCGATATCTAGCTAATTTAGTTCCATTAAAACGAAATACAAAAAAATGAAAAAACTGTAATGGCATACATTCAATCCGTCTTTCCTTTTGCTAATTCTTAGAGCCATCATTATAGTGCAAAAGCAGGAGTTATAGAGATCACTGGAGAGCCGGGAAACGTCTTCCTCTTAAGTGGAAACATGGCTCTCTTCTTGCAAGTCTTCAAAGATGTCCAGCATGCAATCGGTTCCTATCAATTGAACTTTCTGTGATGACAAAAAAAATGATATTAAACATCTGTAAATGGCCTATTTTACTTCCTCGATTATATACCAAGAAATTATTAAAGCAAAAAGCCCCGCGAAGCAGTGGGTTACCAGTGCATTTTATAACAGCTTAGGGGCGTTGTTAGGCACGACACGGAGCGGAGTGCCTAAAACCCCCTTAGCTGTTATAAAATGCACTGGTAACCCACTGCTTCGCGGGGGTTATTGCTTTTATAAAACGGTTACTTCATATGCATAACGTTAGCGGGATTTTATAAAATAAAACACAAATAAGCTGTAATTATATTAGTACAAATATTACTAGGGATGCACCGATAGGATTCTTTTGGGCCGATACCGATTTAAACAGACAACTTCTGGCCGATACCGATATTAAACACTTGTATACAATACTATACAGTTGGTTTATTAGCTAGTTTATTTCTGCATCAAATTATTTTTACTGAACATGGATTGGATCTAATTAACATTCAACTGACCAACATAATAAGAGAGGCACAAATTAAGCTAAAACAAATATAATAAGACAGCATGACAACCTTCAAAGGTGGTTTTAGCTATTCAGCATTTATTTTATTAACAACATTAACTCATTTTTTAAATATAATGGATTTCTTTATGCAGTTAATTAATAAACAATCGGTATCGGCCTTTCTCGTGCTATTGCCGATATGCCGATGGTTTCAAATTCATCAAATATCGGCAGATTAATATCGGCGGCCGATACATCGGTGCATCACTAAATATTACTATTCCGCCAAACAAAGTAGTTCCTCAGAATCAAGTGTGACTGAAACGGAGCGCAGTTCCCAACCAACACAGACGCAGCAAAGACACAATGAAAATATGATTTAAGACTGTAGTGTTAATTTTAATCCATCAACATTCATCTCATTTAAACATTAACATTTATATCGTGCAACTGTTGAAGTGATGATCAAATTTGCTTGGAAGCATGCTGAACTCTTTTCCCGTCAGCGTTTTTTTTTACGTTGCCACCCAGTTTTAGTTTAATGCCTTGCAGAAAAATTATCTTCTTTAAATAAACATAAAATATCAAATGAAAGAACAGACCATCCGCTTTCAAACAAAAAAAACGTTTCATCCTACCATTTGTTCTCTTATCACCTCTCAGATTTTTAGCTAAAAGTGGAGATAATTCCATTTATGTGAATAACTTTTGTAAGAGATCAGATTCAGAGCCACGATCAAAACTTGTGTTCAAAACGCGATCAAAACACGCTGTTTTTAGTGTTGAGTGAATGCGTTAGTGTTTAAGTTGGGTAAATCGGCACCCAGTGGATAGCAGAAATATGAATTTGAGTTAGAAACTCCCCAGAGAATGTTTTATCTTTATCGACGAGATGACTTAACAATATTTATAAACATTTATCTGGATATCGCCATTAATTGTGCAATTGTAGAAAAATTAAAAATATGATTTAAGACTGTGGTGTTTATATTCATAAATCAGTATGTAGCAACAGTGGCCCAGTGATACTTCTGTAATACGGTCTGAACCGTGGGTTTACCGGTGTATTTTATCACGGCTTAGAACGCGTTTCAACCAATCAGAATGAAGAACCAGAACGGGCTGTTTTATAATATAGGTGGTTAAAGGAATACTCCACTTTCATAAAAAAATTATCATAATTTACCTTTCTTTTTTCAGTCGAAAAGAAACTTCCAGGATTTTTCTCAATATAGTGGACCTCAACAGTTTACAATTTCAATGAAGTTTAAAATTGCAGCTTCAAAGGGCTCTAAATGATCCCAACCGAGATATAGGACTCTTATCTAGCAAAATGAAAGTCATTTAAAAAAAAAAAACTACGTAAATACAACTTCTCATCTTACACTAGCCTTGTGTCCCGAAAAACTTACCTGGTTCGATTTACAAAGCCCACGATGCAAGTAGGCATTTTGACGATACCGAATAATACGCAACTCAATCTGCTGTAATGACTTTTCTGACCCCGACATGCGCAGTGTGAACCGCCTGTGACGTAAACTGTGAAAGGGGTCTATACTCTGGTCTTAAGCAGTATGCAGTTTCAATAAACAAATTTAAAGCTTTGTATCATATCAGACACATTTATTTTACAATTTTAAGTTTTATCCAACCTCATTCAGCCCTACACATTTTGATACCTCACTCCATGCAACTTACTTTCTTCTGCGCTGCAGATACATACGGATGAGCCACTGCGCCACAAACGGCCAGATAACAGCAAAGGCCACAGTTCCAGGAGAAACATCAAATGGCCACCAAGATGACTTCTAAAAAAAATAGCAATTAGCAATCGTTATACAAAAATGACTGTCAAAAGAACTCAATAAATATAAAATAGGACATACAGTTGTGCTCAAAATTATTCGTATATATTTAATGTGTCAAATTTGTTATTTGACCAATTAGCATCGTCTGGCTGTAAATGACAAAAGAAAGTGGGCAAATACTGCAAGACATGTTAGCTTTTTTATTTCCCATGTGCAAAATTATTCATACATTTTCTGAATAATCAATGGCAAAGCCTTTACTTTTCTTCATAGCTGTCAAATGTTTTATTTTTTTCTAAATTGTAATACGTTTTTTACACATCTGCACTGGGATTTTGGACCCCTTCTCGTATTAGGTCATATGTCCCTTCAAATTTTAATAAACCATGTTTTCCAAGGCTCTTTGTCCTGTGGAAATCTATAAAGCAAATTTCTTTTATGTGTTTTGATGACTGAATGACCAGCATCCTGATACAAAACAATAGGTTTAAAGTGCACGCTCTGGACGGCCATCCCTCACAGCCTCAGTTTGACATTAACATGACGGCAGACTTAAACTTCAGTTCTAACACTGCTCCAACACACCTGTGTGTAATTATCAAGCAACCCTGAACACTTCAGCTGTGTTTGATTGGGGTAGGAGCTAAAATATGCAGAATGGTAGCCATCCAAGAGCAGTGTTGGAGACATCTGCATTATACTATACACCATGTTACAAATTATTATGCACATGCCATTTTTGTTTATTTTTCTCAATATAGTCAGTAAGTTTACAGATTTTATTTTACCCTCAACAGTTATACACTCACCTAAAAGATTATTAGGAACATCATACTAATACTGTGTTTGACCCCCTTTCGCCTTCAAAACTGCCTTAATTCTACATGGCATTGATTCAACAAGGTGCTGAAAGCATTCTTTAGAAATGTTGGCCCATATTGATAGGATAGCATCTTGCAGTTAATGGAGATTTGTGGGATCCACATCCAGGGCACGAAGCTCCCGTTACACCACATCCCAAAGATGCTCTATTGGGTTGAGATCTGGTGACTGTGGGGGCCATTTTAGTACAGTGAACTCATTGTCATGTTCAAGAAACCAGTCTGAAATGATTCAAGCTTTGTGACATGGTGCATTATCCTGCTGGAAGTAGCTATCAGAGGATGGGTATATGGTGGTCATAAAGGGATGGACATGGTCAGAAACAATGCTCAGGTAGGCCGTGGCATTTAAACAATGCCCAATTGGTACTAAGGGGCCTAAAGTGTGCCAAGAAAACATCCCCCACACCATTACACCACCACCACCAGCTTGCACAATGGTAACAAGGCATGATGGATCCATGCTCTCATTCTGTTCTGACTCTACCTTCTAAATGTCTCAACAGAAATCGAGACTCATCAGACCAGGCAACATTTTTCCAGTCTTCAACTGTCCAATTTTGGTGAGCTTGTGCAAATTGTAGCCTCTTTTTCCTATTTGTAGTGGAGATGAGTGGTACCCGGTGGGGTCTTCTGCTGTTGTAGCCCATCCGCCTCAAGGTTGTGCGTGTTGTGGCTTCACAAATGCTTTGCTGCATACCTCGATTGTAACGAGTGGTTATTTCCGTCAAAGTTTCTCTTCTATCAACTTGAATCAGTCGGGTCATTCTCCTCTGACCTCTAGCATCAACAAGGTATTATCGCCCACAGGACTGCCGCATACTGGATGTTTTTCTCTTTTCACACCATTCTTTGTAAACCCTAGATATGGTTGTGCGTGAAAATCCCAGTAACTGAGTAGATTGTGAAATACTCAGACCGGCCCGTCTGGCACCAACAACCATGCCACGATCAAAATTGCTTAAATCACATTTCTTTTTTCATTCTGACATTCAGTTTGGAGTTAAGGAGATTTTCTTGACCAGGACCACACCCCTAAATGCATTGAAGCAACTGCCATGTAATTGGTTAATTAGATAATTGCATCAATGAGAAATTGAACAGGTGTTCCTAATAATCCTTTAGGTGAGTGTATGACAGTGTGGATGTTATTATATTTAAATGAAATAAAAATGTTAAAAGATACTTTAATACTTTGAAAAATATGCAAAATATGCTGTTCCAAATTATTACTCAGAATGACATATGCATAATAATTTGGAATGTGGTGTACATTTTATAATTTCTCCAAAAGGTGCACACATTTTTAAAAAAGTGTGTGGAAAAAAGCTTTTTAAACCTCAAACAATCATGTCACTCTCTATTTATGTAAAAATCAACATAAAACGCTATGCAAATTACACAAACATGCATGGAATGGCTGAGGTGGTCTGAATATAAATAAAATTAAAATGCTCTAAGCAACACTGTCTGTGAAGGAATATTTCACCCTAAAATTTTGTCATCAAGCCTCACCCTCATGTTTGTCTAAACCTAGGAGTTTCTTTAAGCTGTTGATCACAAAAGAAGATTTTGATAAATGATGGTTAAGCACACAGCTGACTGATTTCCATAGTGGGATAAACAAATACTATGGAAATCAATGGGTACTGTCAACTGTGTGCTTACCATCTATGATCAAAATATCTTCTTTTGTGTTCAACACAATAAAGAAACTCATACAGGTTAAAAAACATGAGGGTGAGCACATGATGACACAATTTTTATTTTGGGGTGAACTATCCCTTTAAGGTTTTAGGCAAATATAACATTTCTCTCTAAAGAACAGGGGCCCCAAGAAATAGAGTTTTAAAGTGATATTAGAACTGCTAAGGGATCACTAAAAAACACAAATGGCTGTACCTTCTTAGTTTTATTTGCAGGCGGTGACAGGTAGTCTGATGACAGAGCTAAGGATCGAGCCTGAAAAGTCACACATAACAAATAATGTAGTCTGTGTTGTATCTTTAATGACAATGTTTTATTGAGTGAAAGGTGCTGGTTTCTAACCTGAGAGGCTGTCAATGCTTCAAGTGTGTGTAGCCTTTCTAACACGCTCTGCATGTCGTCCTGCAGTCTGGCCAGAGCACAAATAATCTGTTCATTGAGATTTTCCATTCCAGGTGCATCTGTTCCCCAGCGTTCCCCATCTCCCCCACTGCCCTGCTGCGGACCACCTGACCCGGAGCCAAAAGCAGGTGACCTGGACCCTGATACGCAGAAGAAATAACTGCAGTACATGTCAACAGATCACAGAAGAATCTGTAGATGATTACCAGAACTTCCAGAGCATTTCAGTTTTAAACTTGCATCAGGTCTCATCTATGGCTGAGTTTATGCTCTAGACAACATTAATTTGCATTTAATCAAATGTTATGAATAAATGTTACACTTCTGCCCCGATCAGCTGCCTGCCTATTTAGTATAGTCCAAGACTAAAATGCATGCACTTACAATTTATCAGTGCCATTGTTTTCTCTCTCAAGAAGTAATGTTTGAGATATGTTGACTCCTACAATATATTATGTTGGGCATATTCTATGACAGCATTCGAGATACATATGTCCATCATCTTTCAGACGAACAGATTTGGATTAATTTCAGCAAAAGTCCTTGCTCCTCAAAGCCTACAATGGGAGAAAACAGGGACCAGGGAACAACCTTAGTCTCTAAAGCCCAAAAAAGTACATCCATCCTTCACAGAGGCAATCCACACGACCCAGAGGGGTTAATAAAGGTCTATTGTGGTTAATTGATGCAATATTGTAAGAAAAATTATTATATTATATCCGGTAACAATGCTATTTTGAACTAATGTGATTCACGAGAGTCACTGCGAAACGTACCCATGGCAACGAACGCTCAATAAGCTAAAACTCTTGAATGAATCGCTGAGTTCAAGATGCCGTCGTTACCGGAAGCTAGTTATTATAGTTTATAAAGTTTAAAATATGGATATTTTTCTTACACAATCGCCTGGATTACCCACAGAAGACCTTTATTAACCTACTGGAGCCGTGTGGATTACCTCTGTGAAGGATGAATGCACTTTTTTGTTGTTTAAAGTCAGAAGTTGTTCCCTGATCCCTGTTTTCTACCATTATAAAGCTTGGAAAACCAAGGACATTTACTAAAATACCTCCAAATGTGTTTGTCTTAAAGATGATGAAGATATGTTTCTTGGATTCCTTGAGGGTGAGTGAGTAAGTCATGAGATAATTTTGATAATAATAATTTTGAAGAAACGCAAAGAATACATTGCACAAAAGATGTCTTTTCAATGACTTTCAAAAATGAAATTTTCATGACATTCCCAGGTCTGTAAATCACATTTTGAAATAAATATACGTATATATTTCTTATGTTTTCCAGAGTATGTATTTGAAGATTCAGCTCAAAATACTATATAGATCATTTATTTTAGCATGTTAAAATTGCCACTTTGAAGGTGTGACCAAAAATGTGCCAGTTTTGGGTGTGTGCTTTTAAAAGCATGAGTTGATCTCTGCACTAAACTGCAGTACTGTGTTTAGATAGTGCGGATTAAGGTGTGTATAATTATAAGATGATCCCCATCTGACATCACAAGGGAAGCCACATGATTAAGTCTACATCTTAGTTTACCAAAACTAAGATACTGGGTTGTTCTTTTTCACATTTTCTGTGTTGATAAGCACTGGGGACCCAATTATGACACTTAAACATGGAAAAGTCAGATTTTCATTATGTCCCCTTTAAGTTTATGTGAATACCATGCCATTAGCATAGCAATGTGCTAATGACAAAGCACTCGAATCTTGACAAAGCAGTCGAATCTTCTATGCACTTAAATATTTGTATGTCATTTGAAGCTGCTGTCAATGCAAAGCGTTAAAAATTCCAGAAAATCCCAATTAATTTAAATACTCCCTTAGAAAGAAGCACCCTCTCTCATTCGGGTTGTAACAGGGCCTACATGCTATTTTTGGCTATGTAGTTTTACCTCTTCCCCTCCTGACCACAGAACTGTCACTTCTGTTAGCAGGAAGTCCCCGTCTCTGTGAACCTCCTCCACTGCTCTGTCCATCTTCTCCACCGTGTTGCACACCTTCCTCTCTTTCCTGAAGATCTTCTGACCGTCTCCCCTTTGATTCGACCTCTTCTGTGGAGAACAGCGTACTATGGCTCTCCTCAGCCGCATCCTGCGAGCGATTTAGATGGATATCAGAGCCCTGGTGTCAGAAAACAAGTTTTGGAGAACCATAAAAATCAACTGGTTTATGCAGCTGAATGCAAACTTACTGCTTATCACTTAAACTGAACTTTAAGCTGGGTAACTGGAAAAAATCTTACCTCTTCTGCACCAAACTGGTCCACAGAATCGCAGAACACCTCACTGTCTGAATCACTGGCCACATGGTTGGAACTCGAAACATCTTCTGTCATATTTAAAGATACCAGAGAAGACCTTCAGCCCACCAAGTAACTACTGCATAGTGTTATCATCACAAGATTATTGACAAATCATTGTCCTAAATGGCCATAAATCAAGTACACTAGCTACCACATTTAAAATCAGGCATTAAGTCTCAGCTATGTTGATAAATGATTACCTCATGAGTCCTTCTTCTTACCTTTGGCATGTCCATTGACTTCTATGATATCTCCATTGTGGTTAATGCTTTCAGATTCTTCCTCTGACTCGTGTCTGTTCAGGTTAGACTTGGTGCAGAGTGTTCCATTAGCAAGGACTTTGTGTTGCTGGGCATTGCCGTTAGATTGCAATCCTTTAGCTCCACCCGCTGAAGACTTTTTCTTAACTTGTGGTGCTAAAAAACACACCATGCTTTTCATCAGAGTTGCTGGGGAATTTCTAGGTGGTTCCTAAAGTCTTCTGGGTGGTTGCTAGGGCATTGCTAGATGGTGGCCAATGTGTTTTGAGTGGCTGCTAGGACATTGCTAGATGGTGGCCAAGGTGTTTTGAGTGGTTGCTAGGACATTGCTAGATGGTGGCCAAGGTATTTTGAGTGGTTGCTGGGGCGTTGCTAAATGATGGCAAAGGTGTTTTAAAGGAATAGTCTACTCATTTTCAATAGTAAAATATGTTATTACCTTAACTAAGAATTGTTGATACATCCCTCTATCATCTGTGTGCGTGCACGTAAGCGCTGGAGCACGCTGTGACGCTTCGATAGCATTTAGCTTAGCCCCATTCATTCAGTGGTACCATTTAGAGATAAAGTTAGAAGTGACCAAACACATCAACGTTTTTCCTATTTAAGACGAGTAGTTATACGTGCAAGTTTGGTGGTACAAAATAAAACGTAGCGCTTTTCTAAGCGGATTTAAAAGAGGAACTATATTTTATGGCGTAATAGCACTTTTGGGAGTACTTCGACTCGCCCGAAAGGTCCGCTCCCCTTCTCCCTCTCATTATGGGAGAGGGAGGGTGTTACTGCGCCGAGTCGAAGTACTCCCAAAAGTGCTATTACACCATAAAATATAGTTCCTCTTTTAAATCTGCTTAGAAAAGCGCTACGTTTTATTTTGTACCACCAAACTTGCTCGTATAACTACTCGTCTTAAATAGGAAAAACGTTGATGTGTTTGGTCACTTCTAACTTTATCTCTGAATGGTACCATTGAATGAATGGGGCTAAGCTAAATGCTATCGAAGCGTCGCAGCACGCTCCAGCGCTTACGTGCACGCACACAGATGATAGAGGGATGTATCAACAATTCTTAGTTAAGGTAATAACATATTTTAATATTGAAAATGAGTAGACTATTCCTTTAAGTGGTTGCTAGGGCATTGCTAGATTGTGGCCAAGGTGTTTTGAGTGGTTGCTAGGGCATTGCTAGATGGTGGCCAATGTGTTTTTAGTGGTTGCTAGGGCATTGCTAGATGGTTTTATTTATATAGCACCTTTCAAGAACCCAAGGACCCTTTACATGAAGTTACTATATAACATAAATACATATGAGCATGCAGTCAGTATACAACATTAGTTTTAGTGAGTGGCTAAAAAGGAAAATATTACAAATATGGAAAAACTTGACAAGCTGATTGATATGGGGGTTCAAAAACATAGACTAGAATCAAACAACACAAGGTTTCATATAGAGGGTTAACACAGAACACAGTCAATGTTAATAGAAAAGTCATGTTGGGTGAGATCAAGTGATTTAGGGGCTACTAGCAAAATTTCATTCAACTTTAAGTAGTTTTGAGCAATCCATATTTTGAGATCGAGTAATCAAGATGTTAGGGAGGGAAACCATTACCAGATGGTTGCTAAAGTGTTAAGAGTGGTTGCTAGGGCATTGCTAGGTGGTTGCTAAGGTGTTATGAGTGGTTGCTAGGGCATTGTTAGGTGGTTGCTAAGGTGTTATGAGTGGTTGCTAGGGTATTGTTAGATGGTTGCTAAGGTGTTATGAGTGGTTGCTAGTAGGTTGCTAAACTGTCCAAAAATGTGGTTCCTAGGGAATTGCTAGGGTGGTCCTGACTGGTTTGCGAGGGCATTGCTATATTGTAGCTAAGGTGTTTTGGTTTTTAGGGTTTGCGAGTAGTTGCTATGTGTTTTTTATGCTGGCCAGGGTGGTTGCTAGGGTGTCTGATATTTTGACATCTGGATAGATGTTGAGTCCTTCCTTTAATGCACATCTATAAGATTGTTTTACCTTTTTTATCTGCAATGCAAAATAGCCTTGTTATCACTTTGAAAAATAAAAAGCACACCTCTCCCCAACAAAACCTATTATTTATTATTTGCGTCGTCTAGGGATGTTCATTTCAGTTAATTTTCACGACAGACAACCGCAGGTTCTTAACCAAACATTAACTGTCTGTGACCTGGTAAAAACAATACATTACATTTGATTTAATTTGAATGTGCAAACAGCAGCAACAGATCAACAACAGAACCAGGATTTGTACATTTTCAAACTTTCACGCAACATTGGACTGATCATGTGCTCATTGATAATGTAGAGGATTAATTCCAAAGAGGACAGATTGTCTCATTTTCATCTACCACAGTGGCCATTTCTAAAGCAGGACACATTTCAAAAAGTATTGCTTTTGCCTTTTTTTTCTGTCTGTGCAAAAAATAATTTGCGTCATTTACAGGTCATTCACAAATTAAGGATAGAAAAGTGGCGAAATGTCTCTAGACACGTGTCGACACGCACCGTGTGCTTTAACATTTTTTTTCTTTTAACTGATAATATTACTTGGTCATAAATTCTTACATTCAGTTAACATTATGAACATCCCTAGTGTTGTCCAAGTTATGGCAAAGTTAAACACTTTACAATTATATTTGTTAACCTTAAGTATGATCAAAAGAAATAATGATATTTACCTTTTATCACCTCTTCAACTGCTTCATCTTTTTCCTCCTCTTCATTATCTTCGGTTTTCTCTTCCAGCTCTGTTGTTGTAGTTTGTGGAGGCTCTGACGTTTTAACAGGGTAAGCATCCAGAGCACCGTTCATCTGCATCGTTCTGATGATGCTTTTTGTGACACTTTTGGGCGGCGAGGTTAGCATGCTCCCAAAGCCTGGAGAAAACCACAACATACATGTTACATGTGTAAGAAGTCTTTCTAAAATAAAGGTTAATTTAGGACTATTTTACAGAACTCAGAACTTTTACAGAAAGGTCCACTAGTAACATTATAACCTTGCACTCAGTGATCTAAACTAATACAAGCAGTGAAGGAACAACAGAGGTCTCACTTACACTAAGGCACTATTAACTAAGGGCACAGGGTGTTCTACACAGTGCTGTTCACTTGCCTTCAAGTTGCCTAGCAAACCTTTCCAAGCGGGCTGAGCACGAAACAAAATGAGTCAACGTAAATCAATGTTAATAAGATAGTATGTTGATGCATTAATAGATCAATACTCTAAAATGCTTGATAAGGCACACAAAAACAAAATAAACTTGAATGTATTTTACCAAGCTTTGTATTTGCAAAAATTAGATTTTTGTAACTTATGGCCAGATTTACTTAGTTACCAGAAACAGGGCGAATTAGCTTGAGAGAGCAAATTTAAAAAGCCAGATGGGATTTCCATAATGACACATGCAATCTGTCAAGAGCCTCACAAATTACGGTACAATCACACGGGGCGTAGCGATAAACTTCTCATTTACTTGTAATGGGTGATGTCATACATTGCCGAACTGAATTGTGGATCCGTCAACGATGGGTCACTGCCGTTGCTCGCGGCAGAAGTTGAACATTTCTCAACTTTTTTAGCGCCAATGCGTGCGTCAGCCAATCAGATCGCCTTATGCAAATAACCTACTGCGAACCAGCCAATTACGTTTATGCAAGACAGGAGCTTGTGTTGCGGCCACTGTGACTGGCTGTTGGCCACACATCAGACTAGCATTTTAACCCCTTGTTAATATACAGTTAGTTTAATAGGGTTCAATAAACGCTTTTGGTCTTGCGTTAAACAATAGCGACGTTCGTACACACCCGGCAGGCGTAAATAACTTAAAGGTTCTCTAAGCGAATAATGTGCGACGTCACTTCCTGTTGATGTTTGAACTGTTTTCAAACAAACGGAGCGTAGCTAACGCCTCCCCCTCCCTCTCCCGTCCGTGCTTTCATGAACGCGCCCAACCCCCATCCCCAAATCCTTCTTGTCGTTTATTGGCTGGAACACTTTGTTATGTTTTGTTGTGCTAGGTTTGGCCACTATGTTGATATTGCCATTTGTCGAGCCTGAGCTGTCTACCGAGATCGCGTTTTTTTACAGTTTGATCAGCGGACAGGCAGCAAGCAGATAGTGAGGAGATGTTTGCTGTATGTAACAAAAAATGTTTATGGTCTAAAACGCGTCAATTCGCTTAGAGCGCCTTTAAGAAATCACCCAGATCAAACATGTTGCGCAATTATCTGTCCACCCTAACACATTTAATTTGGTCAATATAAAAACATGTCCCTTTCATTCTCACCACGTCAAATTTGTGTAACAACGCTCCCCATTGGCCAGAGGTGTCTTATCCGGACATTACCTTGTACCTAATCGAGTCAACAGGGAAGCCAGTGAATGACTTTACTTAATATTTGAAAGTTACTTCGTATTTCTATATTATGTCTTTATATTTAGAGTACTGAGTGCACTTTTCCGTCCAGCCATACAACTAGCCTTAGTGATATTTCCAGCAATCACTGGATAGTGTGTTACACAAATTTGACGTTGGGAGAATGAAAGGGAAATGCCCCCACATTGACCAAATAAAATGTGTCAATACATCTTTCGCGCTCTATGGCAGGCAGGGTGGACAGATAATTACTCGACATGTTTAATCTGAGTGATTTCTTAAGTTATTTACGCCTGCTGGCTGTGTACGAACGTTGCTTTGTTTCATTATTTTGTATGGAAGTCTATGAGAAGTCTAGTTTGTTTTCCCCCAAAAAGGGGCAGTGACAATTTACAGTCAAGTTCCCGGATGTGCCGGTAGTCCGTATGATCTCTTCTCATAAACTTTTTGCCTGAAAGGGAAACTTTTAAAAAGCATCCTGTAAACACAAAATTATGCTGTCTAAATTATCATAAATATAATTTAGTACAAGAAATACAACTATAATAAACGCATTACAAATGTTCTTACAATTTTTATCATTTTGTCTGCATTTGCCAGTGTCAAAGATGAATTTCTGTCCAGTGAATCTGAACAAACAATAAAGTTAATCAAATCAAATCAAATTACAGTCATAAAAGTAGTTTAGTACTTTACCGAATAGTCTAACAAATCAACTTTGTGTTCTTTATAGTTTTAATGAACTTCACTAATTTAGGTCTGTTATCAGTTTACCTGTGCTTAAATCTGACACCTGTGTTATCTTCCTCTCATCCACGAGCTCATAGAACGGCCCGATCACCTGCAGAAGCTCCTCCACCTCACTGGTTACAGGCATACTTTCCAGGATCTGATTTGAGACAAAATACATCATTTACATTCAAATCACAACTTGTTCTGTGAAACATAATTCAAATATCTAAAATATAATACCAGTTTTAAATCATCCACATAGGCATTCATTGCCTCCTCTTTTGCCATATCACCAAGCGAATTCCAGGCATCCCTAAACACAAACACCAGAGAGGGTCAGCAAGAACTGATAAACTACATGTCAACATACATATTTTGTGATAGTATGAAACACAGTGGACGATATGACCCATGTAAGCTTTAGATTAAGATCATAGTGCATTGATTTTTTTTGGGGGGGTTATATAAAACAAATGAAGACCACTGCAGTGTTTCCCACAGGATTTTGAGAGACTGTGATGGTGATGACGTCACCCGTTAATTAGCATATATGTGATGTCATCATGTCGTGTTTGCGTTTGATCTAGTGTTGGCACCTGAAATATGTTTCACTTCTACTCTTTGATCTGTATCTGTATTTGATCTGTATTATATATCAAATTATATTTTAAGCCGAATTAAGCTGTTTTAAATAGTGAAATAAAAATGTAAATGGGAATCATGAAAATTCTATTTGTGGGGGCCAGTGTTGATTCTGTGGTGGGCCACCACAAATAAATCAATGTATGGGAAACACTGCCACTGCACAAAGTTACTAATAATACAAATCCTGGTTATTTATCAAACTGAACTTTCAACAGGCGAACAGTTCACGTCCTGTAGGTCATGGACCCTTCAATAGACCGAATAGACCGTAATTATATAAATGGATTTAAAAGTGAGGTGTGCATGTTTTGCACTGCTAGCAGTACCAAAAGGATCTACAAAATAATGATTCATATTTTTCCAAACGGGTTTCCTGAACCTTCCCTGTCATCTGTCACTGACTGATCGTATATATTGTTCCACTCCAAACTCACAGCACTGGTTAGGTCAGTAGCTGAAATGTCGGGTCGCTCAAGAAAAACAGCAATGTTGACAAACTTCAGGAAGTTAACCAACAACTTATTCACATTGACTAAAGTAATGTAGACATGTTCAATACCATTTGGCTTTGCCAACAGGGTCCCAGAATCCTGGACGGGGAATGTTGCACGGACCTAGCGTTGCTTGCTTGTAGTAGCTATAAAATTTCAGCATCATGTCATTGGAGGGTTGAAATGAACCTGGGAACAAGAAATTTTGTTAGGAACAATAGATAGTAACACACTGTTCCCTAAAGCAGTGGTTCCCAAACTTTTTCAGCGTGCGGCCCCCCTTATGTACAGTGGATTCCTTCGGGGCCCCCCAAAGAAAATTTGTGACACAAAACTGTTCTAAAACTCAACATTTTAATAAAAAAAAAAAAACATTAAATTATACAAAAAAGTAGTGCTTTTGGTTAGTGGCCTTGTTTTTTTTTAGGTTTAATTACACAGAATTCATGATAAATTAATGTATTTCATAAAATGTCATAAAACCCCTGACACCATCTCGCGGCCCCCAGTTTGAAAACCACTGCCCTAAAGAACAAATTATAATGGACAGCTAATGGAGATTCAAAGTAAGATCCTACTTCACTGTTGACGTAACATTTATTCAGAATATCATCATCAGGGTCAGTATCTATTTCAGCACATAAGCCAGACTGAATCTAGGTTAATCGTGTGATCGACCAATGGCAGCTTATCAAGTTTATAATCACGCGCACCGCCCCCTTCATATTTTTGTTTGTTAAGTTTACGTTTTATTGTTGTAACAAACATTTGCACATACGTCAAAGCAATGTGCACCATAAACACACACAAAGATATTTATTTATCTCGTTTATGATTAACCTACAACCTGGAATAAAAAGTGGATGAGGGGTCGCGTGCAGTGCTTTTACTGCTGCAATACAAGATATTGATTTTTAGTAGCTGTCATCTCGTATGATATGCGTACTCACCGTTTGAAGGCAAATTTTGGATCACTTTGACAGCAGCATTGAATCTCAGCTCGTGGGTCGGTTTGTTGTCACCCTCCATCATGACAATCTAACCTCTACAACAAGCTCTGGATCAAATATAATAGCAATGTTACAACACTAATCGTAACATACTACGTGCTTCTATCCATTACAATGTTATATTTTACAGTTACAGTAAAGTAAATCAGTGTGTTTAATATCAGAGCCGCTCAAAAGTGGTAAACAAAGCAAAATTACAATCAAAAATATCGCGACAAATCCTCAAGGACAAGTAAAACGTCACACCAAGTGCAAGAAACAACAACTAATGCGATATTTCGGATTTAAACTGAATTACGAACGATCAAAACTATGTTTAAAAAGCACGGCTATTTCATACTTTATCATTTGCTTTTCTACCTGCTGTGCTGTAGACTGCGACCTCATGAATACGTATCTGACAGTCACAACACGAAAGACTTCCTCTAGTAATTGTTGGGAATTGTAGTTTAATTACAACAAGGCATTGCAGCAAAATCATATGTGTACAGTATTAAAAAAAACTACAAGTACCACAATTCCATTTTTCTACTAGCAACAGTAAGGGTGATGTAGTTTACCGAGGTAAGCTTCCCCATGGGTTTTTAAAATATAAACCGTCCCTATCGACCAACTTTGAAGAAGCCATGAAATATTTGTGCATAATTTTAAACAACAGACGCGCTAAACAATTTTGCGCATACTGAACGCACAAACAACACTATGGCAATTTATAACACACATCAAAGCGTTTCGCCCCTCGGCATTAAATACAACGTAACACTACAACTCCCAGCATTCCTTTCGCTCGGCTTGTTTGACTTCATGCGGCGCTGCAAGAACCGACAGCCGGATGACGTCAAAGTCCCGCGAGAATTATCCGAGAAATCATACGAAGTGTAATTTCGTTCTGCTCTCGCGGCACTTTGACGTCATCCGGCTGTCAGTTCTGGCGGCGCCGCACGAAGTCGAACAAAAATGAACAGAGAAAACATTTTTGATCTCAAATATGGTTCCGTATAATTTACTAATAATTATACAAAAATAAGATTACCATTTAAGTAAAAAAAAAAATCATAAGGCAAATTACTTAAATTAACTAAATAAAAACGAAATTAACAAAAATCGCTATTTGTATCATTACTGTGTATAAATTAAATGCATGAAATAACAGATTTGAATTCGATAAAGAAAGAAATAATGGAAGACACAATTGATATTGTAACTATTAAATATACAGAAACTCTATGATAACTGTTGTTTAATTATAAAGTTATAAAGTTTGCAACACATTCAAGAGCAAACATATAATGTTTTAAATAGAAAACAATATTTTTGAGAATATTTATGGAATGTTTCCTTTAGCTCGGGTACAATGCACCCGCTGCGCTGATAGGCGACGCTGTGCTGAAAGCGAGGCGGAGGGAGACGAGCAGGAATTCAGTAGCGCTGAGCTCAAGGCAAGCTCTCTCAATCAAAGCCCAAACGAGGAGGAGGAGGAGGAAGCTCTGCGGAGACATGTAAGATGGCAGAGCTGCAGATGTTACTAGAGGAAGAAATCCCCGCCGGTAAAAGGGCTCTCTTGGAGAGTTACCAGAACCTCACCAGGGTTGCGGATTACTGTGAAAATAACTATGTCCAGGTAAGAGTGTTTGTGTGTTTCATGAGCGAGTTGCTATTCAGCGCTGATCGCCAAGCATTGCTGCTGTAGCCTGTAGGGATCGGACAGGAAATATGGTTGTAAAGAGGGAAAGAGGGATGAAGCGAAACAACTGCTTCTCGGAGATCGTTTTGATCACACAGAGGTCGATTCGTTACAAGCTTTATCTTATTAAGGGCTTTGTTGATGAGATTTGTAAACGTACACAGGGTTTTTGTTGTTTACATTGAGGGTGTGTCTATACTATTTAACGTCCACATACTGTAAAGTTGTGACTGAGCATATCTAACAGAATGGTTAAGTCAAACTTTTTAAGAGGTTATTAAATAGTTCTAGTCCGTTCTAAACCAATCCAAATGAACAGAGTGCGATTAGAGTTTTATTTGATGGATTCAGTTGTTATATTTTGCTGTGTTTGACGTGAGGGTTGAATTGATGTGTCATGAGGGAATACCACACATCACAGAGCTGAGCTTTTGTCGCGTTCAGTCGCGATCGTGCTTCTCTTATCACATCAAATACACCTTCCAAAACTTGTGTTTGTCAATATTTGTTTATATATTTTACATATTATAGAAAAACCATAAAAAACTTCGTTTATTTGAAATATCTGTTTGATATTATCCGCATATAATAATGTCTGTGCTGTGATTCTCTGTAAGAGGTTTATACCTCTAATACATCAAACTAGTTTATGTATTTATATTTTTTAAGGCAGTTGTTCCTAATAAATACTTTTTAAGTAAACATTTATAATTAATATTAAGTTTTGTTAGCAAGTTGCCATACTAACATGTATTTGCTATATTGCCTCACGATTATTCGCGACTAATCGTTTGCAGAATAAAAGTTTTTAAACATAATATGTGGGTGTACTGTGTAATTATGTATAAACACACACACACACACACACACACACGTATATGATTAAGAAACATTTGTATGTGTTATATTTACATGTTTATATAATATATAATCTATATTATATAAATATTTATTATGTAAATATTTTTCCTTTAAATTATACATTTATGTGTGTGTATTTATATTAGGCCTGGTCATAGATTAATCTAGATTAATCTCATACAAAATAAAAGTAATTTTTTTGCAAAATATATAAGTTTGTGCTGTGTGTAAATATTATGTATATTTAACCACACACACATTTATATATGTACATTTAAGAAATGTTTTATTTATATATCTTTTTTATTTATATATAATATATAAAAATAAATACATATATATATACACATATAAATGTTTCTTAAATACATACATGAATGTGTGTGTATTTATATATACATAATAATTACACACAGCACAAACTGATATGTTATGCAAAAAATTACTTTTATTTTGTATGAGATTAATCTAGATTAATCTATGCCCAGCCCTAATTTTTATATACATAATTATTATACACAGTACACACACACACACACACACACACACACACATTATGTAAACAAAAACTTTTATTCTGCAAACGATTAGTCGCGACTAATCGTGAGGCAGCACTAATATATATACACATATATTTATCATGTGTATATTTTTTTCTTATGATCCATTATCATTTTAAGGGGAGCCTTTATTTAAATAAAATATTCTGTCTAAAGAGACAGCCCATTACTGTCAGGGTTAATGATGTAATAAAATATTAGTTTACTGACTGAAGGTTTATTGGCCATTTATCACAATGGCTTTGGGGTTTTAGCACTTTCACAAAGTGTAAACGATAAAAGATCCTCATCCTCTTTATTTTCTTCATGATATAAAAGTAGCAGCAGTTAAAAAAAATGAAAACAGTGCTTTACATCAGTCCTTTACAGATGGTGGCAAACAGTAACATATTTACCCACTTATTCCATTATCCCAATAATACAAAACACCTGTCAGCGTTGCAAGAGATTGCGCAACAAATACAAGATTTTCTGTGTTGCCACAGCCTTTAACCTTGGAGGCACTCCCGAGATGTTTATCAACATTTAAATCTGTCCTAATTCCCCGAGAAAAAGTTGTTCAACGGGTAGCGCAGCATCAGATCAAAAAGCGACCCGTCAGGTTTGATGTAAAATGGCAACCCAATCCGCATCAAGACCGAGCATGCTTTTGAGTCGCACCGATACTACAGCAGCGACCACAGGAGAGATGACTCAGATGGGAAACCGATCACTGCATTTACTGTTCGTGTCTCAGCTTGACGGTATGGCCTGCAGGCTGACATGTGGCTGCTTTCCATGCAGTGTGTCATTCCTCAACATCATACGTGAGCAAGACTCTTGCTGTGAATGGCTGTTTTGCGGTGATGATGCAGCAGCAGATGGTGGGAGTGGGTTTGTGTAACCAGGACAGACATTGCCCCACTTTCTCATGTTCTTTGTGTGTGTGTGTGTGAGAGAGAGAGAGAGAGAGAGAGAGAGAGAGAAAGAGAGAGATAGAGAGAAAGAAAGAGAGAGAGAGGCATGTGAAGCATGTAAAGAGTGTTGTGAATCTCATCGTCTTCTCCAGGGGCAGGATGGGTCACACTGCTGTTTCTGGCCTGCATGTGGAAATGTTGATCTTCCTCCGTCTGGATTTAATCATAGATGACATCTAGAGACTTTATATTTTTCCCAGAATGCAGTGCACTGACTGTTATATGGAATTATTTATGTACTTGGCTTCATGGCTGTGTGACTTTCTTCTGTGAAACAAAGGTGATGTTTAGTTGAGAATGTTTCACCAATATTTTCTATACCAATAAAAGTTGATAGCAGACGATTTTCAAAAAGGAAAACATTGTAAAATAAACTGTATTTTGCGAGGATTTTTCATTATTTCAAACTTTATCAAAGCCATTTGGTCTGTTCTTCACACAACATGTTCAAATTTACTGAAAATCTTATCCCAACGAACATGATGTGTGATGATGCATAACATCAACTTTAATGTCAGTAGTACTGAATGATATTGGTTAGTGGATAGTATGAATGAGAATGAACGTTCTGGATTGTCCCGAAGGCTATTGTATCTAGGGATGCGTCGATAAATGGCGATATACACTATATTTTGATCAGCTTTTGATCAGTAAGTCCTTATCGATCTGAAATCACGTTTTGTTTGAGTTGTTTAAAACATGCATTTGAAAAAGCAACACTCTTTAAACATATTCATTATACATATTCTTTCTTATCATGAAAATACCTGAAAAGGTTTTGAAAAACAGCAATATAAATGCTTAAGCCATTTCCTGGAGATGCATGTGTAATAGTTCTTCTTCTGCGGCGCATATTAAGTTTTTGCGCAAGAGCGCCCTCTGGCTTTTGAATGTAGCGGCATTTCACCATAATTCATTGAGAAGCATAGCAACATGATCAGACGATTTATCGGTGCACCCCTAATTTTATAAAGATTGTAAATTTGTAATGGTATACATGTTATAGACAGTTTCATCAGACGCACGTGCGCTGTCGCGATACATGCCTGGATCCGAACTTTACTTCCGGTGTCGTTTTTTTAATAGTCTGACTAGTTGCTAAACTAATCTCTTGAACAAATGTCTCGTCGAAAATAACAAATGTTTTGGTTTCCTAGGTAATCTATGTGTTGTTTATTTTGCTTGTTATATAAATAAACTACGTTTAAAGAACTTTGTTGTTATTTATTCTTAGCAGAGTTTACCGGAAGTTACGTGTGGACCACGACAGCCGCTTGTTTATGTTGTTACTGCTGAAACCGTCTATAGGGCTGGGTATTGTTAGGAATTTCACGATTCGATTCTGATTCTTGAGGTTTCAATTCAATATTGCTTTATTTGCTTCAATGTCGATTCTGTAATAGGTAAATACACAAGTAATTAAGTGCCTGTGTATATTTTTACAGTGTTTCCCACAGGATTTTGAAAGACTGTGTCGGTGATGACGTCACACGCCGATTAGAGTGACGTCATTGAGTCGCGTTTTACTCTTTGATCTGTCACATTATAATGCATTTTAACACAACTGAATGCTATTTTTACATATTATCTGGTCTGTTGTCTATAAAATAAGGACCAAACTTAACCCAGTAATGACCCACGGCCCAGTAACTCCAATCAGCTCTTTCTTTAACAGTTGCTAAAAACGGGACATCGTCTGACAAAATCACCATACATTTACTTTGAGGCTGTACTGATGTTGCTCTTCTCATCAGTGTTGTTGTTGCTTGCACACAGACTCACAACAAGAGAAGGGGTATGTGTGGGAAACACTACTGCTAACCTTTTGTTAAGTCACGATGAACTTGATCATCGGTCTTCTCTGTCAGTAACATCCGTGACTGTTGACGTTTAATCGAAAAAGAAAGTACACGGAGGGACGCAGAGTTAAAATACTTTTCACTGTATTTTATGCGCGAGAGGTGCGCTGCACGCAACATGATAGAGGGGAGGGCACTGTTGAGGAATTAAGCCGTTTTAAATAGTAAAATAAAAATGTAAATGGGAATCATACTGTTTTGGTAAAGCGCATTTTGTACAACACTGAACGCTCTCACTAGAGTTCTGCTCACAGCGCCGCCACTGGCCGGTGGGCTGAATCGATTCATAGGATTTGATGAATCGATATTGAATTGATAAACAAATCATTGCAAAGCATTGATGAATCGATATTTTTACCCAGCCCTAGCATGTTACCATGTTTGGACCACCTTTCTGAACATCTTTTGTGTTTCAAAGAAGAAAGTCTTGGTTTGGAAAAGTATGAGGGTGATTAAATGATGAGAATTTTTATTTTGGGGTGAGCTATTCCTTTAAGACATTTACATTAAAGATATGTGAAAGTGCATTTAAAGTTGCATTGATTTTATCTATGCATTCATTAATGTTAAGTATGTGGCATTTAATGTAAACTTGTAATAACTCCTGAGCTGTATTTGCATGTTTGACCAGCAAGACAGTATCTGTTCTAGTATGCAAGACAACGCACTGATTTAACCTCTATAGCCAGGTTGGATTTTGACAAGGATGCATTAATAAACGTCAGGCCACCTGGTTTGCCATCAGGAATCAAAGACAATGAATGCACTTCTCTGCTATGCACAGGAACGCAAAATAGGTGCACTTAATAAAAATACATTGATATACCTAAGATAGGCCGTTTTTTATAAATCTGCTAATAAAACGCACTCTCATTTCCAGTGGTCCTTTTCCAGCTGCATGGTTTTATTTTGGGTGTACAGTGTTTGTGTCATAGGCAGCTCAGTGGCAGTTGTTAGCAGTCCATGTGATTTTTGCCATCTCTGAATCACTGACTTCAGCAATTGAAGAGTAGGATTTTCCATATAATAGATGTGGCTCTTTGGGACAAGTGTTGAAACATGTCGCCCACTGATCCATCCAGGCTTCTGTGGAGGATGTTGGTATTGTGTGGAGGACAATGAGTCTGATTTTATTATGACATGACAGGCCTACATCAGAGCTGGTGAACAGACATTATTAAGCAATGATAATTGCAGGACTAGTTTAATCAAAGTTTAATCAAATTGTACATTTATATTCATCGACTGGCCGCTAAAAACTGGCTCCAAAAGGGAGTCAATTTTGTAAAACCCTTGTGGTAAAATGTCCAACTTTACAGCAGAAATTATATGTTTACAGCCTCTTGGTGCAAAAAAGTTTTGGCCTACCGTATATAGCAAATTTTGCCCTTCATGACAACTGTGAACAAGTGAATTTGTTTGTAACTCATCCGTTTGAAGTATATTAAGCCTTAAAGTTCTGCATAATTAAAGGCCTGGCTGCTGTTGCTATCGTTGAGCTAGGTGGGAGTGGTTTCAGCAACCAGGCACTTCAGCTCCACCCAAGTTCCGCCTCTTCCTATTTTTGGTTATCCGGGAGATGCATATGATGTCATACGTGCTGCCAATATGGCAACAGCCATCTCTGCCCACTTTGGGCTTCAAAAATCATAGAAACCCATGGGTGTCCCGGAAACTATGTCCATATTTTATAGTCAATGCTTTTGCCATCCTGAGTGTTTGTATTTATCGCTCTGTAGAAGAATGTATGTACGGAAGCATGTAGTGTTGCTTTACAAAGTAACATCGCCCCCTACTTGCCTGGCACATGTAATAGCCAATTTTATGGATCCGTCTAAACACGGGCGGTTTGGTTTCTTACAAACGTTATTAACGTGGCTATAATTCTAGATGTTTTAATATGATTCATTAAAATTATTTATTAAGTATGCAGTAGAGTCCGACCGATATGCGTTTTTTCGGGCCGATGCCGATACAGATATTAGGGAGTAAAAAAAGACCGATAACGATATATCGGCCGATATTCTTTATGTGTATATTATAGTTCAGTATATACTACAGTATATTATACTACAGTACTGTACATAGAATACACTATATACTTTAACATAATATACTATGAATAAATACAATACAATGCAATGCAATGATCACTCACAAATGTGGTGATCACTCACAAATGTGGTGATCCAACACTTATATTGATGTGACAAAGATATGTACTATAGGCAAGAAGTTAACAATAAACTTTATTATCCAAAATGAGTTGGATATCAGTGCACTAAACAGTAAACTTGACTTATTATAAATAACTTTAAAACACAAAGAGAACAAAATACATAAAACTTGCATCATTTGCAGTTTTGACGAGAATAACGTTATAAAGAGAAACGTATGAAGTCATTGATTATTAGCTTTACAGTAAGTTGTGTACTTCACAAATTAGTTAGCCACTCACAGTTACGAAGACAATGCTTGACGGATCACATACTAATGTACGCTATGTTTAATGTTGTGCACAACGTTTTTATAACACAAACCCAGGGTTCCGTGCAAACTTTAGACTTTTATAAAACTAAAGCGTCTTCGCTCCGCCTCTTTTATTTAGCAAGGGTGTAGAGTTGCGCGAGCTTATTGAATCAATTGCTCTGAAATGAGCGTGTTAACTAACAACACAAGCAGCAGTAATCTCATATAAGTAAGTGTTATATAAGTGCACGGCTGCGTGTAGTTTAATCGTGTCATTTCTCCGTCTCGCGTCATTTCTCCCGCTTGCGTTTTAACTCGCAAGTCGACAAAGAGACGGATTAAAAACACCAAATGTAAGCGGGAATGCGTCTCTCTTGTCCATTTATAATCCAATCGACCAAAGCGCGTCTTAATACCAGGTGTAAAAATGTTGTGAAGAAGACACTGCGTGACTGCAGCCACCTGAACTGAGAGACTGACTGACTGAAGTGAAGGGGGTGGGGGATTGGCTGGTGTCACTACAGTGAGTGATCTGGGTCACCATTAGCAACCAGTATGGCGCACTCTACTGGACAAACAAGTACTTACATCTTTCAAATGCATTTAATGTGTTCTGTAACAAACGTTCATATCGGCGCATATCTGCGGCTTATACGCCGATACAGATATATCTGCGACATGCTCATATCGGCCGATAAAATCGGCAAAACGATAAATCGGTCGGGCTCTAGTATGCAGTGTCAGGGAACTACACTAACCTTTTCCACTGGTGGCACTTGCGCTACCAACTTTTTCAGTTACTGGCGCAAAATATGATTTGGTCGCACATATTTTTTTCAAGTTATATTAAGGCGCTCTGGATAATAATGAACAATAATGAAACTGTATTGCATACAGATATGCTTTTTATTTTACTTGCCATCTTTTAAACCACATGCCGCCTTGTTTTCTTAAATGTTGCAGTGTTTTCCACAGATCTGAAATTTACTTAGTGGTGGTAGCCGGTGAAAAGGGCAATTATTACCCACTGACAAATAATGGTCTACTATACATGTGACGTAGAACTAATAATGTGTGACACAACACAATACTTTGATTCATTGAAAATTAATATTAATTTCACATTATATTTCATCAATCTAACCACCCCAAACTTTCTTTGCCATTAACAAAGCTGACACTGTTTGTCAAAGCACCACGAAAACACTTACTGTTTTTGCACTGATATATGAAGCAATTAGACCCCTTTTATCAAACTCAATATATAATACAATACTATGTATAGTATATTAATAGACAGTGCAGGTCTATAGATTATAAATGTGACTGATGTTATGACTGATGTTATAATGGTAATAATTTCTA
Organism: Misgurnus anguillicaudatus; assembly: GCF_027580225.2. NCBI lineage: Eukaryota > Metazoa > Chordata > Actinopteri > Cypriniformes > Cobitidae > Misgurnus > Misgurnus anguillicaudatus. The sequence continues at coordinate 6,180,484 of NC_073361.2, read as the reverse complement.
TTAGATAGACACTTTTACTGCTTCTGCTCTATCTTTCTATTTCTCTCTTGCCGATTTAAAAAGCTTAATCCACTCATTATTTCAGATTTAAAAGTCTACTTACTGACCCGGTGACAGACTTTACATTGCTTTGCTCGTTCAGTGCAATTGGCTTGACATTAGCACTGCTTTTTGCTACAATCTCTGTCCAAACTTAATATGGATATGGTTTTAGAAAAGATATGGTTTATTAATAATAAGATCATTAAAAAAATGTAAGAAAGCAAATGCAGCGCGTGGTCGTAACAAGAACCATCGCCATAGAAACCGAAGGCACGCTAAAAATGCACTCGAGCTCGAGCTCATGGCCGTTTTCCGATCGACTCGGGTTATAAACACAACATTAATCAGACTTGGGACCCAAAGTAATTAAACTAGGACCTAACCGGACCCGACAGACCATTTAAAATATAAACCCGGAACCATACGGGTCCCGCGTCCTCAGTGAAGAAAGACCTCTGCTCAAGTTCAGAAACATGGAATACACTGCGCTTGCGTCGCGTCGCACCTAATTCATTGAGAAACAGCTGAGCACGCAAACGCACACTGATAGGGAGAGACACGACGTGCTTTCACGCAAAATGAAGCCAACGTGTTGATGGCTCAGAGCACGTTATAAAACGTATTCGTAAAATCCACATTTATGTTTTAATAAATGCTCATAGTAAATCATAGCATATTGTCTAAAACATTAGGTAGCACATTTGCGACCCATTAAAAATTAGGGTCGCAACGACAGTTCAAAAGGTCGCATATGCGACCATTTTGGTCGCAGTGTAGCTCCCTGAGTGTCATGGGTACATCTCTGACATTTATAACAAACCAAACCGTTTGAAAATCGGTAGCAAATTGAGCAAGTTATGGTCATTTAGAAGTACATGCTCCATTAAACGCAATGCTACGAGTGAGCGAGCGCCCTGTGGTAAGATGGCCGCCAATTGCGAACGTTCCACTCAACGTTGGCCAGCAGCGCGGGCAAGACATCTAGCCTTTATTATACATATCTATGGTTGTATGTACATGAAATTTTTCGAAAATGCAACAGAACAATGTTTCAGTTTTTTACTACTTTACTTTCATGTAAACATAAACTTAGAAATGAGCGGATGTATAAAGCAATGCATATATGAGCAGCAGATTTTGAGAAATGTATATTCTCGTGCTTTACAAAATTGAGCGTAGTCATGCAGAAGTCGCCACCAGAATGCTTTTGTGTTGCGGGTGGATAGCTACAGTTCAGTAAATGTTTTGTTAGATTGTTTGAGATGGATTCTTGGGTGTTGCTACGGTGTAATGGATGGTTTTTGCTTAATGGATGGTTCTTGCTTACTAGCCCAAGTTGAAAGCGCCCACTCCTAATCTATGTGATATTCTTGTTCAGGTACATCCTTCAAATTCATGCAACCCATGTTACAAGCACCAAAAATAAGATCTAAATGATATTTAATTACTCGCTAGTTTATTTTGGTGAGTGGTCAACCTCCACATCAGTGACGTATCAGCGTGCAGAATGAACTGTGACTTGAAGTTACTTTTATCTGTTTGATCACACAACTTTTTATGTGAGAATGCCATCAGTATCATATCTTTATTTCTTTTCTATTTGAATTACGCTAAAGCTAGTCTCAAATTATGTGTAGCTAAACTTTCTAAACTTGCCGTTTGTACTGATCATAGGTGTGGTTTGTTTCTATTTGCATTAGCCAGATTGCCGCACCGTGATCTCTGTCCTTCTCTGACTGGCCTTTTATTTTTTGCAAGGCTTAGAAAGCTATTTTTACTTCACCTTTCCTAATTAGACTTGTAACCATTTAGCAAGGCCAGATCAGGCCAATGATCACTATTTGATTTAGTTTGACGTGAAGATTTCGTTTTTTGTATCTGTGGTTTTTAAAGTTGTTTTGTTAAACATGTTTAAAGTATAAATTTCATTATGTCAGTGTGCAATGAATGTTGGGATATGTTTAAATTGCGTCCTGGAGTTATTGAGAGTAACGATGGAAACCGGTGAATCCGGTCACACCCTCAGATTGGTCTGAGTTACAGGATCGAGGTCAAATGCTTGCTCCATCATTCTGGGATAGACAGGATTTTTCCTGACCTAGTTCAACTCAGGCTAGCATGTGTCCTGGAAAGTAGCGTTAATAGCACTGCTCCTGCCAGTGCCTAGATTAGACCAGAAAACCATAATTCCAATGTTAACTCGTATTTTACATGGTATTAATTTGTACAACCACATTCATACATTTTTGTATGATTTGCTTTTGCCCGTGACGTTGCGGCAGGTTGGGGTTTCATTATGATTTTTTACGATAATTGTATGTTGACGTTGTTGTTGTTTTTTTTATTTCACTTTGTGCGAATTTTTATGAAGTAATTAGCCAACTCATAAAATACGTATGAATTCTCATGAGATCAGACTGATAATCCTTCTCCTGTTGGTGTCCTTATCATATTACTAAATCATACAAATACTTTTATTTATTTTTAAGCTCTCGTGTTGCGAACAAAAGCACTCTTGAGTGAGAAATGCTGTTTAATTCATTCCTGTGATCAAACACAGTGATCCTACTGGCCAGTGGCTGTAAGTATGCAGATTACGAAGCCATCAGATCTCTGTAATTACAAGCCTGCTTCTTTGGGCTTCACTCCCATCTGTTATATTGCCTGACAGACACTTTGAACTCTCTTTAAAGAGCGTTAGTCACTCAAAATTACAAAAACTGTCATCTCAAACGCAAATATATTCAAACGAAGATGCTGCATGAAGTTTGACATTAATGATATTTCGTGGCATTGGTTGTTGGGTGTGCCTCGCTGGTTGGAATAAATGCAAATGGGATATGAGTGAAACTGCAGAGGGGGGTGATTATCAGTGAAAAATTACCTTAATTTTGGTTTCCCTCACAAAGCTATAGCTATCAGATAACAAAGTAGTGCAAGTCCATGGGGGTGCCTTCAGTGGTTCTTGATGAAGTACTGGGGATAATCTGCTTTTTCATAAACTTTTCATTAGACCAGTTTAAAACAACATGAAAATGACAGAATTTACATTTTTGGGTAAATACCAACTCTGTGGGAATGTTCTTGGAAATAATGAAATGCCATCACACTCATATCAATGTTTCATATCCCTTTACCTCTTCCTGTTGGGATAGCAGAGCAGTGGGACATCTTTACAAGAGTTACGCAGTGTTAATTAGGAACATTCCAAACATTTTTCTGCCTGATATTCGGAGTTCATTTACCCTGAATGTTTTACAGCCAAGTAAGATAATCTGTCCGCAGTACCGCAGTAAGAATCCAAACAAATCCTAGCATTCAGCTGTCAATGAGAACTGTGTTTTGACATGTTGTTCAGCATAAAGATGAATGTGGTGCTAGCTAAACCTTGCACCATTTTTTTATTTTGTTGGTGTGTGGACATCACAGATGGTTGTTTAAGGCCCGAAGGAAATTTATATTCTACTTTCATTTGTGTGTAGCAAAACACACTTGTCCAAGAAAGTATCGCGCCTAGACCTGATTATGTCAAACGTAAGTGTCCAAGAGAGCTACTGTTCCTTCCTGTGATCTTCTGCAATGTGCTGGGTGGAGCGCCGGCTGATTCTGTAATGCTTCTCTTGGGAGGAAACGTAGGCTTTTCCTTCCTGCACACTCATGAACACCCACCTACATTATGTCTCATTTCAAACTTCTAAGATGTAGTATTAAATGTTAAAATGTTGTTTGGGGTTATTCCCCCGGTTTGAAAAAGTAACAACAGTGGATGTACAATGAAAGTATGTGAGAAATACATTGCATTGTACACTGTCTGGCAAATAATTGACACCCTGTTGCTAGGACTTTTTATGAACAATATAAAACACTTGCATTCTTTGTGTGAGTCTCTTTTTTTAACTGGACGGACAGAAACTTTATGTTCAAGAATACCATCAATAAATATGATGTAATTCTATCCAAAAAGCACAAATAAACTCCACCTACAATCACATGACTAAGCAAATCTCTGTCTTTATTGGACACTTCAGCCAAATAATGAACTCTAAAACTTTTATTTGATTGGTTGTAACAAGATGCTGTCCTCCACCCCCACCTCGACTTATCTCAGGGCATTGTGTTTATGACCATGAGAGAGATAAGAGAGAGATTGATGCCTCTGTTTTCTGGAAAACTCACCCTTCTTGCTTTGTGGGAAGTTTTTTGAGATATCTGATGACACCGATCAAACATTGTTCCTGTGTGAAATGTCCTTCAGATAAAGCTGTTTTTCTAATTATCTGTCTAACCCCGATGGGCTGGGGGAGGTTATGAAGATAAATTCAGCAGCTGGATCAGAACAACAGTGATTTTCACATCAAACGTTTCAGTCGTACTTTTTAATGTTGTTTTACATGGCCAACAGACCAAAAATTGGTTAACAGTCAGGCAATAAGTTTACAAATGCAAGCATTCATATTAGAGATACACTAATTGCAATTTTCTTTGCTGATTCCGATTTCCGTTTTTTTTCTATAGGGGTGTCCTGACTTTTGGAGACTCCGATTTCCTTTCTAAGAACTATTTTTGACACACATAAGCTAAAAAAAGTAAAATTAAATTTTTAAAACAGTGCACTTTCACCGAAACTGCAAGTAAATCTTTTTTAACTGAAAAGATCTTAAAATAAAATGCTCTCAAACTCAGTCAGGCTCACTGACATTGTTATATGTCCAAATATCAGTTTTGAAACTGATTGCTGCTTCCGGATCGGTTTGTAACTGTCTGTGTGTGATAAGACACCATAATCAAAAAACTTGTGAAAACGTAACGAGTTGGGCTGAGGAAGTTTATCAGATTTCTGAAGCCTTTGCCTGAGGAACGGATTGTATTTTTGCGAGTTTTATGTGTATCGGCATCGGCCGATATGTGGCTGCTGTGTTTGCCATTATTTACAAACAGAGTGTTGGAAGCCGCAAGCGATTGCAGGTCATGTGACTAAAAACAACCAATCTTTCCATGACAACAACGAAAGCTCGGCCTAACAGCTGATCATAGCTGGACAAAGCGGGTTTTTATTTCTCATCTCTATATAAATTTGTAGTAGTAAAGTGCTAGAAATCAATATCCTTTGCTGACGAGTTCCTCGTCATTGTGGAGAGTGCAGTTCATGATTCCATAGCACCCTCACCTGTTTTTGCTATTTGTTAAATATCGTTTTTTTTTTTTAGTTCAATAAATGTTACTTTTTTAAATTAAGACTTGTAACATTTGGCATCATCGTGTCATTTTTATGATGTAAATTGAGTGAGCAAAGCAGTTTCGGCTCCAAATATTGGCTCAAGAAAATTGGCAGCCCGTATCGGTCATCGGGTAAGGCTGATGAAACAAAAATCGGCATCGGCACTAAAAAATCCATATCGGTCGATGCCTACTCGGAATGTCGTAACACTAATGGCGCTTTTCCATTGCATAGTACCCCACGGTTTAGTTTAGTTTGGGTCGGGTCAGCTCACCTCACTTTGCCGTGGTTAGCTTTTCCTTCGAGTTTAGCATCTTCTTGCTGTGGGAGGGATTATAGGCGTGTCATTATATTTACGCTGCCTACTGCTGTGACATCATACAAGTGAGAGCGTCGTTGTACATTCCCATAAATGTATTTATTTCTCAGTCCGCCACAAAAATAAATTGGCCACCACCAATAGATGTTTGCACATCGCGTTTATCACTACCTCTGTCTCACATGACAGTGTTCAAACAACCGTGGCGTCAGTCGAAGGCGCCCCGCTGAGCCTCATTGAAGTTGCATTTAAGTATATATATAATGCTGACATGCTCATCGCGAATGTTCCACCACAAACTGCAAGTCTGGAAAAACCTGTTATGTTGTCCCTGATTCTCAACATGTGGATGTTTTTCATTGCTAAAAAGAAGTTTGGGAACTTATAGCAGAGCACAGATGACAACATGTTTGCTCGAGACAGCGCAAGCTAGCACGTAAGGTAAAGCTAATCTTTTACATTATAGCGATGACGCTGTTAGTGACGATTGTCTCAGACCAATCAGTGATCTACAGTGTTTTCGTGTCATGTTTGGTATCAGCTCGGGTCGCTTGGAACCCCAACCGAGGTGGTACGAAAAAAGTATTGGGTAATACGTACTGCACCCAATGGAAAAGCTCCCAAAAGTAAGTTGACCCGACCCAAACTAAACCAAACCGTGGGGTACTATGCAATGGAAAAGCGCCATAACTGGCCAATACCGGTCCGGGCCGGTCATGCTTAAAATCGGTCAATTCCGTTTTCTCAGTTTATTTTTTCTCTGAAAAAGACAGTTTCTTTTCCTTCAATCGTTGTGTATTTAAAACGATCTGTAAAGTTACAAAGCTCAAACTCTACTCCAAAGGGAAATGTTTACTTTAACAGGAAACACTTCAAACATAAGGACTAGAAAGCTTTCTTTAGACATCTGTGACTTTACAGTTTTGCTCAATAAAATAAACTCCTGCCTAAGTCATGCACAAATAAAATGGGAAGAGGCCTGGTTAGCCGGATTAATAGTGTGACAGACTTTTGAACAATTAGTCTTTGGAACATATAACCTAGAATAGGGTCCCTTTACTATATTCTAGTTATTGTGTGAATTAGACGGTACAAAAGTTTTCTAAATATTTTAGTGATCATACTATACTAAAAACAAAACAGACTTTGGTTGCTTATGTGCTGCAGGTGCATTGGTGTTGCTTTATCTGCATGTTGGTGAGCTCAGTTTTGAAGTGCCAGGAACTGATGGCGCATTTGTGTATTGGTTTACCACATTGAGATCAGGGTTTACCACAGAGGTATGCCAGAAGCAGAACTGAGAGAAGACCTGAGTTTCAGTTGTATTTGGTCGTGGTTTTAGCTGTTTTGTTTTAAATAACAATTATGCAGAAGATTGTATATACTTGTATCTTTATCATACTTGCATAATATAATTTATACAGTTATACACATTACAGTGTGTTCTGGCCAAGAACTGTCCAGATTAACTGATATATAAAGCAAGCATGCACAATCTATGTAATGGTAGGGTGGGAAAATGTGAAACTTCGGATGTTGCAATATTTATACCACTGTGAAGCAGCTCGTTTTAGAAATGTAGATGTCCAGTGTTGTACAAGAAATGCATACTGTTGTTTTTTCACAACATCATTTGAAAATAAGTGAATTATACATGTTTTTCCCCATAGATTAATCTAATAACTCAATTAAATTCAGTAAAATCCTTTTTGTCAATTTTAGCAACTTTTAAAACAATTTGGTTTCCAGGTGGTCTGATAAAACACTGTCCCTGTCTCTCACAAATTGGGTTTCAACTGACCAATCAGATTAGAGCTGGAGGTTTAGCCCGTTTCTGTGCCATTTCTGTTAGCAATGATCAATAGGCAGTGCTTGAGTGTGTCGCCAGAGTTCAGATAAATGTTGTTATAATGACAGTGAAGATTTAATGTATTTTCTTTTATCACTTTGACTTGTAGGCACCGGATAAAAGGAAAGCCTTGGAGGAGACCAAAGCATACACCACCCAGTCCCTGGCGAGTGTGGCCTATCAGATCAACGCCTTAGCCAACAATGTCCTGCAGTTGCTGGATATCCAGGCCTCCCAGCTGCGCAGGATGGAGTCGTCCATTAACCACATATCTCAGGTCAGATACATGCGTTTTGTACGCTCTTTCCCTCAATTTAATTTCCTTTAGACTTTTTAGCATTGTCTCCATGTCAATAAATAAGCCTTTCTCTCGCTGTGACAATTTAATATCGGTCTTGTTTCTCTCGTTCTTCTGTTTGAGTGTCTCTATATTTAACTCAGTCATCATGGAGATGAAAAACTCTTGAGTAAACCTCATCCCACCTCCATATGGTGCTGTTGAAGTTATTAAAAGCGCCCCCAGACATATTAGTAATTATGATAAAACCTGCTTGTTTTCTAGAATAGGTCGTGGGTGGTGAGACAATATATAATGTCAGTTTAAGTCAATTATCCAAAAGATTTTGATTTTTTTTAACATTGTTTGGTGGAATTCCCATGTTGTTTATATATTTTAAGAGTAATACAGTGAGAGATGATATAACCTTGATAACCCTTTGGTAAAACGCCAGCATGACCTTACGTATTATGTAATCATGTTGAAAGGTCACAGATGACGTATGCGAAACTACCGCTCCAGTCTTTACAAGTGTGGAGAAAGAGGACCGTTCCAGCGTTGTTGTATGTGGTATGTTTAAAATGGTCCGCAAGTGTGCGTCCCTCATATGAAACAGGTGACCTTTCGACGCGATTACGAAATATGTAAGGTCGTGCTGGCGCGTCAGACTAACCATCTGCAAGATGCGAAGTTGGGGTTTAAATAGCTTTTTTGGGCGAAAATGACAATTGTTTTCGTAGATAAGACCCTTAAGCCTCGGTTGGGATCGTTTAGAGCCTTTGAAGCTGCATTGAAACTGTAATGTGAACTCTTTCCCCGCCATTGACGAGTTATCTCATCAATTAATGAGAAAACGCTTCCCTGCCAATGGCAAGTTTTTACGGCAATCCATATTTTTGCTATTATCCACCAGGTGGCGGTCTTACCCAACTTATAAAACACTGAAGGATCCACTAATCCAAAAACAGTAAATACTGTGTATGTTTTTGATTAGAATTTGGCATTTTTTTAAGAAACCTACCTATATTTAAGAGGTGATAAAAAGAGAACAAGGAGTATGTTATTTCATATGATATATGTGTTGTTTGTTTATATATTTAAAAAAGAACGTTTTCTGGAAGGCATTAAACTTTTGTGAAAAACACAAAATGCCAAAACTGCCTGGCAACTAAAAAAAAATGCTGGTGGGGAAAGTGATACTATTAGGTCCACTAAAGGTCCACTAAAGTCCACTATATGGAGAAAAATCCTGAAATGTTTTCCTTAAAAAACATAATACCTTATCGACTTAACAAAGAAAGACATAAACATCTTGTATGACATGAGGGTAAATTATCAGGATTGTTTTATGAAAGTGGAATATTCCTTTAAAGGGATAGTTCGGCCAAAAACGATATTAAACCCATGATTTACTCACCCCCAAGCTGTCCGGGTTGCGTGTGTCCGTCGTTTTTCAGACAAACACATTTTCGGATATTTTAGAAAATATTTTAGATCTTTCTGTTCATTAAATGTAATGTTACTGGGTCCAGCAATAGTCCACGACCTTCAAGTCCAAAAAAGTGCGTCCATCCTTCACAAATTAAATCCAAACGGCTCCAGGATGATAAACAAAGGTCTTCTGTGGGTAATCCGTGCGGTGTTGTTGTAGAAATATCCATATTTAAAATGTTATTAACATTATAAACTACCTTCCGGTAGCACCGCCATCTTAGACTCAGGAGAGAGTATTAGCGTAGTGTACGCACTTTTCTTAGTGACGTATGACAAATTCGGAGGGCGGGGGCACAGAGCAGCAGCAGAGAAACTCTGTACGCTGCGTAAGCTCTCATCCTGAATGCGCATCACTCCGGGATGGCGGCGCTACCGGAAGGTATCTATCCCTTTAAGCTGAACAGGTTAAGCGATCCATGTCTGTTTATCTAAGCAACAAGTCAAATAAATTCAATGCATTCAGGGATTCTCTTAACTGTGAATGATGCATTGGTTTATCTTGCATCTCACTGTTTGACTTTTAAATTTAGTTTATGCTAAAATTCAGTTTTAATAATGTTTGTTACCATGGTTTTTGGCATTTATTTTGTGCCCATCATCAAGGACAATGGGAAGGTTTGGATCTCCATGACAGTGTCAATAAGACCCTCAGCTTTCTGAGACACTTTACACTCAGATTATTAGACAAACATTAGTTCTGTCTGTGAGACCGTCGCAATACAAACACATCACCCAGAGAAAAAAATTTACCCAGATTTATTCGAGTTTCTACCAATCAGATCATTGAGATTCAGTGGTCAGATCTTTATGCAGATTTATATGGCAGCTCTCGTATCCATTCAGTTAGTGTGTCTGAAAATCACAGCCGTTTACATGAATAGCTGTAAAACACAGGCTCATTTACTGGGTCAACAGAGGCCACTTCTCACATTCAACACTGTCAGTTTCTGTCTTCACGCACATACTCTATTTAGAGTCATTTATCATTCACTCCAAAGATGCAGATGAATAAATAGGACCATTATGTTAATAACTTGGTGTTATTTGTGGGGCAGTGTATATCTTTTTTTACTTTCTCATAAAAACTATTTTACAGTGAATACAGTTTTAAATGCCTGTTTATGGCATAGTAATTTGACAATTCGAAAGTGCAACTTATAAAACTTATAATCCACCTGGTGGATAATAGCGGTATTGCGGATTGACAAGATAACTTGTCAATGGCGGAGAAAGACTTTAAAGACAAAAATATTGTTAAGTCTGAACCCAGTTGTCTTCAAGGGCTTTTCATTTGGTGCATCACCAAATTAACTATTGTGATTCATCCTTGTGACTGTGAGACATCAACTAGTTAGTAGCTATAGATAGATATAAGATCATTATTAGTAACTAAATAATCGTCATTCCACAAACTAACTATAATCCTGTAACCTCAGTACTGATCCGTCATAACTAACGTGTTCAACAGAAAGGTGAGTAATGGCTATAAAGTGTCTGTAATCTCTCGGCACACCCAAGGCTTTGCTGACATAAGATGTTCTCATCTTTATAGCGTTTCTAACTGTTCAGTCTTCCTTCTGCTGCCTATTAGACAGACCGCACTGCCAGCATGTGGGCAAATTAGATTTGAACATCAGTGCAGCAGACTAATGGGCCGTTTGCACCAGGCCTGGAGTGAATCCTGCATGTTTTCCATCACGGCTCCACGCTGAATGTGTTTGACTGTGTTTGTGGGTCTCTATTTGTTGTGCTGGAGTCGCCCCTGGCACTGAGTGTGGGAGGCTGAAGTGCTGCTACCTAGACAAGCGCATGAAGTGGCTGCTAAGAGACTGTGAACAGTCAATGCTTTGTCTGACCAGCTGAAAACTTGTGGGGAGTCTCTCTTGTTGTGCTGTTTTCCTCTTCATATAGCTGCATGTGTTTAAGAGGAGCTAATTTAACGCAACATTAAATAGTGTTCCTGTAAATAAAAAAAGTAATGCTATTGACAGTTTTATTTGGAAATGCGTCATGTTTAATGGGTTGTGCATGTTGGCTCAATTTATTAATGATAATTCTTGCAGATACTACACTCTCAAAAAAAGCTACATGGAGGTACAAAAGTTGTCAGTGGGTGGTACTTTTTCAAAAATTACACTTTTGTATCTAAAATGTACATATTGGTACCTCTAAGGTACTCAGTGGTACATACAGTGAGGAAAATAAGTATTTGAACACCTGAGAAAATCAATGTTAATATTTGGTACAGTAGCCTTTGTTTGCAATTACAGAGGTCAAATGTTTCCTGTAGTTTTTCCATCAGGTTTGCACACACTGCAGGAGGGATTGTGGCCCACGGCCACACAGAGTTTAAGCTCCCTCTAAAGATTCTCTATTTGGTTTAGGTCTGGAGACTGGCTAGGCCACGCCAGAACCTTTATATGCTTCCTACAGAGCCACTCCTCGGTTATCCTGGTTGTGTGCTTCGGGTCATTGTCATGTTGGAAGACCTTTTTTCACCAAGCTGCTTGGCAATTTCCCTGTAGCCCTTTCCAGCCTTGTGGAGGTGTACAATTTTGTCTCTAGTGTCTTTGGACAGCTCTTTGGTCTTGGCCATGTTAGTAGTTGGATTCTTAGAGGCTGTTTATACTTGCCATTAACATGCGTTTTCATCGATCGGATCACAAGTGGACGACGCTAATGCCAGGTGTAAACGGTGTTCAGAACATTTTGAGCTCGTCCACTTTTGACCACTTTCAACCACATCCAGAGGTAGTCGAAACCACTTTCGATCGGATCGCTTTTGGAGTTGCGGAACGCACATTTGGTTGAATGTGTTTGAACAGCCACACGCGACCGCCTTCTCTCCCCGCCCGTTTATCTAATCTGAGGTACTAAATACACGTTTTACGTCTTTTCTGACTTCTGGCGTGAACAGACGCTGAACAGTGCTATTTTTAGCCTTTCATTGATAAAACTATAAAGCGGCTGATCTCCGTAGTTTCGTTTTGAAAGCGTGTGAAAGTTGCGCGATCCTATTTTATCAATTGCGCTGAAAATTCAGAGAAAGCTCTAACATATACACGTAAAAAACACTGTGCAGCTTGTTTACTTGCTAAACAAGCAGGGGACTCCGACATAATATTAGTTCGCGTCCATATAAACTCATCATTACTCCCGCTCGCGTTTGAATGACAGCGGAGAGACTCGCCCCCCACCTTCTCGACAGACCACCCCCTCACAGTATTCAGGAGAGAAGCGGTCGAAAGTGGTCAAAAGAGACGGATTTAAATACACACAATGTGTCGCTCTCGTCCACTTGTGATCCGATCAATGAAAAGACATCTTAATACCAAGTGTAAACAGCCCTTTAATGATTATATGGGGTGGACAGGTGTCTTTATGCATCTAACGACCTCAAACAGGTGCTTCTAATTTAGGATAATAAATGAAGTGGAGGTGGACATTTTAAAGGCAGACTAACAGGTCTTTGAGGGTCAGAATTCTAGCTGATAGACAGGTGTTCAAATACTTATTTGCAGCTGTATCATAAAAATAAATAGTTTAAAAAAATTATACATTGTGATTTCTGGATTTTTTTTAGATTATGTCTCTCACAGTGGACATGCACCTACGATGACAATTTCAGACCCCTCCATGATTTCTAAGTGGGAGAAATTGCAAAATAGCAGGGTGTTCAAATACTTATTTTCCTCACTGTATCTGTACCTAAATGGTACCTTTTTAAAAGGTACTGACCCAGTGACCAAAAGGTACAACTTTTGGACTTTTTTCAGAGAGCGTACATGGGTATCCAAAGATTTTACATGGGTTTTGTTGCTAGTGTTTTCTTTACATTCATGTATTGTGTCTCATCCAAAGTGACTAACGCAATGCTCTACAAATTGAGTTGCAGAAACAAGTGCTGTATTACTGCTCATTTTCAGCACAGTGCAAGGTCCTAAATAAAATCCAGAGATGAAGTTGGAGGCTTGCCTCCCATTCCTTCCTGACAGACATTGTATATCATCTTGTTTGAATTGGAAATGGGATGATATGCCATCTTCAAGGTTACATAGGGGTAATTTGGGTTTTCAGTCATGGTAACATCTGACTGGAGCTCAAGTAGAGTTTGTTTTCATTATTGCCTTAAGTCTATGAAACATATTGGCCACCACTAGAGATCCAGACAGAAGCTTAACATCTATCTCTCCAATATATTTCTCTGAAATGACTTCATTCCAGTTGGCAAAGAAATCACAAACAATTTCCTTGAATAATCATGATTAAAAATCCGCATGACTTGACGTTGTCTGCGGTGGTTTGGTTCAGGATTTTTGCTAACAAAAATAAGTGTGCCGATAAGTGAACTGAGTAAAAAAAGAAAGTCATTGAGATGAAATTGCAGTTTTCAGTTCTCTGTTGAACAGATGCAAGGCCAACTCTTGCTTAATGCTTACTGAGAACTGAGAAGTTTTTTTTAGGGTTTTAATACTCACTGCATTACTAGTTGATACCAGATTAGATGCTAGTCAGTCTGAGACACCAGTTGCATCCCCATTAGCATCCCCATGCCTATTCCGTTTATGAATCCTACTATGATGAATTTGTGACTTATAAATATTAAATAATTTCGGTGGGCCTATAAGATTTTTTTGAATGTACTACTGGTCATTAAGTATCAGTTGATTTATATTATTTGGTTACAAAGCAACACCCAGCATAGTAATATTTATGACCCACGTACCACATTTTTTGACTAGAAGCTGCAATAGTTTGGTATGTTTTGGTACTATGTACCAATTTTGTTCTTGCTACTAATGTACTGATATTGGCTTTTTTGCTGAGTCTGGCTGCATGTAAAGCTGTCTTAATACGTTTGTCTGTGTGTCCGGTCTATCTCGTTGTTTCCATTGATTGGCTCAAATATAGACATGTGTATAAACCATGTGCACTTGCTTGCATTCTCATACAGGAACAACAGGAGATTATGCGTGTCTCCTATTATACATCAGTGTATTTTACACTAATTATTTATATTAGTTTTAACTGTCGCATGGGCATAATTTTCATCTGACAGTGAAGGGGGACAATAAACGTAAAGTTTCTTGAGCAATTTTTGAGGGGGAAACAAATAATGCAGCCAGAATTGTACTTGCAATGATGTGTGAACACAGATGAAAGTACATTAGTCTTCAAAACCATTAATTCATTTCAATGTAAACTGTTTACAATCAAGCCATCAATTAAACTTTAAACGTAATGACTGGTAGACACTTAGGGCCAGATTTACTAACAGCTAGTGCCAGAGCAAAATATCATTTTGTCGTTAAATAACGACTGTTGGGATTTATTAAAGACGCAGTGGATGATTAGCACTAAAAAGAGTTTCCCTTTCAGACACAAACATTTTTGGAGGGAGATATTTAAATGATTCACGCAATGCGATTTACTAATGTTTGCGCGGGTGTTATGACTGGTACTTGCGACTTTATTTAATGCCGAAAAAATAATTTCTTTAATTACTTTACACTTGAAAGGGCTGCAATTATTGCTAGGAGAAGTCACACAATACCAGATGTTTTAAAACTTCTTGTAAATTTTCATTTTTTTGTCCTCCAGTTCTTTTCAGTGTACTATGGCTTTGTTAGCTGGGATTACACACTCTGAATTTTTCACTGCAATGTCCGTGGTGCTGAGCTCAAGATCAGCTCTGCTTATTTGCGACCCTGAACTAAAGCTCGATTTATAGTCGTGCGTAAGCTCTACGCCGTAGGTTATCCGTAGCTCTGCGTAGCCTGACGTGCACTTCGCAAAATTAACAGCGCATCAGTTCTATGTGGACCGCAAGCGCTGTGATTGGTCCACCAGAACCCCTCCCGTCAGGTAAAAAAAACTGTGTCATAGGTATTTCCGTTTACGACGGTGAAAACAAAGATGAGCCAAGTTGAGGAGTGATTTAACTCAAACTGCAACAAAAGTCGCTGTCTATTTACTTCCATCATTGCTGGTCTTCTTAAATCATACACAACAAGTTGCGCTTTCTTCTTCGTTTGTGGGTTAACTTGCCAAGCTGCTTCTTCTTTGACGGTCGCTCTGCTACTGTGGTTACCCGTGTGGATACTGCCTACCAGCGGTCTCCACATGTGTTTGCACGTTGACGCGGACGACGACGCAAAAGTATAAATGAAAACCGACACAGAACCTACTCCGTCGCGGCTACGCCTTAGGACCAACGCACAACTATAATGAGCCCTTAATTTGCGCTGCTCATAGTAGATTGCATTAGTCATTATGGAAATCACCTGTTGCACCTGTGTTATTTAGTAAAAAACTCGCAGATGTTACCGCTCCTATCGGCACTTTTTCTGGAATTGCGCTCTCACGCTAATTTGGCCCGTTTAGTAAATCTGGCCCTTTGCCTCTTGCCGAACTTGTGTCTGGGTGAGTTCCAATCAGAAATCATCATCCCTATGCCCTGTTCTTTTGGAAGATCAAACTCTTGGTAAATAAACTCCAGAGCAAGTTGCGCAATTGTGTCTCATAGTCATACTGTGGTCGATTACAATGAACTTGGCGAACAAACGTAATTTTCTTTTTATTTTGGAGCAACTGTTTATGTGGTGTTTATGTGACTGTTTAGGAGGAAATATCCTATTTTGAATGCACCCTGTGGAGCAAACCACTGTGACGCAAGGGAAGGGACATTCAAATGTTTATAAATTTAAAAAGCAGACCTCCTTTACGCCTCTGAACTGTTGTAAAGAGTATTTTCACATTCGTTGAGTGTTTCTGCAGCCAGTTTTGTGTATTGGGGATTGATTTCTGTTTTTATTACTTCTAAGGTGACATTCAAATGATCTTGTATACTTAACTTGTCTCAAGTGATTTCCAATGAAACTGCAATTATGCCTAAATTTCTGTTATGCAGAACGTGATACAAAATTGTGTATGCGTTGCTAGGAGGTTTAAATATGAAATATTATCTTTAGCAATAGAAAAGTCTCCCCTTTTTTATATATCCACTGAATCTGTAATATTTCTTTGTCCAGGACAAAATGCAAGAAAACTAACTCTAAAATACTTTAGCTTTCATTAAAACACAAGCGGGAGAATTGATGGGTGAAAGTTATTGTTAGTAAACATGCTGCACAATGTTTGGTACATGTCTATGTCAGGGCTTTCTCTGGTATTTTAGAGCAATTGGTGAAGCTTGTGCACTTTCACACGCTCGCAAAATGAAACAAAAAAATGAGGCGAAGAGCAGCCACTTTTGTTTTAGTGACTATCGTCTAAAGGTCCCGCCGACCACTGTGGGTTTGTGCTAGATGTCAGGACCGATGTGAAAACATTGTGCTCAGTACATCACACATTAAATCAATAGGCAGTCTTTTCTGGCTGTTCAAACTCATTCTTGATAAATAACTAGAATTTGCTTGGTGTTCTCATACTGTTAGCATATATTCCATACGGCCATATTTATTGCTAAATCTATGTTCTGTTAAAACTTAACTTCTATATAGATATAATAGCTTATTTCCACCACAAACTTGAATTTAGATGAAAAGAAATGTGTTTTGCTATCTAAGGAAAAAGACAAAATTTTCCTGTAATGTCTTATCCGTTTAAAGAGTATTTTGAGGTAGTTAAACTTCTAAAGGTTCACTCGTCCAAGATGTATTAAAGACTTTGTAATTGTATAGCCTACAGATGCTTATGGTCAGATGGAGCCTGATGCTAACCCTGTGGTGATCTTGCAGTGTTTTTATTTAGCTTATGTCTGACAATAGCTACGCTGCATGTTTTGTTGACTGTGTGATTCATTTCTATTAGCGTTTCCTCCGACAATGAAACTTAACTTGGCTAGCAACCCATACATCTGGGTGTGGTCCCGTTTCTCATTTCTGAAATGATCATGTGTGGTTTCCCGCTATTATTAAATGCTGGCATGACAGTACTGTTGACTTACAGAGAAACCGCAGTTGTGTGTGTGTGTGTTGTGAACAGAGTATGTGTGCGCTTGCAAGCGGCTGTTGCTTAGTCTTTGCCTAAAGATATGCACGACACGTCTGTCCATTTGTGCAAAGCTGGCTTTTCCGGATGCCACCCACCCCCAGGGTCGCTTCATCAAACTGCTGAAACAACCATTTTTGCCTGGCAGATGCTGAAGTGAAACTATTTTAAATGGCCGCTTTCTTTATCTTCTCCATACAGTTTCTGTTGTATGGTTGCAAAATTCACAAGAATTTATTTCTGGTAAAAAAAAGTTAAATTGAAATTTAAAAAGATGAACTTTAAATGTTCACATTTGTCCAAAAATAAAATGTGACCCGTGCTAGCAAAATAAGTCAGAATGGGCTAATTTTCAAAAATTTGTTATTTATATTTTGACATTCTCTATAAACTTCAAAATGATGAATGATTTGTTGGAATCTGAAAACAAATGACAGAGCTACACCTGTTTGAAGTTGATGGCATCAGCAAAGTCAATTTTGAGGAAAATCAAGTTAAAGATTTGTGAGGGTTTAAAATCACTGCATCCTTAAAAATCACAGGTAAAACTAACAGACTTTGCACACAGAAAGACAAAAAGAATATCTATATGAAAAATATCTTCATTTTTTTTGCGCTCGCGCATATGTGTGCATTCTTCGGATATGTCGGTCAGCACAAGCATTTAGCATTAAGAATTTAGATTAAGCATTTACAACTCTCAGAGAATGTACAAATAAAGATCATTTTAAATAATTTAGTGATCTCCAACATGGCACCAAGTTACCCGCACAGAGTCTGTGAGCACATTCTATTAATAGTCTCAATTGCAATATTTATTTATTACATATTTATTATATTAAATTGGCTTCTTTTAACTTTTTTAACAATGATGATACATATCAACAAATAAAATAAAATCAACAAGTAAAACAAAGTTTTGAGTAGACTATTTAATAAAAATGTAGCCCTCTAGATTGTTTTATCTATTGTGGTAGCCCTTGATTACACAAAGGTTGGAGACCCCTGTTTTAGATGTTTAATGACTTTTGGGATCGCTATGAGGGCTTAATGTACAAATTTTTATATAAACCTCCATTTCAACCAAAATCAACATTTATACTTTCTTTTGGCTGTAGCTTAAAATTACACTTTGTGCATTTTGACTCATTTTGCCAGCACGGGTCACAAATGTTATTAGAAGTGGACATATCTGTAAAATTTGAGTATAGGTTGACGTTTTGACACGATCAGTCAAACAGCAGTCAGAGATGTAAACTTGTAATTACATTGCATTTGTATAGTAAACAAATGGACAACAGTGAAGGACTGCCTACAAATCATCTGTTGTGCCAAAACTGCAGTGTTACTGTATGTTCAGCAAGCGGTAACACAATGAAGAAAGTAAGTGATTTATGTACAGGGTTCCCACAGGTCCTTGAAATCCTTGAAAGTTTGTGAATCTGGAAGAAATAATTCAAGGCCCTGGAAATCCTTGAAAGTTTGTGAATCTGGAACAAATAATTCAAGGCCCTGGAAATCCTTGAAAGTTTGTGAATCTGGAAGAAATAATTCCAGGCCCTAGAAATCCATATTATTCCCTGTGTAGTGTAGGATAATATCTAAAAAATTCTAGACTTTTTAAGCACTTTTTAAGTTGTGTTTGACACATGAAAACGTCTCGGGTTACGTATGTAACTGTTGTTCCCTCAGAAGGGAATGAGACGCTGTGTCTCTCTTGCCATACTTCCTGCGTCCCTGTAACGCCGCCTTTGACAATATTTCAGATAGCGATATACTTCCTGGCTTCCGCGTCACCCTGTCTTTGTCGTTAAGCCTCACCATTGGTTGAATTTGATATACACATTCAGACGCATTTACCCCTAGAAGCGTCCCCAAAGTGTCACCGCAGTGACGCAGCACGAGTTCCCTCGAAAGGTACTGTAACAATTTATCTTAAAAGATAACTCGATGTAACCTTGCTCTCACTTGAAATGTGTCCCCACATTTAGTCCTTGAATTTGAGGGTATTGGACCTGGAAAGTCCTTGAAAGGTCCTTGATTTTGAAGTTAACTAAGGTGTGGGAACCCTGTGTATGTTCAGCAAGCGGTAACACAATGAAAAAAGTAAGTTATTTATGTATGTCAGAGATGCAACAGATCACAGCTTTTTGACGCAAGAAATTAAGGGGAAAGTAACGGTTCCCCTTTTCATTGATGTTTTTATAATGTTCAAACTAATGATGCTGAATTTTATAATGTGAGCAAATGAGAAGATGAAGTCATTCTCTGTGCATACGCCCTGAAAAAGCCTTAAGCAAAGACGTACAGGAGAAATTTTCTTTTTATTCAAATGGGAAACGACTGTTTAATGAACTGCTACACGGTTAAAAGGCCATTTCATGATTTCCGTTAATGTTTCACTTGTACGGTGACGAGTACATTTGTGACCCTTTTTGTGAAATTCAGGCTAAAGTCTCATAATCTAATGATGAGATGATGAACATCAACGCTTGATTTCAATCATTTATGACTTATCAAGGTTTATTTTCACACAATGATCTTTACATTATGTAGCTTGTTAGGTTTTTTTACAGACTGTGTCACATACTGTGACAATGATTGCAATGAATTTCATTACATATGTACAAGAAAACACACCATAAGCATACAACGCAACATATGTGACCCTGGACCACAAAACCAGTCTTAAGCATCGCTTGATTTTTCAGTACATTTTAACCAAACGCCTTCAAAAGCGGGGGGATGTCCCCAGCGTAAATAACACTATGCTAAACAGATACTTTGTTTGCACAATCGCACCGTAATTTAGTCACTCCTAGACGTACGTCTGGCGTCAGGGGGAACGTTTACCTCGATGAAGGAAAGATATTGTCTCACAGGCTATGTTTATTCGGCTATATCCAGTGCTGCTGAGCTTCGATAAAACTTTACGAGACCGGCGAGACGCTTCACAGGCGGGAGATACGTGGCGTGATTGACAGCTTTGACACCAAATGGGTATACGTGAAAATCAGATGACATGATTTCACAACTTTTCATTGGCCATTTAGGTATGTGACGCATACTGTATACGGAAATGAACCTGGACATTCAATCCGTCGAAAAATCTAAAAATCGGTAAAATGGACATACGTGGTTTTCAGCGGACAGCGACGAAATGGTGCACAAGTGTTAAATTTTTTGTGTAAACGTATTCTTATATAATTTGTTGTATTTATTGTCACAATTTTTATAAAGTCCTCAATTATTAAATAACTGAGTTAACAACAGACAGGGGCGCCACTTGCAATTTTGGGCCATATGAAAGTTGGTAAATGGTTGAGGTTATATGAGGTCATATAAGGTATATAATTTGAGGTTGGGCACTCTACCACACCTATGTTACTACTAATAAAACTGATCTTTGGGGGCCACCATAGTGCGTGGGCCCTTAAATATTCCTATCTTTCCCCCCCAGAGGCACCCCTGACAAAAAAAATTGGAACATAACTGTATATTTTGCTTTTCGCTCACATTGTATTCGATTGCGCACACGTGATGTGTGCATGTGAACCGTTCTGACTCTAAAGCACAATGTTGTTATGTTCCCTCCGTCCAATTGGAAACTAGACATGAATTTTAAAAGTTCAGGGGACAACTTTTACTCCTTACATGAATGCAGTGTCACATGTCATTGGTTCTTGAGGACATTTTTGAAGTTAAACACACTAACATTGCATAATACATATGGCCACGTTTCAGAAGATCTATTTTTCTGTTCACAGGAAGGAGATGAAGTCAGTCACTTACCCTCCCACTTCCTCCAACACCAGCTGCGCTGCAGATTGTAGAGCGCTGTTGCTATTTTACACAATCACACCTTCAACATCTATCAACAACACTTCTCTAGAGTCCAAATATCTCTTCTGTCCATCCCTGTTTACAACTGAAAACAAACAAATCTGTCTTCTGTTAACACTAGACTCTGGTTTAATTGCCAAGACGGCTTCATCCCCAGAAGATCTTGAGCATACAATTGTTTAAATTTGAGATCAGAAGCAATTGTGCAGACTAACGCTGAAGGCAAGAGGCGGTGAAATTCGGCAGTTTGTTTGCTCTAGTCGTATTTGCTTACTACTGTGTGACTTTTAATGTGTCATGGTTTGTGTTTCAAAGGGTTTCTGTATTTATTGCTACACAAATAGTGACACCACTTCAGTCTTTTAAAATGACTATTAAAAGTTAATTCACAGAGGTTGAAATGAATGTGACCACAAGGCTCCTTCTTCCTGATGTTGAATAGGAGACGCAATGCCGTGACTCCACAGAAATAAAGTAGTGAATGGGATCCTCTGTTGGTCTCCAAAGCAGACACTGCAGTGCTTTCATCTCTGACAGGAGGTCTGATGCATCTGCATCTGCCCTGAATCTTTTCTGTGCCAAAGAGTTTTACCCTGACAGCACTGCAGGATGGGGCAGATGCCACACATCAGTAGTAAACATTTTATTTGTTGCTGTATGTGGTGTGTTTGGGCAGAGTCGCCCATAAAGCTTAATTGAAGAATCAGTAAAGTTAGGGCTTTATGTGGAGCTGAAACCTTAATGTTGTGCAGAGTATTTCAGCTCACTGTCATACATGAATGCATATTCAGTGTTTAACAAACCTGATAACCAGTGTGAATTATGATGATTGCATCATTTTGTGTTTATTTTAAAAGTAACACAAAATGTGTTTTTCCAATAATAACACAGAGGTGTCTAGACAACATTTTGTGTGTTGTCCCTAAAATTTCACATTTTGGAGGAGTTGTAGGAGTCTTTTTTTTTAACGGAGATGTCTAGCCTGTATTCCTCTTTTATTGGGGTTTCTTTTAAGGCCAAGCGTGTTTCACTTCTACAGAGATTTATTTAAACCCATGGCTGTCTCGTCCAGCAGGCTTCAGACACCGTTTATGTCTGGCTCTGTTGGCTATGTAGTGACATCCACATAAACCCCACTAATGTCACAGCATGTCGTCTTTATCGCTCCATACGTCCGGTCACGTGTGCAGCCACGAAGTCCAACATGCTAATCAAATCTTCCTGTGAGATCCCTGTATTCTGTGTTTTGTAGGATGTTAAAGCACCATGAAACTGCATTCAAAACTAATTTTACTGTGTATATCAATATTATGTGGTATATTCGTATCTTTTGATCATTAAGTGTTTTACAATTAATCGCAACAAATCGTTTGCAGAATAAAAGTTTTTGTTTAAATTATAATACACATACATGCATAAGAAAAATATTTCTTAAATATTTATATATATACATTTTTAGATTTATATATCATTTATATTATATGTAAAATATTAATACTTAATATATACATATATTTGTTTTTAATTATACATGCATGTATGTGTATTTATATATACATAATTATTATACACAGTAAACACACATATATGATGTAAACAATGACTTTTATTTTTCAAACAATTAGTTTCGATTAGGGCTCCAACGATTAACCGCGTGTCCCATTAAAAATGCCTCAGAAATCGATTCAGTATCGATTTTAAATCGATGCACAGCTTGTGCGTGTACTACAACATTTTTTGTACAGTAGGAAGTCCTTGTCAATCTAAAATCATTATGAGTCGGAGTCATTTATAACGTGCATTTAAAAAAGCAACACTTGTTTTACAAACTCATTCAAATATTCTTTATTATCATGAAAATACATGAAACAATGTGAAGAACAACGATATAAATATTCCTATAGACATTTCCTGAAATAAGTAATAAATAATGCTACTTCTGTGGCACAAAGGGAGTTTCTGCATGAGAGCGCCCTCTGGCTTTGGAATGTGCCGGGATTTCACCATAATTCTTTAAAATTCATTCATTGAGAAAACGCGCATTTGCACGATTAATCGTTGCAGCCCTAGTTTCGATTAATCGTTATGCAGCCCTATGTTTTTTAAAAGTCAGGCGGACGGATGTGAAGGGAAAAAGTAAAGCTTGGCATCGTCATCCAATAAAAATAAAAGCGTTGTCAGAGCCCAAGCAAGATATTACATCTTGATAAGGCTGGGTATTGGCAAGGGCCTCACAGAACGATACGTATCACAATACATGCGTCATGATACAATGTATCACGATACGATACAGTATGTTGCGGTACGCTGCGGTGGTTTTTCCCCTTTTTTTTTAAGCCAAAGTGCATACACACGAAAGCTGCAGGTGTTTTTACATTTTCTGCCATTTTTTCACTCCCGCTAACTTATGAGACATTGGCCGTATATGATAAACAACTGGACAGCGACAACTACAGCAGCGGCAGAGGAGGTCGTTTGACGCACACAAAGGGATTATATTAATTTTTTAAAAATATCAATAGTAGAGATTAAAATATAGATACACTATCGTGGAAAAAAGTATCATGATAGTTAGCTGTGTCAGTATTTTTGCACAGCCCCTGCATCTTGATGTAGTATTATGGAGGCAATTTTTTGTTTTCATTCTGATAAATTGTGCGTATTAAGAAAGTAAAGTGAGTATTTTTTTGTAATTTCTTATAGACTTGATAGTTTGTGGTTGTTGCCTTGGCAATTGTGCACCAGGTAAAGAAAAAGATGAGATGATTAAGATGCTAACCGTTAATTCAACACTGCTGTGATTTAATGAAGTGGACAATAAGTGTTCAAGTACTTTGACAAGCTTGTATTTTAATCATAGACTGACTGTCTAGACCTTGCTGGCACTCAACAAGGTTTTAATCTAGTTCTTGTTTTTTTTTATAAGACGGTTGATATCCATAAGGAGAAAGTCGCCCGACGAGAGATTGGCATCCTGACAACAAATAAGAACACAGCAAGGACTCATAAGATCATTGCTCCTGCCAACATGGAGCGGCCGGTGAGGTACATCAGGAAACCCATCGACTTCACAGTACTGGATGATGTGGGCCATGGAGTGAAGGTAAAAACCTCTCTGACGTATGTCATTTACTGCGATTCATTAAACAGGACTGTTATCCAGGGAAAGAACACTTACTTTTAATATTACTTAAAGATGGGTTCATAGTTACGGATCCAGTAAACTAAATTATTACAATGAGTATTTTTACTACTTTTTCTTGATCATCAGTGTTTGGTAACATTACAGTATTTATTTCCCACTGTAGCTGTTTATTGATTTTTAGAGAAATATTGTATATTTAGTTTTTACTGATAACTGGCAGCAGATTTTGTAAAGCGTCTACATTCTTTAACCAATGTGACTATAGCACCTCCTTCAAATACTTCAGCAAATACTTTCTACATTGCTGAATTTAAGATGGTAGTTTACACTCAAACTGACTTGGGCCCAATTCTATTTATGCCCCTACGCCTATCACTCGCCCCTTTCCCTTGAAACAGGGGAATATTTTTTAACCCTTTCCACTCTAAGAAATGGGACAACACCACTACTACTTCATACATCATCATACGTCCTACGGCAAAGTAGATGCAATGTTTATCGTGCTGTCCTCACCTGTAGTCATAAGTTTAGTGGGTTAAAGCCTAAAAAGTTTCCCTGAACTTTTTTTGCCAAAAGCAGCAAACCACACACCCCTCTGTTGGTAATTCCGGGTGATCCTACCCTCCATCTATTCACGTTTCGGTTTCCCCGGTCTGTTCGCAATTGCTGTAGGGGACTGGCAATCTGGGAGTTTCCCTATGATTTTCCCTCTGGAATGCGATCAAACCAGGGGAACCTGGCACAATCAGATGGGGGGAACCAATCATGGGAAGCTGGCACACCTGGGAAAATTCCCAGTGCTTCAGATGGCCAGTTCATTTGCAGATACTTTATTACATTTAACGCAGTATGTTAGGAAACTACCGGTAATGTAAATATGAACGCAAGATTGAATGTAACATAAAACAAATTATTATTTGTCATTTAAAAACTTTTTTAATGCGAAAAAAGACTTGAATTACACTCGCATGTTGGAAATTTTCTTACCCTTTCGTTTGAAGTGAGGTCCCGAAAAATCTTCATTCGAAGGGCTGTCTGGCCCTACCCCTGCCCCTCCAACTAAAGAGTATTGAGACATCCCTAGCCCTTCATGTGAAGGCACTAAACCGAGGGCTAGGGGAAAGTGTAGGAAAATGAGGTTGGGCCTTAATGTATAGAGAAAGATTGGTCATCACAATAAAGTCCAAAGACAAAAAATAAAACTGTTGCGTTGACCTAAACCAACAGCCCACTAGTGTGGTCCATTTTACGAACAAATGAGTCTTTTGTAAAGATGGCATTTTGATAAATCAGTCGAAATGAGTCACTGATGGATTCATCTGACTAAACCTGTTTCTTTACTCACTGAATGAGTCTCTAAATTGACATCTGACACACTTATTTAACTATAACACATAACTGCCTGACTCATTTGTCATAATACAAAAATATATTTTTGTTTAGTGTTTTAATACATGCAGTGTATTACAGAATATGTAATATTTATACACACTTTTAGTATGTATACATTTGGTGCTTTGTGAAATATATTATGATTGCTAACTGCCCATTGGCATTTGGTGCGCGATGACAGACAGCCCTCTCACATGTCATCATATTGCTTAGTTGATCTGTCGCATGTGCAATGTAGACGTTCATGTAACCCTGCCGCGCGAATCATAAGGTTTTAATGAAGGCAGATGAAGGTGAGTGGTCGCGCAATTGACGTCTCTCCTTTTGAAAGGTGCTCTGGCGCAATTGTACTCACACTTTTACCCCCGAGCCCAAGTGAACCGCGCTCCAGTCCACCTTTGCAAGTGGGCCCGGGTGCGGCACAGATTATTATTGCCATATAAAACTACCCTATGGTAGGTAAATGTTGGCTTCAAGATGAGGTCATGAGGATGCATATGCTGTCCCACGAACAGGACACTGGGGCACCCTACCAAAACCCAAATAAACATCTCTATTTAATAGACATGTGATTGCAGTATATCTGGTTAGTACCTCTGGTTCTGGACCAGTCTGAAACTACTTTTCTTTAATGAAAAACACCCAGCCATGTATAATGTGCGCATTCTAGCACTAACAGTGTGTTGATAGCATGCATCAGTGTTCTCTGATGGGCTTGGAGTTAATAACATGTGATCCAATGGCAGCATCACCCTCTATCTGTGATTATTCTTGCAGGATTTTGAGTGACATAAGCAAACAAAATGGGATTAAGCATGAAATGATGTCTGCATCCCAATAGTCATTATAGCTGGGGCTTCACACATGATCAATACCAATGCTTGTGCTGCTATTGGGGTTAAACAGACACCTCATCTTTTTATACATCGTAGTAATAATTTTACCAAAAACACATTAAAAACGAAATTGAAGCATTGTCAGAACAAACATTTCTGAATCATCAAACTATTTATAAGTTAAAGTGCGAAATATCTGCATCATTAAATTCGTCAAGTGGATTTACAGAAATTAATTTCATACACTCCCGCTTTTCCATTTGTAAGATAGCCCTGACCATAAAATTACAGCATTTTAGCCAAACATTTTCTCTCTGCAAAAGATGAGATTTATTTTCATTGTCAGTTGACTTTTAATCTAGTCAGGAATGCAGTGGAGATCTCAGATGTTGTTTTTCTAATTTTATTTACTTCCCATCCCTGTTCAGGAAAAATGTTAAGCTCCTTGTCTTTTCCCGGCCGTGTATCATCTCATTGAACATTAAGTGCTTTCACAGTTTTAAATGTGCGGAGCGGAGGATTTTGGCGCGGTCAGAGTGATACATTTAAGCTGTATTTCTGTCTGTCTGAGGGAGGATTGAGCTCTCTAGTGATCCCACAGAGACACAGATGAACGAGGCATGTATGGTTGCCCGACCGGGTATATCTGCTTCTTAAGAACAGCCTTAAGCTACAAGCTTTAAATTACTTTAAATTGCAAGCTTGTCATTTAAAGTAGTTTGGATATGGTCGATGCAAACTTTTAAAAAATTGTTGCTAGCTACAGTACAAGTAATTAAAAAATATTAAGATGGTATCAAATGACATGGTTATTAAAGTCAGGTCTGTATTTATCTGTTTCTGGGCTAATATGGCATTTAAAGGTACTGTATGTAAATAAAATAAAATTGAATTGAATTGAATATTAGGCAATGTTGTTCATAAACATTTATACCGGCTGAAAGTCACTTCACATTCTGAGAACATAATATATATGTATTACATAAATATAAATATAAAAAACAATAACTGTAAATGAGTAGTTTACATTCAGTATTGTCGTAATGTTGTTTTTGTAATGTTGTCTTACGTAAGCAATAAGGCACAGCCTTTTATACCTTATTGCTTTTATAAAATGGTTACCACACAATATTAAAGTAACAAAAAATTTAGTACAATTTTAATAAAGTTAAATCAATAAAAGCATTCCTCCCGCTAGAAAAAAGTAGTCCCTGACCGTAAAGAACAACGTTCCAATGTGTAATATGCATGAAAGCTCAAATAAAAACAATAAACCGTTCTTAAACTGATACCTGTGGTTGCTTAGGGTGTTTCTAATTGGGCATACACACCAAACGTGAGTTCAACGATTTGCGCGAGTAGATTACATACAAAGTCAATGCAAAGACTCAATCAGACGTGTCCTCGCAAGGAGCGATGCGAATGACGCGAATTGGGCAGCGCGATTGCCGCGAAAACACGTGCTATTCGCCTCAAACGCGTCTTCACGCAAGTTAAAAATATTCAACTCAAGTGAAAAATTCGCAAGACACAAAGTTAAATCCCGCGAATAATCTAGAGCGAGCAACGCGATGCTACGAGTTTGGTGTGTACGTAGCATAAGGGTGCAGTGGTGAATAGAACCGATGGGTGAAGCGGACATAGCCATGTTTTGTCGTGAATAAAGCACAGGTATTGACCAATCAAAATCAAGGACTGGAACTAACCGTTTTAACTTGAACCCCATTCACACAGCACTTTGGTCTCCAGAAAACTTCCTTAATTTCCTTGTCATAAACAAAGATGCATGCACATGATTTTGCAAGAGAGAAGTCACAGATAATTAGCAAATTCAACCGCTGTAAAAAAACATACCAAGTGCAGGACTTTATGTGTCTTTACCGGATCTTTACGGTATGTTTGTGAATGCATGCACAGATTAATCATTGGCAGTGAGAATGAACCAAAAATCAAATGATGCCGGACGCATCTTCCATGTATTTTCCATAATCTCTGTGTGAAATGGGCTTTGGTGTCCTTTAGCTATACTCACAATATTCCAAGAGCCTCACAAGCCTCACTGCGCACAGTATATACTCTATTGTTAATTTTAAATAAGGATAAAGCACCTTATCCTATTTAACTCGCAAGCATTCGTCTGTGGTACATTAGTCTTTATGGATGGTAAGGGCTGGTGCATTAATAAAGTGTGTAGTGCAGAACAGTCATCGCACAGACATCTCATCTCAACAGTGCAACTTCAGCGTTTCTGCAGGAGATATTTTCACTTCATTGTTCTTATGTAAAGGTGATGTGATTATTTTTATAAGCAGAATTGTAACGTTTGCATTTGAGCTCCAACCCCTGAGCTCTAGTGAAGTGAAACACAGATGTAGAGATTTAAAGTGATTAAGTCCTGTGTCAAGAGCTCTTCGACTTGGCAATGTTGACGTATTTCTCTCTTTCTCTCTCTTTTTCTCTTATTTTATTATTTACTTCTCTTGTTTCCTCATGCCCACGCTAGTGGCTTAAAGCCAAGGTAAGTGTACATGTCCCATGACACCTCTTGCTTTAGTGTATTACTGATCGACTGACTGACTCCCCTGTGATCCTGTTAAATATTCACATTCCCTCATTCATTCCTCCCTCATAACCTTTCGTATGTGTTTATTAGTTGTAGCTCAATCTTTTATCCCTATACTAGATTTTTAATGGATGACTGTGTTATTAAAAAGATATATTTTACCATTAAATGAAGTACAAATGCAACTCAAATATAGGTTGTATGTGTTATTACGCCATTTGGGCTTTTGGACAAATACATATTTTGTTTATTTTATAGTCGCAACATTTAACAGTTGTATTTTAATGGGATTTTGCATTGATCGTGTATAGTTAATATATTGTCTACCACCACCTATTTAGATATTAGGAGAAAACCCATATCAGTTAACCATTACTAATATGGACAATTTTCCTTGCACGGGTAATATAAAGGGTCCTAAAAAGCCATCTAAACTAAGTGCCCGGAGGCTTATTTTGTCTTGTAAAGCCCTCATGGAAGCTCTGTAGATGTTTCCTGAGTTTACATAATCTGATGGTCAGAATTGTTTAAGTACTTAAACAGATGTTTTTCTTATCCTATCAGCAACATGGAAACAACCAGTCGATCAGAGGAGGAACTCTCTCCAGGACGAACCCACCGACACAGAAACCTCCCAGCCCACCCATGCCAGGACGAGGCACACTTGGGTAAGACGTTTCAAAAAACAAGTGCTTTTATCAGAATCTTCATTGTAGAAGGTCACAGCTGCTTTAGTGCAGACACCTGAAGCAATGTGTTTTAAAAAACTAGTAAAACAAGCATGACCTTTAGTGTCTTTTTACTGGTCATTTATAATAGCAATGTTGTCCAAATAAAAATAAAAGTTACATACAAAATAAGCAATCCAAAAAGTTATTAATCCATAGATTTTTTTTTCTGTTCGTTTGGTCAGATAATCTAGCGGTTGCTTTTCGTTTAGTCTACCAATCCAGCGGTTGCTTTCCATTTCGTCTACCAATCCAGCGTTTGCTTTCCATTTCGTCTACCAATCTAGCGGTTGCTTTCCATTTTCGTCTACCAATCCAGCGGTTGCTTTCCATTTCGTCTACCAATCCAGCGTTTGCTTTCCATTTTCGTCAACCAATCCAGCGTTTGCTTTCCGTTTCGTCTACCAATCCAGCGGTTGCTTTCCGTTTCGTCTACCAATCCAGCGTTTGATTTCCATTTTCGTCTACCAATCCAGCGTTTGCTTTCCGTTTTGTCTACCAATCCAGCGGTTGCTTTCCGTTTCGTCTACCAATCCAGCGGTTGCTTTCCGTTTCGTCAACCAATTCAGCCGTTGCTTTCCGTTTCGTCTACCAATCCAGCCGTTCCTTTCCGTTTCGTCTACCAGTCCAGCCGTTGCTTTCCGTTTCGTCTACCAATCCAGCCGTTGCTTTCCATTTCGTCTACCAGTCCAGCCGTTGCTTTCCGATTCGTCTACCAATCCAGCCGTTGCTTTTCGTTTCGTCTACCAATCCAGCCGTTGCTTTTCGTTTCGTCTACCAATCTAGCCGATGCTTTCCGTTTCGTCTACCAATCCAGCGGTTGCTTTCTGTTTCACTTTAGGGCATAACGTACCCTTAATTCCACATAAATTCTGCCTAACACTGCCAAAGAAATACATTATGAAGACACTATGTAGCTTAACAGTAGCCAAATCCAACAATAATACTTCCTAACTCAATGCACTGAATACCTGAACATATAATAAAAAAGCCTAAAAATTAGTAGGTGCTACACAACTACCCGCACATGCGTTATATCGTCTATAAACGTAATGTCTAAACATTTGACCGTTCAATGTGCGGCCCCTACAAGTTATTGAAGACCCCAATATTCATTTTCATATTCATTTAGTAACTTTAAAGAAATAATCTCTGATTAATATTGCTAATTTCATGTATTATGCATAAAATGTTCATTGGAGATTAGTAGGCTAGTAATTTAAAAGTATTTTAGCAACTTAGCTTACCAATATGAAACTGATATAAGATTTAGGGATTTTTATAACAGCTTCTTACATTTCGTCAGGACCGGTTTCATAAACTAGATGATGTTTTTGCCTTTTTAATTAAAATGTGCATGTGTTTATTTGCTTTTCTCTGCAACAGGCGTAACACTTCCTATAAAACTCTGGAGCCTGTGAAACCTCCTACAGTGCCTAATGATTATATGACGAGTCCTGCTCGCCTGGGCACCCAACACAGCCCGGGACGCACTGCCTCTCTCAGCCAGAGACCAAGAACCCACAGGTAACAGACACATGAATGCCATTCCCATCCTACTATCATAAGAACTTGATCTTTACTGAACATGTATGAATGTGCTCATAGTGCTCACAGTCAAGTGTGTTTTTAGGTCACAATACCATGCGAGTATGTGATTTTAAAATGTTTTGTTCGCACAAAATGGCATTAATCTTAAAACAACAGGAAATCACATACATATTTTGTTCCAATACAAAATTTTAATTAGAAATCAACCCTTAATGTGGAACTAGTGGAAAAATCATGTTTGATCATAATAGTGAGATTTTCTGGGAATATCAGCGCATGCTTGACCTCCTTTTGGGAATCTAACGTTCTCATTTTCTTCATGATGTTAATGTATAAATGACAGACCTGTCTGGGGGTTTGAATGTTGCTCTAATGTGCAGTTATTTGCTTTACTCCCACACATTTTACCATCTGTAAATAAAGTCATCCTAAATCCCCCACCCCAACCCATCTGTTCTCCATACCAAAGGGAATAACCCACTCATCCAACGCTCACAAACATTTATAAAACAATACAACCACACAATCAAGACAGCAGAAATGCATGGTGGAAATGACTGAAGGAAATGGCCTTATTATGTAATGCAGAGTATGGTTGCATATTCAGAACTGTGCTAATAATAATCACAGCGTTTTATTTATAAAGCAGCTTTCCAAATTAACATCGCTGTACACGGTGATTAATAATTGTTGAATGTGATTGTAACGCAGTATGCAGGGCTCTAGACATTTTGCAACCATGTTTTTTGCAGGTGTGAACTGGTGACATATGCAAAACTGATTAGTACATTTTTTTTTTATACTCATAAATGTTCGATTACGTAAGTGATTATGTCTACGGCTCATCCAGTCACTCACCCCTGACGCCTCACCAATCCCTCCTTTTATCTGCCCAGCATTGGTAAAGTGCGGGTGCATGCCGTGCAGAATTTTCGTGGTCAGGGCAGTAATGCGTACATTGTTCAAACAAAATAAATTATCTGTATAAATTGGTAATAAACATATTTATACATTATTAAAAACATTTGGATGTAGTTTAAGTGTTTCTTTCTTTCTTGGCCCAACTTATGACCAAATTAAGTCGCAGTGCCACCAACTGTACAACTGCACCAGTGCCACCGCCCTCAAATGGTAGTCTAGGGCCTTGAGTAGTTGTACCAAATATGGTATTGAACATGTTTTTAGGTGCAGTGTGTATGTGGTTGGAGTACGGCTGTGAAGTCAGCTGTGTTTTATCAGACACTTTTATCAGGTTGGTGCAGTCAGTATCTCTATATGCACTTCTTACACTGAAAAAAAATGATTCATTGAATTTAATAATTTTTTTTAAGGTAAGTGGTTGCAATCAATTTATTTAAGCTACATTTAAACAAAAAAGATTAGTAACGTAAAATAAAAGATAAAACTTTTGTTTAAATGTAGCTTAAATAAATTGATTGCAACCACTTACCTTAAAAAAAATTATTAAATTCAATGAATCATTTTTTTCAGTGTATGTGTATTTAAGATAATATATGACTCCACATAACCACCTGAGCCATTTACTGCTCTTCAGAAGCATTCACTGCTTATTCAGCCCCATGTGTCGTGTCTTTCTTGGTTCCTAATCCATTATGAGTTGGGGTGGTATGGTTTCACTGATTTTATTTATTTCTTTGGGATACTTTTTTTAGGGCTAGGTCATAAGATCAGCAAATAGGGTAGGAAAACCCCTGTTATGTCTTTACCATAAGTAATAGTCAGTATGTTTTTGCTTACTTTGGAATATGACTGAATCAGATCTAAGCAGGAGACAACTGTATTTGTTTCAAAGTGAGAAGAAGCTCATTGGTCGCAAGGCTACAATAATTCACCCCATCCACTGTTTTTCAGTATTGTCATTCTGGTTAGATGTCGCCAGAGGTTGTAACTCCTATCATTCACCTTCGACTAGTTAATTAAAGGTGCAGTGTGTAAATTTTAGCGGCATCTAGTGGTGGCTTAGTCCACTGCTCACCCCTTGCTTTAGAAACACATAGAGAAGCTACGGTAGCTGCCACCGGACAAACATGTCATCGCCGGAGACAACTTAGTAAAACAATTGTCTGTTAAAGGCGGAGTCCACGATGTTTGAAAAACGCTTTGGAAAAGGAGACGGGCCGACTACCAAAACACACTTATAGCCAATCAGCAGTAAGGAGCGTGTCTACTAACTGACATCCTTGCCAGGTTGCGTATGTGTGGGGCGGGTCTATTAACAGAAGGTCCAGATTCTATTGGGGTAGAGGCGTGTTTGTTTAGGTGATTTCAAATATCAACATTGGCTTTCAAACATTGTGGACTCCGCCTTTAAGGGCTTCTGTAGAAAAATGCCGGCACAAAATGGCGACTTGCATGTAAGGGGACCTTCGGTGTGTGTAGATAAAAACGTCTCATTCTAAGGTAATAAACACATAACGGTTCATTATAAAAAGGTCTTTATACATCACTGATAATATAGTTTTGTATATTATTTTGCATTTCTGTCAGGAGATCCTTCTAAAAATTACACACTTTAAGCTTTAGGTTGAAAATAAGCTTGTTAGATGATGCTGGTTTATGATGACTAGTGTGAAATTTAACTACACACATTTCTTGTTAGATGCTGTCAATAACTGAAGCTTAAAGTTTTGAAAAAAACAGTCCAGGTGATTGGATGTTACTGCACTGTTGGAGGCCCAGTTGATCTGGTTTCTGTTGAGTTGCACTAAACGGGAAATGTGCTCATAAAATAGTCCCTAGCTGTCACTGGTGCTGTAGTCTCGCATAGCCAGACCTTCAATACTGCCAGACCTTCTGGTGTTTCTCGCTGCTTTTTCTGGACAAAGCCTGCCCACGAGCTGTTTGACCGATATGTCAAACAACCAATCACAGTTTGTTTCGTCTAGCGTCACGTTTTCGGACTCCCCACAATAACGCGCAAAAAGTACACCATTGTACCTTAAGATTTCATATAAGTGCCTCAGATGTGCATATTGGTACCTAATACATACACATCTGTACCTAAATATGTAGTGTATTAAGACCTTTAATACTAAAAAGTACTGCCCCAGTGACCGCTTGGGAGCATTTTTGGATGCAGTTAACAGGTCATGCGTGAAAAGAACCTTGATGGTAAATCAGTGCTGCCAATTTACCAGTAAGAGAGGTTTTAAGATAAAAATCCCAGTAATTTACCTGTAATGGCTATGTGTGAAGGAAAAATAGGATTACTTGCATTAGAACGGACGTCTAAATGCGCTGCCATCTTCGGGACAATCATAATGTTTTGATGCAGATGACGTGTTTACCCCCACAATGTTTCCGGACGTATCTCACCACATTTACGCTGCTTAAAGTCGAGCACACCTGAAGTTAATGTCCACATCTCTTTACCAAATTTGTTAAAAACAGCTTACTTACTTAAACATTACTGCTGTTGAAGATGAAGGTTGCGACCCTACCCCAGTTCAGTTCAGTTTGAAGTCACCTATACAATGTTTGGTCGCTGTGCGATTTAGTGTTTGCCACAGAAGTGAAAACAACAAAATACGAATTGTGGATATGAAGTCATCTAACTGGTAAAAAGATGAAACGTCACTGCATGTGTGAACAGCACATTTTAGTTTTTACTGGTAAATTAATTCTTATAGATTCATGGCAATTTACAAAAAAAGGCTAGTGTACAAGATGGAAAATTTATATGAATTCGTATGATCATTGTTTTGGCACGATTTGTTTCGGGTCAGGGTTGAAGGTCTGGCTTTATTCTTACTTTCTAGTATTCGTACATTTTTTAACGATTCATTTCATACAAAAGTAAAATAATTATAAATTGCCATCAGAAATA
Source organism: Misgurnus anguillicaudatus (assembly GCF_027580225.2). Taxonomy (NCBI): domain Eukaryota; kingdom Metazoa; phylum Chordata; class Actinopteri; order Cypriniformes; family Cobitidae; genus Misgurnus; species Misgurnus anguillicaudatus. Next base: position 6,145,388 of record NC_073361.2, on the reverse strand, counting down.
ATTACATGAATCAATACCTTTTTGAGAAAAACTTGAAAGCATGACATTGTTAACTTAATCTATAGTAAAATATTAATAAGTATATTATTAAAGGTTTATTAATGTTTAATTGTGTACACACATGTATTATTTTTGCTCTGGTATTGAAATTATCATTAAGAATCTTTCACTGTTCGATATTGACATCTGAATTTTGACATTGTGATACTCAACATGGTAGTTATGTGTTGTGGGTACATACCTGACTCCATGTTTTCTGTCTGTCTGTCCAGCGGCAGCAGTGGTGGTAGCAGCAGTCGTGAGAACAGCGGCAGCAGCAGCATCGGACTTCCCATCGCTGTGCCGACTCCCTCCATTCCCAACTCAATCCCAGGTGAGCTGCCATGAACATATACGTTGCATATATACTAGGCTTAATATACATGATTGACATAACTGTGGTTTTCTTCACCTGTGGTTATTTAAATCTCTCTCTTCCTGGTCTCTTTAGAGCAGGGATTGGCAATTGTGCTCCTGGAGTGCCACAGTCCTGGAGATTTTATTTCCAACCCTGATAAAGCCTCATCCACCTGTAGTTTTTAGGTGACCCTTTAGACTTTGATTAACCAGGTGTGCTCGATTCGAGCTGGAGCTAAACTTTGCAGGACTGCGGCACTCCAGGACTGACGTTGCTCACCACTGCTCTAGAGTGATAAATGGAGCAGGATTTGTTCACTATACTGTGTGCCTGTGGCTTTCATGTCCTAATTTTTTTCAGCTAAAGTTTTTTTTTTTAAGTAGGCCACTTCACGGTGAAAGACAGGTAAAACTGTAAAGGGTGGTCTGCCTGCAGAAATAAATTAAGGATAAAAGTAGTATCTGCCCTGTTTTCCTCCCAGCTTTACTATCGCCATAGCAACAAACTGCATCAGCACCAGTGCCTTTCCATACCTGTGTGTGTTTGTGTCTCAAAGAAGTCCTAAAGGGATAGCTTACCCCAAAAAAATGAAAATTGAGTCATCATTTTCGTCTACTTCATGTTGTTCAAAACCTGTATGAGTTTCTTAATTCTGTTGAACACAAAAGGAGATATTTTGATAGTGATGGTAAGCGCACGGTTGAGGGTACCCATTGACTTCCATATCATTTGTTTATCCTACAGTGGGAATCAATGGGTACCCTCTACTGTGTGGCTGCCATGATTTGTTATGATAACGTCTTTTGTGTTCAACAGAAGAAGAAAAAAATCATACAGGATTGAGGGTGAGGAAATGGGTGCACTCTCTTTAGTGTTATTTATTTGCTGAGAGTTTTTTTTTAATGCAGTTTCTCTGTCCTTGTGCACTTTTTTATTTTTTTGCTTTTTCTAAGTTTTTCTTTTGAAGGAATTGTTTTAATATCTTTAGAGCTCTTTTCAAAGCACTAGTGAGTCGCCTACATATTCTGGATTTTAAGACATGGCCCATATGCTTTGCATTATAAAGTCCAGAATGCTTTTCAACAAGCTCAGATATGTACCCAAGATGGTGGACATAGTCAAGGGAAATTTTGATTAAAATGTATATATAAATATATATGTAATTCACTGCAAAACATGATTTTCAAGAAAAAAATTATTAGTATTTTTATCATGTTTTCGGTGGAAATATAAAAAAGTTCTTGAATTTGGGTGCTTTTTCTTGATGAGCAAAACGACCCAAGAAAACAAGTAGTTTTCAGACCAAAAATATCAAATTTAAGTGATTTTGTGCATAAAACAAGCAAAAAAATAAAAATAAAATTGCCAATGGGGTAAACAATTTTTTCTTGAATTTAGTGTTTAATAAGAAAAAATTTCAAGATTTTTTTAGCTTACCCCATTTGCAGATTTTTTTTTGGTTGTTTTATGCACAAAATCACTCAAATGTGATATTTTGGGTCTAAAAACTAGTTTTGCTCATCAATAAAAGCATCTTAATTTAAGAATTTTTAGATATTTTTACTAAAAACGAGACTAAATACTACGAATTTTTTTCTTGGAAATCATTTTTGGCAGTGTAGATAATAATAAAAATTTAGTGTTGTTAAGTTTAAAGATTAAGTATTTGCATATGCTCTTCTTATTGGAGCAATGTGTGGTTAATATTCATACTTCTTAAAAGTAATGAATTAATTTTGTCACATTTTATTTGTGCTTAAATAAGATGCTCTATTTGTTCTCTCCATATTAAGCATTTTAAATAAGTCTGGTTCCATTTCGGCTAGACGCTCCTTTTGCAGTCAGCTTTTTATGTAGACAGATAGGCAGCTTACTAGTGTTTGTAACAGAGCGAAGATATTTGAATGCGTGTTTGTGAGAGTGATATTATATGATGGTTCTGACCCACAGTCACACCCATGTCATGGGCCGCTCCTCCCCCGGCCCCTCCTCCACCACCCCCTCTCTTCGGTCCAGGTCCACCAATTCCAGGTTCTGTTTTAGGTGAGCCCAATCCCATAATCACCTGTATGGAGATCGCTCTGGACCGCACCAGCGTTCACATACCTCTGATTTTTAAAAAGGGTTTGGGGTGGGTAGTTGACATGAATAAACTGTCTCATATGGTGTGACAAAAAAATACGAAAAAACCCTCAAAATATACAAATAGCTTGAAAGAGATTTATCTTAGTGTTAGAGTAACAAATAAGTAGTTTTGTTATTTATCCAATTAAAATAACAAATCTCAGTTTTTGCTGTCACACCATATGACACATTTATGGTTTATTTGTCAACTACCCCGGTGGTGATAATTATTTTGTGGTGGTGGTGGTTATGATTCTTTTTTGTTTGTGGTTTTTTTTTTGGTGGTGATGTTTGTTTTGCTCTTCTTTCAGATTTACATTATTGTATCTAAAAATTATTGTTAAATTATGCACTGTGAAGAAGTCTCTGAAGTGTCTCATTGTTTCCCATAATGTATATGGGAGTTACATGGTGAGGGTCAGCAGTGATTCCCAAACCCAGTGGTTCTCAAATTGGGGGCCCTGAGATGGTGCCACGGGGCCCCAGTTTAATGACATAAAAAATACATTAATTTATCATAAATTATGTGTAATTAAACCTCAGACAAATAAGGCTACTATCCAAAAGCACTACATTTGTATGATTTAATATGTTTTGTTTAATTAAAATTTTAAGTTTAACAATGTTTGATGTCATACATTTTATGGGTGTGCCACGAAGGGATGCACCGTATACAGAAGGGAAAAGGTTTGAGAACCACTGCTTTAACCAACAGTATCCAACCACCAATCGATCAGATTACTTTAACAACTTAAGCAACTTGTTTTTAAAAACTGTTGAAAACTACTTGTCAACCACAAAATGTTGCTCTGGCAACCATCCACTGCGCCCTAGGATTGTGTGGCAAGTTATTTGGTTTTTTCGTGCACTTTGACTTGTCAGAGACTTCCTCACTGCAGTTGAATCATTCAGTAACTCCATTATATATAAACAAAAGGTATCACTGGTGTCACTGGTAAAGATTTAAAGTCACATTTGTGTGTTTGAACTGTATGTGTGTGTTTTTGTTACACTCATTACTATCTGAGAGACCATGTGGTCTTCTGGGTTTTCCGGTTATCCATCAGTGTCAACAGGAAATGCCCGTATGGAGGAAATCCCATATGCCCCGGCAGAGTAAACATCAGCGGGACCATATAAACTAAAACTCACAAAACATAGTATTATTTCTCAGGGTGTTGTTGCTGAACCAGTGAGGAGCTGTTGGCATGCATTACAAATCTTCTGGTCTATGCAAATCCTGTTTTCATGTCAGTATTGCTAAATGATTATGCAATTTCCTCAATATGTGCAAAAGCATTCAAGCCTAAACATTTTTGGACAAATCCATGATTTAGTATCTTTGTGTGTAGAAGCTGAGAATTGCAAGGAGTTGACAACAACAATTTGTTACCAGTTGATCTCCTCATTTTTATCTAAATGGTTTCTTATTGTGATGTAACTAATGCAGGATGTTGTGTAGCATCCTGGATGATTTCAAGACCATCAAAGAAAATGACTTGAATTTCAGATTATACATTTCAGTGTGAATTTTATGTGGCTGCTTTGCTTTCTTCAGACTTTTCTTCCATTCCTTGTGGCTCTCACATAAAAACATATGGTCATATTTCACCCTTAAATGCATCAAAATGTTTTATTAATTGTTAAATTCTCGTTTTTTGCACAATATGTAACATGATTATTACAGCATTGTGCTTGCATGTCAAAAAATGATGTTGCATTGCAAAACATTTTGATGGTCCCAATAAAAGGGCTTAATTTTCTTTCTGCTTGTTTAGAGATTGGGGTAAAATATGACCAGGATACCTTTTTGACAGGTTTTGCGAGATTCACCATATGAGCTGTTTCCACATTATAATAGAAAGTTTACTTTTCTGTATAAGGGTAAAATTCACTCCCACTTCTGGATTTTCTTTCATCTGTGTTTTATTTTCTGGCTACTAACAGCTGTGGCCCCTGGGCCGGGCCTGGGGCCCATCCCCATGTCGCAGTTCGGCACAATATCTCGACAGATTTCCCGACACAACTCCACCACCTCCTCAGTCTCCATGGTTTCTGCCACGGGCACGTACCGCCGAGCGCCGTCTGTCTCGTCGCAGTTCTCCATGCAGCAGCCGCACGTTAATGGTGGCATTAACGCAAGTAAGAGACTGAGAACGTTGCATTTTAATTGTCAGTCACCATACGCCAACATTAAACATCACGCACAAACTCACACACGTCATCTGTCACAAAAATCAGACCTGGCAAGGTTAAAACCATCCTTGGACGTCATAACACCTGGTGTTTAGGCACATCTTGTCTGATGTGAAGGGAACAGACTGTATCTTTCCCACAGGTGTGTGGCCATACGCATTACCAAGAGCAGTATAAAAGCCTCTGATTTTTGATTAGTTAAGGCACAGAACATATCACCACCTGTTTAGTTTGTGAATAGAGATTTGCCGTCATTTCCTACGTATTTAAGCCGAGAGATTTTAATCCCATTGAGATGTCCATGAGCCTTAAAATTAGGCATGAGGAGAGATTATTACTGGAACATTTGTGAATATTTTCCTTTAAAGGAGCATTGTGTAACTTTTAGAAGGATCTTTTGATAGAAATGCAATATAATCCAGGGTTTCCCACAGAAAATTTGTTAATTAAGGTGGTAGGGTTGGGCGGGGTTGCAATCCAAGGGGCGTGGCGTACACATCATAAAAATTAAAATATTTTTATTAAAAACACTCAAATAAAACTTAATTTTGAAGAAACTATGACAGAAAATGAACACATACTAGATTATTAATGAATTAAATGTTTTTAACAGATACCTCTACTGGGAATACCTGCGTGATGAAGTGAAACTAAAGGGTTAATAATAAACACAAACTGAAGCAGATTTGTAGAACGTCTGGCGAACGATGATAGATAGCGCGAATATTATAAAAACGGATTATTTCAGACTATTAATGACATTATCTTAAAGGAGTGTAACTACTGTAGGGTGTAAATAATGCACATAAATAATGTGAGCAAGAGCGCTAAACAATTATATCTAATCAACAGGCACGTGAAACCTAGCTAGCAGGTTGCTCAAACAACAAAATCACCAGCTAACTTACTTTAAATTTGAAAGAACTATAGACTAATACAATAACAGGCTCAAATAAACCCAAAACATAAGTCCACTTACAGTTCTCACGGACACGCGTTTTATTAATTGGCTATCCTCCAGAAAGTGACAGACCACGGTTTTCTCTCATTTCGGCCGTGTGGCGCGCATGCCTGCTCGCGGTATGAATCGCGTCCCCCCGCGCTTCTCCCCGAGATGCACTTGACGGCCTTTTGTGCAGCGATTTTTTTATTTTTTTTTGACTACCTAGTTAAGGTGGTAGGGTTTCCCCAGCTTAGGTGGGCCGCCCGAACTGCAAAGTGCTGCGGGAAACCCTGTAATCTACAGAACTATATTATCAATGGTGTATAAAGACCTTACATAATGAATTGTATTGTTTTTATTACCTTAGAATAAGATGTTTTTATCTACATACACCGCGGGTCTCCTTAAATGGATGTTGCCTTCATGTGTTTATACAGTAGCCCTAAACGGAGAAACTGTTCTGCAGAGCGCGTTTTATTGTTTGTCCTGTGGTGGCTACCATAGCTTCACTATACGTTTCGAAAAGAAGGGGTGAGCTGTTGGCTACAATTCATAGTCTCACCACTAGATGCCGCTAAAAGTCCCACTTTAAATCATCTTAGCCTATTACTGTGCTCATTTGCATGTCAATTATAATATTACATAGGAGTTGGTCACAGTGCAGTTTTATCTTTAACGCAATTTAATCTTACACTCTTAGAAAGGATTTACACATATTTGTGCGTTAAGCTTTTAACACATTATGTGTCATTTTGTGTTGATTTTGTGTTAAAATATAACACAAGTTGTGTTAAAGTAACACAAAATGTGTTGTTTCAATAATAACACAGAGATTGTTGAATCCTGGTTGAACATTTAGTGTGTTGTCCCAGAATCAACACTAATGTGTTGTTTTTAAAGGGACATTCCAATAAAAATAAAAATAAAAACTTATTTTTCAGCTCCCCTTGAGATTAAACATTTGATTTTTACCGTTTTGGAATCCATTCAGATGATCTCCGGGTCTGGCGCTACCACTTTTAGCATAGCTTAGCACAATCCATTGAATCTGATTAGACCATTAGCATTGCGTTAAAAAATAACCAAAGAGTTTGGTTATTTTTCCTAGTTAAACTTTGACTCTTCTGTAGTAACATTGTGTACTAAGACCGACAGAAAATTAAAAGATTTTCTGCGATCATCTGCGAGTGTAAAAATTGTTGCCTCCTAAATTGTCTAATAGTGTATTCCTAATCAACAGTATATACAATGTATATTAAATAAATCAATGCTTAATTCCTATATATATCTCAGTGGTAGGGCATTGCATTAGCAGTGCAAAGGTCGTAGGTTCGAATCCAAGGAACACACATACTGATCAAATGTATACCTTGTAATGGTCTGTAAGTCGCTTTGGATAAAAGCGTCTGCCAAATGCATGGATAAATAAATAAATAAAATTAAAAAAATTTATATAGCACTGTGGTGGCATTTAGGTGTACCCGTTTAATAAAAATGTTCAATATAATTATAAACAGAGAGCATTAATCTGCACTTGAAGCATTTCACTTTCCTAAACACCGATTTCTTTTATTTGCGTTCAAATCACAGCAGAAATCGTCACATTCAACTTTAAATCTGCCTGAATTCATTAGAATTGTATTTCGTAATCTCTTACGCTTTCTTCTATTTTGGGAGCTACTAATGTTACTTCCTGTTTTTTTTCTTCTTCTGTTTCTTCCCCTTTGTCTGTCTTTGCTTCTTCAATCTCTGTCACTCTGTATGTTGGGTGGCGTTTAGTGTCTATAGCCCCTCCACCTCCACCCATGCCCCAGCTCACTCCACAGATTCCCCTCACAGGCTTTGTGGCCAGAGTACAGGAAAACAGTAAGTGTAAAGGCCACGTTCACCCCCTTCCCCGCGCCTCACAGCATGTCAATATCTTACAGGTTTGCTGCATGCAGCCCTCATCTCCATTTTCATCTGTGTGTTTGTGTTGTCGTATCATTCATTCTGTGTAGAGACTACATACTGTAGGTCACCGAGTGCATGCGTATTGCCATTGTTCATTCAGGACTTTTCAAACAATGCATTACAGATCAAAGACTCTTCTGAAAGCATGAAGTCTCTTACATATTTACAGAAGTGTGGATTGCTTTATGTAATTTAAAAGAGGCTCACTAGGTTGATTTGAGCAAGTTATGTTTCACACTGGAAAGGTGCTTATTGTTATTTTCTCCCATACTGTGTGTACCCATTGTGGTTTAAATGGGGAGTAATCCTAAAACTATATATTCAATGGCAGTACAGTGTGTCTCATATATGGATTTCCCACCTTCTTTTTATTCTGCCATGTACGGCTGTGTAAATGATTTTCGCCTAGCTAGCATTAGGAAATGCTGAGGCACACTAATGAATCATGGGAGGAAGTTAGGAAATATTTTAACTAGACTAGTTAAATTCTGGGTTCCAACGGTTATCTCACATACTATTACCAACATTTAGATAATAGGCTATTTAAAAAGTGCATAACACAACGGGTGGTTAATCGAAGCAAAATTGCATTTGGAGTGCAATATTTTTAAAAGAAGACCAGTTCATTGACTATTTTGGGAAGGTTTTTGCTGCCCTCTTGTGATATATTTTGGTATTGCAATGAAGATGGCAGTGTGAAGCATAGATATGTATAATGGCTAGATGTCTCACCCGCGCTGCTGGCCAATTGAGTGGAACGGCCGCATTTGGCGGCCATCTTGCTACGGGCAGCTCGCTCACTCGTGGCATTGAGTTTTAGTGGTGCAGATACTTTTAAGTGACCATAACTTGCTTAAGTTTCTACCGATTTTCAAACTGATTGGTTTCTTATAAACATCAAAGATGTACTTATGACACTGCATAATAATACTAAAAAAAAATAGTTTTCATGAAACATGAGCATCCAGAATTATAGCCACGTTAATAACGTTTATAAGAAACCAAACAGTTTGAAAATTGGTGGAGAATGTAGCAGGTTTTGGTCATTGGAAGTGCCTGCACCGTTGGGGCTCGGTGCTGCGAGTGGGCGAGCTGCCTGTGGTAAGATGGCCGCCATCTAGGCTTTATACATATCTATGGTGTGAAGTACAATGTGGGTATTTAGTTTTACATAGTTTTTAAACTACAAAGTACATTAAAAAGTTAAAAAACTTCAAAACAGTCAGCAGATTTGATAAAGTGTATTTGAAGGGACCATGTAAAATAGTATAATTAAGAACTGTACATCAGTTCACCTAAAGGTAAGTATATCTGAGTAACTACGTAAATCCCTGCTACATCCATACATTTGTGTTTCATATCAAGGATTTATCTTCCAGCACATCAGCATCTAAAGCAGATGTGAACACATGCAAATCCATCATTGATCATGTGATTTGCATGTATACTAACCGTTCTGCATGAGAATATGTGCATGATGATACAACCGGCTGGATTGCATGCCCAGCTATAGATCGCATGATTATTGATGCTTTTAAATGGATGCCTCTCAACCTCTTTTTAATGGGTGTGCAGTTGCAGATACCCCAACTCCACCGCCTCCCCCTCCACCTGATGACATTCCCATGTTCGACGATGCCCCACCTCCACCCCCACCACCGCCAGCTGACTATGAAGATGAAGAGGCAGCCGTAGTGCAGTACAATGACCCATACGCAGATGGAGATCCGCAGTGGGCTCCAAAGACCTACATGGAGAAAGGTGAGGTTTATTTTCCACCTTTTTGGTTTCAGTTTTGTAGATTTGTGTTGATTTGATTTTTTTGAAAAAATCCTCATTTTCCAGCTCCCCTAGAGTTAAACATTTTATTTTTACCATTTTGGAATCCATTCAGCCGATCTCTGGGTCTGGCGGTACCACTTTTAGCATAGCTTAGCATAATCCATTGAATCTGATTAGACCATTAGCATCGTGCTCAAAAATAACTAAAGAGTTTGGATATTTTTCTTACTTAAAACTTTACTCTTCTGTAATTAAACAATGATATTACACAGCACCTGAAAATAGTCCCCTTGGTTACTTTCAATAGCAGGGGACTATTTTCAGGTGCTGCGTAATATCATTGCGCCTCCTGCAGCCATATAACGGCAGCAAAGTCCTTGATTATTACGCCAGAATGAGAGTATAGTTCCTAGCCTTATCTGACTAGAAAATCATAACAATTAATTTTCCGTCAGTTTCGTACACGATGTAACTACAGAAGAGTCAAGTGTTAAATAAGAAAAATATTGAAACTCTTTAGGTTTTTTAGCGCGATGCTAATGGTCTAATCAGATTCAATGGATTATGCTAAGCTATACTAGCCTGACGTTGTCATACTCAATTCTAGTCAGAATTTGAGTCTGATACCGCTCCATTGAGCTATAATTATGAGGCGTGTCTCAACCGAAAAATGCCTCTGCACTCAATTGGATAGACCTACGACCAATCAGAGCAACGGAGTGTATGTTGAAATTACGTCTTTGCAGCCTGACCGAACTGCTAGTTATTTCGCTACAATGACACTAACATTGTGATTATACTAAGTCTGAGTTAGCAAATGTACATCAACACCTACTATGTTTACAACATTTCGTTTATATCACAACATGAAGTATTTACTAAGTCATAGAGTAAGACTATCTCTTACCATTTGTACGTTAGGTGAACTTCATCCACGACGATACCCTACGTTGGCTTGAAAATATTGGAGCCTAGCATGTCCCTCCACTTATTCAGCAACCACGACTCGGGGCTTCCGAAAAGAAGCTGGCAACGACCGCTAATTATATCCATCTCGTCGTGCACGCAGAGTTGTATCGCCATGATAAGGTTGCCCATTTCCGTTGCGACCAACCTTTGCCGAATCCCATAGGAAGGACGGCAAAAACATCAACAAATGCCCTGCTCGCGTTTCTCTGTTCCTCTTTTAAAATCAATGCTCTGTCGATATCTTTTAGAACAGACTCAATGTCAGAATCCACACATCTGAACTCTACAGCGGCAGCCATTCAACACACGCGCTCTTTGGTGACGTGGTTCATTACGTTACTGTCGTTTATCTGTCAATCATCGTATAAAGCCCGCCCTCACAATTTGATTCGTCGGCCTGTTTTGGTATTCTCATAGTAGCTCCTCAACAGTGAATCCCCAGACCGATCTTCCCCGTATTTCAAATCGTGGTGGGCGGGGCTAAGATCGGCTGGCACCCAGGCTAAAGCTATACCAAAAGTGGTACCGCCACTGAATGGATTCCAAAACGGTAAAAATCAAATGTTTAACTCTAGGGGAGCTGGAAAATGAACACATTATCAAAAAAGTGGAGTGTCGCTTTAGTGTGTGTCATTTCACCACCGCAATTTCTTTGGTAGCGTCATGACTTCTAGTAATAGTTGTTTATTCCCTAACCGTGTTGGTTTACTAACCGCTTTTGTTACTGTGTCCCTCTCAGTGGTGGCCATCTATGACTACACCAAGGATAAGGATGATGAACTGACCTTCATCGAAGGATCCATCATCTACATCATCAAGAAGAATGATGACGGCTGGTATGAGGGAGTTTGTAACGGTGTCACTGGTTTGTTTCCCGGCAACTACGTGGAGTCAGTCATGCACTATGCCGATTGAAGGGACCAAACTTAAAACAAATACACAATCAAATCATGACCGCCGTATGAAAGTGTATTAGGTTGGTAGAATGTTAAACAAATGACTCTTTATTTTGTGTTAATGGGTGGATGTGGGTTAAAGGGATGGACCAACAGTTCAGAAGTCGGGGAAGTCTGTGTACATAAAATGAAAATTTAGCCGGGTTTTTGTAGTGAATGTCAATCAAAGTATCTTAAACGGTCAATACCACATGTGAACATGTAAAGTAGATGATTGTTTATCACTTTTACTGCATTAGTTTTTTTTCAACTAAAATTTATCTTCTTTCCTCTAGAGCTGCAAAACGATTAATCGCGACTAATCGTTTGCAAAATATGTTTACATCATGTGTGTGTACTGTGTTTAATAATTATCTGTATATATAAATACACAGATCCAAATGTATATTTAAAAAATATTTTATAATTTATATAATTATAAATACTTAAGATATTTTTATTATACATGCATGTGTGTGTATTTATATATACATGATTATTATACACAGTACACAAACATATATGATATAAAAAAAACCTTTTAATTATCGATTAATTGTTTTGCAGCCCTACTTCCCCTCTACATGCACATTCATTTGGCCATTTTAGTCACAATTCATTTTAGCATTTTATCTTAACACCACGTCATTGCCCCGGACTGTATCAGAATCGTAATGTAAAGCATGCAAACAAAATTTGAAAGCGTATCGTAACGTTTAATTCCATTCTGCTTCCATCATTGTATTTACTGTAAGCTCTTGATTTCTTTTAATAGCAACATTTGTAGAATACTTATTTTTAATGCTCATTTTGTTTAATACTGATATAAATCTCTTTTATTTGAATGCAAAGCACAGAACTTTATTTTGAAGCCTGCACAGTTTCTCCCTTTAATGATGGATTTTTAGTTCATGCCAAAATGACTAAATGATAGTATTTACAACGATGAACAAAATATGTAGATATCTTTCATATGTAGGCAGTCAAGTATCTAAAGGTCTCTAATTAATGCAAATCTTTACTCCTACAATGCTGGACTTAAGTTTGTGCCATGATCTGTAACAATAACCGCCATGTTGTATTTTACAGTAAAGAGACCAAATCACAGCTGGTGTAGCTTTTGTGCTTTAAACAATGAACTCAAAGATGTCAATCGGTTTTAGTTCAGTTCTGATCCGGTCTAGTCTCCTAATTCAGATCTTCACTCATGTTTTGCTTTAATTCCTTAATTATGATTGGAGAATTTTTTTCTTAGGAGTGATTTTTTTAGATCTGATTATTGTGTTTAAGCACTAGGATTTTATTGAAAGTAACTACATCTGACCACTGTCAGTTATTACAGGAGTTTAATGCCTTTTATCATTCAGAAACATCTGAAGTGTTCCAGCTGAAATCCATCTGGGTCTGTGCCCAGGATTTGTATTTATATTATGTTAATTGAAATGTAATTGTACAGTCTTTTATAATAAATCATTCTATGTAAATGTTCGTTGTGTGATCTATCCATTTTTATTTTTTTTTGCCTTGACTGCTATACTGTATTGTTTTCGGTACTGGATTTCTATTGTCAGGGTTCCCACAGGTCATGGAATTTCTGGAATATCATGAACATTTTTAGAGGTCTATTCCAGATATTGAAAGTCAGGGAATTTTACATTGTTTTGTCCAATGGAATATCAGGGATTTTTATTCGTTAAATTTCTCGTAATCTGGTTGTTATCAAGGAGGATTAGGGCCAAGATAAAATAAAAAACATAAAACCATCTCGAAATTAAAGTCATTAAAATTAGAGAATAAAGTCATTATTTAACGAGAAAAAAGTCAGAATAAATATAATTTTGAAAATAAAGTCGTTATTTAACGAGAATAAAGTCGTAATATAACGAGAATGAAGTTGTAATATTTTTATAATAATGTCATAGTTTTACATTAACATGTGTGATGTGAACAAGCAGATCTGGGGTAGGGTAATGCACATGGAGAACCTAAATGAAAGTGCACAGGTGATGGGTATAAGGAGTAGGCTATGTTTCACTTTAGGCATGTTCTTATGAAAGCAACAATATAAAAGCTTTGCATTATAAATTATATAAAACCCTAAAAGACAACATTGAATGTGGCTTAATGCATCTATTAAAACACCATATTCAGCAAACATTTTATTAATAAAAACATTCTGTGTAGAGGCAAGCAGAACATCCCAGTATAACAACACAAGCCGCTAAAGTGCACGTTTGTTTCATTCAATGAAAACGAGCACATTCTGGGCTTTTCTGCTTGACCGTACATGCTTATTAATAATATATTATAGTGTAGTGAATCTAGTGTATTTATAACTGTCTTAATGCAGTAAACAAGTCTAAACTGACTTACTTCATTCTCGAAATTTTACGACTTTATTCTCGCTAAACAGCGACTTTATTCTCGCTAAACAGCGACTTTATTCTCGCTAAACAATGACTTTATTCTCGCTAAACAGCGACTTTATTCTCGCTAAACAGCGACTTTATTCTCGCTAAACAGCGACTTTATTCTCGCTAAACAGCGACTTTATTCTCGCTAAACAGCGACTTTATTCTCGATAAACAGGCTAGACAGGACTTTATTTATGTGATGTCAATAGGGGATACTACCACCCCTTAACCTGCACTATCCAACCACAGCACTGCCATTTAGTGCAGAGATCAGCTCATTTGCATTTAAAAGTACACACCCAAAAACAGCACAGTTTTGTTCACACCTACAAATTGGCAAGTAAGTCTAAACTGACTTACTTCATTCTCGAAATTTTACGACTTTATTCTCGCTAAACAGCGACTTTATTCTCGCTAAACAGCGACTTTATTCTCGCTAAACAGCGACTTTATTCTCGCTAAACAGCGACTTTATTCTCGCTAAACAGCGACTTTATTCTCGCTAAACAGCGACTTTATTCTCGCTAAACAGCGACTTTATTCTCGCTAAACAGCGACTTTATTCTCGCTAAACAGCGACTTTATTCTCGCTAAACAGCGACTTTATTCTCGCTAAACAGCGACTTTATTCTCGCTAAACAGCGACTTTATTCTCATTAAAAACAGCGACTTTATTCTCATTAAAAACAGCGACTTTATTCTCGCTAAACAGCGACTTTATTCTCGCTAAACAGCGACTTTATTCTCGCTAAACAGCGACTTTATTCTCGCTAAACAGCGACTTTATTCTCGCTAAACAGCGACTTTATTCTCGCTAAACAGCGACTTTATTCTCGCTAAACAGCGACTTTATTCTCGCTAAACAGCGACTTTATTCTCGCTAAACAGCGACTTTATTCTCGCTAAACAGCGACTTTATTCTCGCTAAACAGCGACTTTATTCTCGCTAAACAGCGACTTTATTCTCGCTAAACAGCGACTTTATTCTCGCTAAACAGCGACTTTATTCTCGCTAAACAGCGACTTTATTCTCGCTAAACAGCGACTTTATTCTCATTAAAAACAGCGACTTTATTCTCATTAAAAACAGCGACTTTATTCTCATTAAAAACAGCGACTTTATTCTCATTAAAAACAGCGACTTTATTCTCATTAAAAACAGCGACTTTATTCTCATTAAAAACAGCGACTTTATTCTCATTAAAAACAGCGACTTTATTCTCATTAAAAACAGCGACTTTATTCTCGCTAAACAGCGACTTTATTCTCGCTAAACAGCGACTTTATTCTCGCTAAACAGCGACTTTATTCTCGCTAAACAGCGACTTTATTCTCGCTAAACAGCGACTTTATTCTCGCTAAACAGCGACTTTATTCTCGCTAAACAGCGACTTTATTCTCGCTAAACAGCGACTTTATTCTCGCTAAACAGCGACTTTATTCTCGCTAAACAGCGACTTTATTCTCGCTAAACAGCGACTTTATTCTCGCTAAACAGCGACTTTATTCTCGCTAAACAGCGACTTTATTCTCGCTAAACAGCGACTTTATTCTCGCTAAACAGCGACTTTATTCTCGCTAAACAGCGACTTTATTCTCGCTAAACAGCGACTTTATTCTCGCTAAACAGCGACTTTATTCTCGCTAAACAGCGACTTTATTCTCGATAAACAGGCTAGACAGGACTTTATTTATGTGATGTCAATAGGGGATACTACCACCCCTTAACCTGCACTATCCAACCACAGCACTGCCATTTAGTGCAGAGATCAGCTCATTTGCATTTAAAAGTACACACCCAAAAACAGCACAGTTTTGTTCACACCTACAAATTGGCAATTAGGTTAAAATAAATTATCTATATGATATTTTGAGCTAGAAGTTCACAAACATACTCTGGGGACACCAATGATTTATTTAACATCTTTAAAAAGTTTGTGAAATGTCCCCTTTAAACTACGTTTTTATAAACTCACGGTGTACACTACATTATCCAGGCATCTTGGACTTACGTCATGGAAATTTAACTTTTTAGTCAGGAAAAGTCAGGGAATTAGATTTAAGAATAGGAACCCTGTCTTTGCAATGAAAAAGGGACACCCTAAATTCTAGACAGCCATTTGAAAAACCTATATCAGTGAGCTTACAGACAAGTGGACAGCATATAGAGAATGAGAGCCGATGGGGGAAGTTGCTTCCCAGTTCAAGCTGTTAGTGAAGATGAAAAAAGATGCAGACAGGATGTTTACTTTAAAAAAATACCTTATTTAATTTAAATACATAGCTAGTGTGGTTTAAGGCCTTGGTTGTTATTGAGCACTTGATGTATAAGTACACTGACAATAACATCTTACAGTAAAATGGAAGACGTTTGGCCTTTTGTGGACGGATGTTTGGGCAATTGCTTGTAAAGTATCCACACACACACACACACACACACGTGACAGTAGCATCTGTGCTACATCTGGAATTACAATGATCTTGCAGATCTTCCTCTTCTGTACCGGTAACGGTTTATGCGCTCCATGACAGGAAGAGCTCTGCGATTACAGTACAGTAAAGCAAACGGTAACAACAAGGTGAATAGTTCATTCTTTGATCTCTGTGAAGGCCCGGGTGTTTATGTGTAGGAGGAGAGGGGCCTGCAGAGGTGTAGCTGCCTGAGTATGGAGCTCTGGATTCAGGCTCACTTATCCCTGCTCAACACCAGCTCGGTCAGTCGGATCAATGCGTCTCGCTCTGTAGATGGCCGCAGACGACTGATCTGATGGATGGCCTCTTGGCAGTAGCGTTGGGCGAGGTAGTTAGTCTGTTCCACACCATCACTCTGTGTGTTTGAGAAAGAATTCACAACTAGTTAAATATTCTAGTATCACACATGTAAAAAACATCCAAAATACAATAATAATACAATACAAAATAAATAACTGTACTGATAACAACAATTACAGTGGGCAAAATAAATATTTGACACATCAGCATTGTTGTCGGTGGGGGGATTTCTGGGTGGGCTGTTGACACGAAATTTCCACCGGATGTAGCCAAATATTGAATTCATACAAAGAAATCAGAACATTTAAGTATACAAGTTGAGTCATAATAAATAAAGTGAAATGACACAGGGAATAAGTATTGAACACACTTTATTTAATACTTTGTAGAAAAGCCTTTGTTGGTGATTACAGCGCCTCTTGTATGGAGAGACCAGTCGTCTGCATTGCTCAGGAGTGATTCTGGCCCATTCTTTCCAACAAATGGTCTTTAAATCTTGAAGGTTCCTTGGGCCTCTTTTATGAACTTTGATCTTCAGTTCTCTCCATAGATTTTCTTTGGGATTTAGGTCAGGTGATTGACTGGGCCATTAAAGCAACTTGGTTTTCTTTTTTTTTTAAACCACTTCATTGTTTCCTTGGCCTTGTGTTTGTCCACCCTCTTTTCATTTTCAGCTTTCTGGTAGATGGCAGCAGATTTTTATCTCCATTCATCCTGCCTTCAATAATATGAAGTCTGCCAGTACCCCTTGCTAAAAGCAGCCCCAAACCATGATGCTTCCACCCCCAAACTTAACTGTTTGTATGGTGTTCTTTGGGTGGTGGGCAGTGCCATTTCTTCTCCAAACATGGTGTGTACTAGAATGACTGCCAAAAAGTTACATTTTGCTTTCATCTGACCATACTATAGTCTCCCAATAATCCACAGGCTTCTCCAAATGCTCTTTCGCAAACTTTAGCCAAGCCTCAACATGCTTTTTGTTTAGCAATGGAATCTTCATGGTAAGCGTGCATGGATGCCATGCCGGTTCAGTGCATTGCTTAGTTCCTGCTGATGCAAGGTCTTCCTGAAGTTCTGCCCGAGTGGTTCTTGGCTCTTGGAGAACATCAAAATGCCTTTCAACGATAAGATTACGAAGATCTTGAGAGAGTTCTTTGCTTTTACCCATTATGAAGTCTTTCCTGTGTGCCTCCTGAGTAATGAGAAGCCTTTATAGGCCATCAATTAGGACTAAAGCAGCTGATATTAATTAATACTGATAGGGGTCAGGGTTTCTCTTTCAATACTGACAGATTTCAGGTGATCTCCTGGCTTTCTATGCCATTTTGCTCCTTGTTCTCTTCTTGTGTTCAATACTTATTCCCTGTGTCATTTCACTTTATCTACTACGACTCAACTTGTATACCCAAATGTTCTGATTTCTTTGTATGAATTCATCATTTGGCTGGATGGCTACATCTGGTGTAAACTTTGTGTCAATAGCCCACTTAGAAATCCCCTCACTGACAAAAATGCTGATGTGTCAAATACCTACCTTCCCCGCTGTATGCAGACTTTTACCTTAAAAAATGTTTTTACTGAAAAAACAATCTCAGTTTTACTCTCGTTGTGTTGTAGATAAAAGTATTATAAAAAGCACAGCATTTGCTTTACCCCTTTTTATATATTTATATATTTTCTATCATATTTTTACATAAGTAAAACACTATACATTCAGAGGCATTATAGCAATGAAAATGTAGGTCCCAAAATCTGAAAAATGTTGTCCTAAAAATACATTTAAAATAATTACAAACATTTTTAGGGTGAAATGTGACCGGGACATGTTCTTATGCGATTTATCCTTATAGAAATCTAGTCTTACCTTCTGGACATAATGCCAAGCTCTGTCTACATCTCCATCAGAGCTGAAACGCCTCATGATCATCGCATGCAGCTCAGGAAACTAATGATAAAACAAGAAAGAAGTGTTGTGAAAGTGTAAACATGGTTTGGATATCATTTATAATACCAACTGCACACAATCATGTATAACTGACCATTTTTCCATAAGTAAGCGATAATGTACATGACGCAGGTTGTTATCGCAGAAATATGACCTGAGAGTGTGAAGGGGCATATTTTGCGATAACAACCTGCTGCCTGTACATTATCCTGCTTATTACACGCCTATTTACATCATAAGTAAGGTAAGGAACATTAAAAATAAGCGAATAAAATATTTTGATCAGTATTTAATGAATGCAGACCTTCTGCGAGGAAACACGTTTACTTTCGGTTTTAAGATAAGACAAGATGCTCAAATGTCACAAACACACTATTTGGTTTAATCATTTGTAAATATAATGTCATATATGTTAGGTGGTTTGTTATCTCAGACTGGTCAATCAGAATCAAGCATTTTAGAGTGCCGCGTAATAAAAAAAGAAATTAAATGTATGGCTTAGGAACAAAGTACAAAATCATAAAACCTATGACAATGTTAAACATTAACAGTTATTGTATCAACTGACTTTTAGTCATTAAGGGAAGTAACAACAGGTGTGTTCGAATTCATCTGTGCTGCAACTACTGACATGTACAGCAAAAGCGATTCGAAACTTCTGCCTATGATTATTCTCTCACGGTACTCAGGGTTCCCACACCATAGTTCATTTCAAATTCAATGACCTTTCAAGGACTTTCCAGGTCCAATACCCTGAAATTCAAGGACTAAATGTGGGGACACATTTCAAGTGAGAGCAAGGATACATTGTGTTACCTTTTAAGATACATTGTTACAGTTCCCTTTCGAGGGAAATTGTGCTGCGTCACTGCGGTGACACTTTGGGGACACCTCCAGGGGTAAGTGCGTCTGAATGTGTATATCAAATTCAACCAATGGTGAGGCTTAACGACAAAGACAGAGTGACGCCGGAGCCAGGAAGTATATTGCTATCTGAAATATTGCCAAAGACGGCGTTATAGGGACGCAGGAAGTATGGCAAGGGAGACGGAGCGTCTCGTTCCCTTCTCAGAGAACAACAGTTACATACGTATCCAGAGACGTCTTCATGCGTCAAACACAACTATGAAAAAAAACATTTAGGTATGAATCAACATTCGCATACAGAAGATATAAGCATTTAAAGCGAAGAGTTCAGCACGTGTGCTTAAAAGTCTAGAATTTTTATGATATTATCCTACACTACACAGGGAATAATATGGATTTTTTCCAGAAAACATCTTGCATAAAATAGATTCAAGCACTTTTAATGACCTGTATCTATGTACAGTATGAATATTTTCAAAAACTTCCCAGGGCCTTGAATTTTTTCCCCAGATTCAAAAACTTTCAAGGATTTCAAGGACCTGTGGGAACCCTGAGTACTATGATGTCATCCACCTGTCAGTACTTGCAGCGCAGCATAAAGTTAAACACACCTATTATAATCCAAGATTACTGATCAGTGTTCAGCTGTTGTACCTGCTGGCAAGCAAACAGAACCGGTCCGGTGGCGAGACCCAGTTTGAGATCAGCAGCTGATGGTTTGCCCAGGTGTTTAGCACAGGATGTGAAGTCCAGAACATCATCCACAAGCTGACACAGATTACACAACCAAGTTGAATCTTTAAAACTGTAGACATTCTGGCCATTTTATGTACAATATTGTGTGATTAATGTTAAAATCCATTACGTGAAAATTGCATCTCTAAAAACATTACCTGGAATGCAATGCCAACGTTTCGTCCATACTGATACGCGATTTCGTGCACCTCCGGATCAGAGTTCACCAGGATTGACACCTAAAATTTCACATACAGTGATGCTTACACTTAAAACTCTATTTCTAGTATTAAACTTCATCTTATTGTTTGTAAAACAGAACGTACATACTGCTTTACAACTGTTAGCGATAAGACTTGCAGTCTTCTTAAAGGTTTTTTCAAGGTAGTGCTTGAATCGCTCGTTTTCGTTCTCCTTAGACCCCAACTGCATAAATTCACCTAGAATTTATAAACAAGAATTAGAAACGGGACGTTAACCTAAGATAATGTGTATTACTCAACAGGGTGACTTACCTCGTACGAGGTCTTCTATTACTTGTGACAACACAGAAACTACTGCATTGTTTCCAATACGTGCAAGTGCCATAGATGCCACTGACAGAATGAAATCTCCAGCCAGGATAGCCTAACCATTACACAGTTACATATCATTGGTTATTTTCAGTTAATAATCAGAAATATTTCAGCAGTACAGTGGTTCTCATTTGGTTCGGAGACCCAGAGGTTATATTAGACATGGCAAATGCAGGACCAACATACTGTAGTATACCAAAGTACCAACAAAATTGTATTGTCATGCTTAGCCCCAACAATATACAAAACGATACATGCTAAAAAGTTTTTTGTGGTTAGCAATTTGTACTCGGTTTTTGTTTTTATTTATCGTTCTATCTTCTGCCAAGTGACTGATAAATTTTGCCAATAGACAACATATTTACAATTTTTTGTAAGTTCAACGGTTTAATCATTTTTATATCCTAGTTGTTTCTCGTCGAAGCCGATGGTGTAGTGAGTGGACAGTCCTCTGACATATGGTGCAAACGCACATCTAGCGACCCGAGTTCAAATCCCAGCTCGAGGTCCTTTGCCGATCCCATACCCCTCTTTCCACCCTGTACTTTCCTGTTACCTCTCAATTACTAACTGTCTATCAATAAAGGCAAAATGGCCCAGCAAAAAAATCCAGTGTGTCCTAGTTGTTTCTTGATGGTATAGTTACATAGCTTGATTTTAAAATTTGCATTCAGCATAGTTTTTAACTGTTCTGTCCTTAAAGGAATAGTCTACTCATTTTCAATATTAAAATATGTTATTACCTTAACTAAGAATTGTTGATACATCCCTCTATCATCTGTGTGCGTGCATGTAAGCGCTGGAGCGCGCTGCGACGCTTCGATAGCATTTAGCTTAGCCCCATTCATTCAATTGTACCATTTAGAGATAAAGTTAGAAGTGACCAAACACATCAACGTTTTTCCTATTTAAGACGAGTAGTTATACGAGCAAGTTTGGTGGTACGAAATAAAACGTAGAGCTTTTCTAAGCGGATTTAAAAGAGGAACTATATTTAATGGGGTAATAGCACCTTTGGGAGTACTTCGACTCGCCTGAAAAGTCCGCTCCCCTTCTCACTCTCTTAATGGGAGAGGGAGGGTGTTACTGCGCCGAGTCAAAGTACTCCCAAAAGTGCTATTACGCCATTAAATATAGTTCCTCTTTTAAATCCGCTTAGAAAAGCTCTACGTTTTATTTCGTACCACCAAACTTGCTCGTATAACTACTCGTCTTAAATAGGAAAAACGTTGATGTGTTTGGTCACTTCTTACTTTATCTCTAAATGGTACCATTGAATGAATGGGGCTAAGCTAAATGCTATCGAAGCATCACAGCGCGCTCCAGCACTTACGTGCACGCACACAGATGATAGAGGGATGTATCAACAATTCTTAGTTAAGGTAATAACATATTTTAATATTGAAAATGAGTAGACTATTCCTTTAAGCAATCAGAAACATATTAGGGTTGTGACCCACTGATAAATTTTATAATCAAATGGGATACTCACTTTTCTTTCTCCCCAAACGTTATTAATGGTGTGTTTTCCACGTCGAGTGTCGGAGTCATCGATGACATCATCGTGCACTAAGCTGGCAGTGTGGATCATCTCAGAGATCATAGCTATAGACCGCTGCGCTGGCAGAAGAGCGCTGAGGGAAACAAGAAATGTCTCTATGGTTCCCGTAAAATCACTTGACTGAAGTACAGCATCTGAACAGAGATATAAAGGCGTTTCTTACCTCTCTTTGTTGCTGTGGACGTTACATGCTCGAGCCATTAAAACCACAATCATGGGTCTGAAAGCTTTTCCTTTCCCGTCAAAGTAATAATCACACAGAGACTTGAGCTCAGCTTTGGACGCAAACATTTCCTAAAGGAGAAATAAAATGCTTTTAGTATTTTGCTTCATAAAATGAACGACTGTGAGGGAAAGTGGAAAATTGAGTTAGACTTTTATTCAAAGTGATCATTAGTACATTTAACCCTCATAAGACCCTTGGGGTCAACTCTACCCCCAAGCCACTATTCTTTAGTTTAAAAACATGGTTCCCTTCATCTGAGTGGAATAAGATGTTGTGACTTTTCCAGATTATCTGTCAAGATTCATATAAAAAACTGGGCTTGATTCGGTTGTTCTGAAGAGGAGTAATACAATTTACCAAAAGAGGCCCTTTGTGGGTAAAAATGACCCCAATTGAAATTAATTGGAAATGCACAAAAAAAAATCACAAACACGCAAACACACACACGGACACACACACACACACACACACACACACACACACACACACACACACACACACACACACATTCAGTCAAATTTCTGTGGCATTTTGTAAAAACATTTCAAAATGCATCAAAAACTACAAAAGAATTTACTATTTAAAATAATATTTATTTTTAATGTTTTTTCTAATGTTTATATAAACATAAATTCACAAAACATTTCACTAAAGTACTGATGTTGAGCAGTTGGTCACATACAGTAAAATGAATGGGTCTCTATGGGCCTCTGCTGGTCAAAATGATTTAATTCCTAAACTGTAATTCTTTAATGGTTTTTTTTTTCTAAACACCAAATGGCCGAATTCAACACATAACATCTAGATCAATATCTAAAAACAATTTAAATCAAATTTAAATCATAATTTATGTGAATTTTTCAAAAAAAAAATATATTTTACAGGAAAGCTAATGGTGTAGTTGAGGAATTGAGTGATAAACGAATATAAAAGTACTTCATATCTCCCAAAACACAGCATTAATGTATAGATGGGAAGTAAATGAAAAAAAAAGGATTATATTATGATTATATGATTATATAATGAATATTATTTGTATCATTAAAAATGTATATATTTTTTCACTCTTTTAATCTCTGGGGTCATTTTACCCCCGCGGAACTATAACGTATACAGGAAAATAGGGGCTTATGAGGGTAGGCTACGTATTTTAGCAGCACATACATTTCCTGGGATTTGAACCCAAGACGTTAGTGTTGCTGCCAGGACTATGCTACCATTTGAGCTACAGGAGCACAGTGAGTGGTATAAAGTATTTAGGGTTTGCTGGCCTGTACAGATTAATAAATAAAATGCTTTTTAAAACAATAGAAGACAATGACTTATAACAAATGCATTATGTAAACACCAGAAAACTATTTACAAAAACTACACCATTCATTTTTTGTCTTACCTTTTTAATGTCTTCGTATAAGTTTTGCAAGTCATTTTGTGCAAGTGAAAAAGGATCTTTTAACTTTGCATCACTGTGTATACTGCAGCAGCAGATTCTCTGTGTTGGGTACAGATGTCTGTACCTGAAAGGCAAATAGAAAAATAAATGCAATGAGATTTAGAAATTCAATAAAATGAATAACAGGAAATAAACAAGGTATATATTTTTTACTTTTTACCCACCAGCGTTTTTTAAAAAAAATTGCTAGTCCAGCATTTTTTATGATTTTCACAAAAGTTTAATGCATTCCAGAAAATGTTCTTCTTAAAATATATAAACATACAACATATCAAATGAAAGAACAGACCCTCTGCTTTTAAACAAAAAAAAAACATCCTATCTTCATTTGTTCTCTTTTCATCACATTTCAAATATGGGTAGCTTTCTTCAAAAATAGATAATTGCATTTTTGTAAAAGACTTTTGTTAGATTTCAGATTCAGAACAATGATCAAAGTTTTTACTGTTTTTGGATCAATAGATGTATCAGTGTTTTGTAAGTTGGGTAAGAGCTCCATCTAGTGGATAATAGCAGATATATGGATTGCCATAAAAACTAGTCATTGACAGGAAAGTGTTTTCTCTTAATTGAAAAGATAACTCGTCAATGGCAGGGAAAGAGTTGATAAAAATTTAAAGGATTAAAATTTAAAAGTCAAGAAACATGATGTAAAATGATAACGAAACAACTGCACACTTAATCAAACCAACATTAAAAAATAAATATATACCCTAAAAATATTTACAGGAGTCAAGTACAATTAGCACTAATTTATCTATACATACTGTGTTTGTAAACATATATTTATCTGACCTTTGACATACCGTGTAAGTGAAGCTGATTTGTCTAAATTATGTGACAATCCGTGTCGGATTAGAATCTGAAACACATAAATAATAAAAACTAAGTACCATACAAGAGACTTTTATAATAAAATATCACAATTCGCACATCTGAATTTTGTTATTTGTATACTGTGTTGTTTTGAAGCTTTGAAAGATGGCCAACATCAGAAAGGTTGATAAAAATATAGGAAAAATACATCCAAAAATACAGTATGTCTTTCAGACTTTCAGTTCAATAAAATTGATGTTATATCACTTTTCACATTTTGCATTGTTACAAAGCAGCGTTAAAGTAAAAGCATTAGTACAGCAGGACCATTTGATGGCACTAATTTGTTGTCAGTGTTTTTGCACTAAAAGGAAATACTTTTTGAAGAAAGTTTTACAGTTATCAGGCACTTTTATTATAAATGACAATAAGAGAAATTGTTCATAAACACAAAGTATGGGTAAAGCCAAATTTCCAACACCTCCAGCTGGTACATGCCTGACTTCCTGTTCAACGTAAAGAGTGATTTATTGAGTAATGGGAGTGTCTCAACTTTCATAACTTCTGCAGTAAGTTACACAAGTTCTTGACCTTTACACAGGGAGTGAATGCAAGACACAGATTCTTAACAAACATCACTCCATTTACACTGAGACCTATAAGAGTATTATAATGTAAAGACTTTACACTCATCTTAATACTTAAACCACAATCTATCAGAGTGATCTGTGAATGTGATCTGTCATTCATTCTGCACTGCTCGAGCCAGTGACCTTCCTCACTGTCTGTATGTGCTGATTTGTCTCTCATGCAGGCAAGAGTTTCAGTACCTGTCGCGCGTCTCTGGAGGCGGTTGAAGCGGCACGAGTAAAAGCTCTTCCACTGATGCCGCTGCACCAATCCAAAATAACAGCAGCCCCTGATCTGCTCCTCCAACATCTCCTCCACGGCACCGCCATGCTTCCTCGGTGCAGAGCACATGCCCTGTGACGTCACGTGACGAAACCGCCGCATGAACCGGAAGCGATTGTGTTACGATTCAATTACAAAACAAGTAGGTGGAGTGGAAGTGGAATATATAAAAATTGTAACAAAATAAAGTTTAGAAATGGGCGGGGATTGGTGGCCCAGAATAAAGGCGTGTTCGAAACGAATCACTCTCGCGGTACGTTGATGTCATCCGCTGACTGGTCTGCGCAGCTACGCATGAAGTCGAACACGCATTTTAACTATAATTGCTCAGCTACGGGCTTTAAATAATATCTAATTACTGTGCTCTTTTAATATAATGGTTATTAAAGTTTTCAGTGCCATTTCCAGATGTAGATTATTGTACATGGCCGGAAGTACGCTGCATTGTATCGTGTTATTTGTTACTTTTTACAGCGCTTGTCAGGCTGAACCAATCACAGTTGATTATCGTAGTCATTAATAAGGAAGCATTTTTATTTGATATTATTTTATAAAACTTGCTTATAGAATGTATATACATTTAATGTTTATTTTTAATATTAAGCCTATTTGTATTAATATATACGGACGATTCCATGTCTTAAAGAAATAAATAACTTACCTTAAAGCGAATTTAGGCCAACTAGCGCCCCTGGAGGAATTACATTTGCGTTTCATATAGGACGATACAAAGTGATGTACTTTTCTACTGCTGTAATATTTTGAATTCAGATGTAAATAGTAAAGAGTAAATTTGCTGTCTGTGTAATGATTAAATATAGTTTTACGTTATTTTTAATTTTATTTGCCAGAGCCGCATTCAGGGATAAGCAGGAATTTTGTGAGAGGAATGAATGTAACGAAGATGAAGCGTCTAATCACTTTGATTTCAGTGTAAAACACAATGCAGAAATACCACTAACATTAACGCATACATTATCAGGTAAGATTCGAAACAAATGAAATGTCGCTATGTTAATTTACAATTTATCTTACAAATTGTCCTTGTGTTTTACAGATGGTCTTCCGCTCGATGAAGTTGATGGTGACTTTATTCGTACAGTGAAGGGTTGTGTGTTTTCTGAATGTCAGCCCACTCCTCTGAAAAAGCCTCTGACATTGGCTGCCCTGTCACTAGTAAATAAACCCTCAGTATCATGAACATGTGCTAAATGTCTGAATCAATGCAATCAAACCATTGTTATTGTAGTCACTTTGTTTTTGTAATATCACTAATTCCTAAAACGTTCTCATAACCTTAGTTTTTGGTTTCCAAAAGTTTATTTTTCAAGGTTTGTTTTTGGCTCGCCAGGAAAGTTTACTTTACCAAAATGTTCTTTTTTGTTTAGTAAAACGATCTCCTGACGTTAGGCTAACTTTATAACTGGGTATAATACTTAAATAAATATAACTGGATATTTAATTAATTAATTAAGTACACCACAAAGGTCTGCAAAATGTCAAAAGTTTGTTTACATCTACTTATTTTTATAAGTTCTCTGTAACAAAACCAACCCAATGACCTCATAGCCCAAATAATGCCAAAACTATACATACAGTAAAATACACATTTACCAGTCAATGTTATGCATTGCACACAGTTTCTTCTTCCAAAGCAGTGTTTTCCAACCAGGGGGCCGGGGCCCACAGCGGGGCCTCAGCAGATTTCCAAGGGGGCCTCAAGATGATTTAAAATTAGTAAAAAATGGACAAAACTAGCATTAAAATATGTAAATGTTTCTTATTTGTTTAGCTATTTTAGTAGCGAATATACATCTCTCTAGTCATTTCAAGCTTTAATTAATTTTATTTGGAAAAAAATGAGTGAGTGGGGGGCCTACAAATATTGTTGTGGGCAACTAGGGGGCCTTGAAGTGAAACAGGTATTGTGTCTGTTGAATGTTGCTGATACAGTCTGTGAAACCAAATTTCCTCTAACAAGCACAAGTAAGAATGAATCTGAATCTTCTTAAAAATTATGGCATGGCCGTAATCAGAAGTACAGTCTGTTTTTATTAATTAAATCATCTTACATTATTTAGCATTGCTGATTAACAAAATCCTTCCACCTTCAATCCATGTCAAAAACTATTTTAAAGTAGCCAAATATCACAAGAAAACCACAGACTTGGCAAAACGTGTCTTATACGCTTTTATACAAATTGAATTTCAAATAAGAAAGCATTCCTAGCGTTTCTTCATAAAAGCCAACAAATAAGCCTTACTTATACTTAACTTTAATGTGTCACACTTTTGACTGGCCCTGTAAAATGTAAATTATATGACATATGATTACATTCATTTCTTTGTACTATCAAAGTACTATGATTTAATATGCTGATACATTACTGTACCATAGTACCACTACCAATCATTTTATAAGGGATAAATGCACATATTTATATTTAAGGTCTTTGTTTGTTTTTCAGGATGCGTTGTGGAATATTTTGGATCTGAATCAGTCTGTGATTCAGAATCAAGATTTTATTTATTGTGTCAGTGGTGGGAAGCTGTTTGCTGGCTCTGTTCCTCTGGCACACAGATACGGAGGACATCAGGTGTTTGTCTCCTTGTGTTTGGCTTGTAACTGAAGGCACAAGTAAACCATAACAACCTGTCAACCATGTTTTCTCTTTCATAGTTTGGTTATTGGGCAGGACAGCTGGGGGATGGAAGAGCACATCTGTTGGGTGAATACACCAACAGGTGAGATATAAAAATAGTTGTTTATAGTTTCATGTTTGACTTCAAGATTTCAAGAATTGATAGTGGTCACGTATCAACCCAAACTGTTTTTACTTGTATGTGATATTAAAGAGTAAACTTATAAATGTTTAGAAAATTATAAACTAAACATATTAAATTCAAAAATTTAATCAGTGTATAAAATAGGTGCTAATATGGATCATGGTTGTAGCGATGCCAAAAGCAAAGTCAACTTGAATGCACTGTAGTAAGTTTGGATAAAAGCATCTGCACAATGCATAAATGTACTGTAAATGTGAATGCAAATCAATAATTAGTTTGTTTACAGCAGTTTTTGTTTTCTCTGTTATGCAGAAAAGGTGAAAGATGGGAGCTTCAGTTGAAAGGCTCAGGAAAGACGCCATATTCACGGTAAAAAAAAAATATATATATATCTGATGCTACAGCGGGGAAAAGAAGTATTTGACACATCAGCATTTTTATCAGTAAGGGGATTTGTAAGTGGGCTATTGACACAAAATTTTCACCGGATGTGGCCATCAAGCCAAATATTGTATTCATACAAAGAAATCAGAACATTTAAGTATACAAGTTGAGTCATAATAAATAAAGTGAAATGACACAGGGAATAAGCATTATACACACGAAAAGAACAAGGTGCAAAATGGCATAGAAAGCCAGATCATCACCTAAAAATCTGTCAGTATTTAGAGAGAGAAACCCTGCCACCTTTCAGTACTATTTGATATCAGCTGCTTTAGTCCTAAATGATGGCCTATAAAGGCTTCTCGTTACCCAGGAGGCACACAGGACTTTTTGTCTATTTTCCCCACTGTATGTGTGTCTGTTATTTCTAGATTATTGTAAATCTGTGGATTATTATTATAATCTGAAAATAATTGCTTGGTGTGTGTAGTATTGTCTTTTATATGCTAACCTTACCTTTTAGGTTATGATGTGCGTGACAGTAATGTTTATACTGTATTGTACTCTTGATGTTTTGTGTTTGTACTGTAGGTCTGGTGATGGTCGGGCTGTGATTCGATCCTCAGTAAGGGAATTTCTGTGCAGTGAAGCTATGCACTTTCTAGGGATTCCTACTAGCAGGGC
Source organism: Misgurnus anguillicaudatus (assembly GCF_027580225.2). Classification (NCBI taxonomy): domain Eukaryota; kingdom Metazoa; phylum Chordata; class Actinopteri; order Cypriniformes; family Cobitidae; genus Misgurnus; species Misgurnus anguillicaudatus. Next base: position 6,115,958 of record NC_073361.2, on the reverse strand, counting down.
CTTAAGGTACATAACACATACAGTGTGTAAGGAATAATTAATGCCGGGCCATTTAATTATTTGGAAATAATGTGCGCTGTGCGTTACACCGTGGGTGTGCATTATTATCAAATAATTCAATTGATCGGAGTCAATCTTTCTAGTTATACCACAGTTACCACAAACATTGCTCTAGTGGTTATTTTAAGACATGTAAAGGTGTACATTTATTGAAAAATAATGCATACCCATGGAACATTTCTCAGCCAATCAGAATAAAGCATTCAACAGCGCCGTGGTATAAGAACCATTATCGAATAATGTATATTTTCATTATATTTAATTATATATTTTTTGACATAATGAGGTCACCAAAAATGTTGTGTGCTGAAGAAGTGTTTTAACCCTTTACCTGGCACAACCCTTTTTGAGTGGGGGGTGAAAAGGTGATGTACCCCTTCAAATTAATGTAACTCTGGCATTTTTTCTCTAGAAGCCTAAAGACACTTTAAAGTTTTTTACAGAAGTCTGGAGGTGAAAATATTAAATAAGAAAAAAAATGTTATAGCCATTTAAATTAAGTGTAATAAATAAAAACAATGCAATATAGTATTATTTTATACATAAAATTATATGAAAAATGAGGTTTGTGTTGGTTTGCTTTGAGCTTTGCTGCATACTCTTGTCACAAATTAATAAATTACAGTCACTGCATTATTATTAGTGCTAAAAGGTTTTGAAATATGAAAACTACATTCTTAGACCTTTCCAAGTTTCTTAGTTTGTAGCGAGTGATTAACATTTATATGAAAAATATTGAAGTTAACTCGGGTGTCCTGCTCAAGGGACAATGCCAATTAACGGGGTTTAATATCAGTGTGGAAAGAGAAATAATCATAAATATATTTCTTATATGTGATATGTTGTATTTGGGATTGTTTGATAGTCTGGTGGTGAGTGAGGAGCCTGTATGGAGGGACCAGTTTTATAATGGCAATATAATAAAAGAAAGAGGTACAGTATAACAACATTCAATAAAACACATTGGGCCGGTTTCCCGGACAGGGATTAGACTAGTCCTAGACTAAAATAAATGTAAGAGCTGTCCAAACTGAAAACAACTTGCACTCACATATCTTAAAATACATCAGTTCCCTTTGTTTTGCCCTTAAAATGCACACAAGTAATGTTTTAGTAAGGCATGTTTGTAAAAACTAGTTATATTTCCTAATTAGGTCTAGTTCTGTTTAAACTAATCCCTGTCCGCGAATCCACCCCATGAAATCTTTATATTTAACTCAATATAATATGTAAATGTCACTGCAGCATCTGTTTTTATCCATCAGGAGCAGTTGTTTTGCGCCTTGCAAAGTCCTGGTTTCGTATTGGTTCGCTAGAGATTTTGACCAAAGCTGGAGAGTTAAATGTCCTACGGTAAAGTCACCTGTGTTAATCGGTGTAACTTTTTATTTGTTGCTACTAGCTCTTTATCTAGTACTGGGTAATTTGCATGTGTTCCTGTAGCTCTGTGTTAGAGAATGGCAGTAGCAGCATTAAAGGTTGTTGCTTCAATCCCAGGGAACACACAAACTGATAAAATGTATAACTCGTAATGCAGTGTAAGTCACTTCGGATAACAGCACCTGGGAAATGTATAAATGTAAATGTTATTTTCAGGACATTACTGGACTTTGTGATTAAAGAGCATTTCAGATCTATTCCATCAAATGACCCTGACAGATACGTGGTAAGCATTCAGTGTTTAACTTTGACATTTTGTTGTGATAGATCCTAAAGTGAAGTCATCATTAGATTATTTTTTTTTACTTAATATAAATTGTTATACTTTTATAACTCGTTTAACTAGTGGTTTTCATGTTGTGTGAAGGCTTTTTTCTTTAGGGTGGTTAATGAAACGGCACATTTAATTGCTCAGTGGATGTCTGTTGGATTTGCTCATGGTTAGTTTTTTTTCTAGTTATCACTTTAAACTATGCTGAACTCCAAAATTTGTAACCAAATGATCTGTTTTTTTCTTACTCAGGAGTCTGCAACACGGATAACTTTAGTCTACTTTCTATTACAATGGATTATGGTCCATTTGGATTCATGGAATCGTATGAACCAAGTACGTTTCTTTATTATTCAGACCAGCTAAAAAGCGACACCTGATTCTTTCTAGATACAATGTTTTTTTTTTTTTAGATTTTGTTCCCAACTTGTCTGATGATGAGGGCAGATACAGTATAGGATCACAGGCTAACGTGGGCCTGTTTAATCTTCAAAAACTTTTAGAGGCTCTTCAACCACTACTGACTCAAGATCAGCTATTGGAGTAGGTGCTAAAGTTGTTTTCAATGTTTATAAATCAATACAACGGAATTTATGTCTTATTCTAATTATTTGATTAAGGTCTCAGGAAATACTGAGAGAATATCCACAAATCTATCAGCAAAGGTAAATATGTTATTTATTAAATGATGTGCAAGAAATTGCTATATTAATACTTCTCAAACATCAGAGTCGTATAACAATACCAACTCTTCTCTGTTTAAGAGTCCTTGAGCTGTTTAAAGCAAAGTTAGGCCTTTTGGAAAATGAAGATGAAGACTCATATCTAGTTGCATTTTTCCTAAAGGTAAATATTGAGTGCTGTGTGATGTATTATCATTAAAGCTTTATATAATGGTATATGTTAATGTAAGGTGTTGTTGATATTAGCTGATGGAGGAAACTGGTGCAGATTTTACTATGACTTTCAGACAGCTCAGTGAAGTGACTGCATCAGATCTTCAGATCGACTCTGTTGTTCAGGTACATTACCACTTCATTTACACCCACTGCTGCTTTAATTCCCATCAATTCAGTCCATTAGCTGTGACTTTATCTCTTTACAGTCAATGTGGGCTCTTTCAGTCCTCTCAACACATGAATATTTCACAGACTGGGTTCGGCTGTATTTACAGCGTCTGTCAAGGTAATGTTACAGTAATGCATTCTTACTTACACCCGGCACAACGCGGCACAAGGGGGCGATGCAAGTGTTTTGCTAGTTACTGTACAGCCCGATGCAGTTATCATTTTTATGTCCAGTGCCTCGTTATTTAAATAGTAAATGCATTTGGGTACATTTGTGCACCCATGGGCGTGCTGGTTGGAAAGCGAGGTGTGTTCAGGTGTACTGCTGGCGCGTTGCTACTTTGAGGCACCTAAAATAGACTAAAACCTGGGCCCGTATCCCTAAAGAATTTTTGTGCAAAAAGTGGCTCCTAGTGACGCAATTCTAAGAAAATTCTTAGAAATGTGGCCGTTTACTCTTAAAATTAAAGAAAAAATCCTAGTAAAGAAAAAAGTCATTCAGAAATCATCTTAACCCTTAAAAGAGGTCTTAAGGTCAAAATTGTTAGGAGCACAGACGAGGACTTTTAAGAGGCTTAAGAGTTTTTTTAGCAACTGGGAAAGTGGACAAAACACGAAGAGGGAGACAAAAAATGTTGCACACAATGCATGACAGTAAGTTAATAACATGCAACTTTCTGCCGGCAGATGGCAGAAAAGACGCAAAACAATTGTGTTCAGTACCTCAGATTAGATAAATGGGCGGAGAGAAGGCTGTCGCGTGTGGCTGTTGCTGTTCAAACACATTCAACCCATAGACTGCAGTTCTTGCTATTGTTTGATTTCCGCTGTCATCATAGGTAACATGAAATAAAAAAAAATTTCCACACACCAAACTTATACGACGCTGGCGCATCCTCCAACTCCGGGCAGACTTCCTTTCCACTTGCCATTTCTACACATAACATGACCTGCAGCACTCTCTCTCCACACAATATATATATTGGTTATGCCCAAAACACACCCATTACTCATTACGAAAATAGGAACAACCCTTTAAAACTTTTTCCTGTCGTTAAACTAGCAAAAGTCGAGTCAGACACGCCCTAAAGCCGTGCGCTTTAGACGATGCACTTAGATCATTACAATAGGACCCTTTAAGTTAAGATCGTGGTCATGTTAATGTTATGTTAGGTTGTGTTAATATTTTAAACCATGTGGTGGTTTATTGCTTTATTTCAATCGGTTGCGAAATGTTCCACAACTATACATTATTTTTCGATAAACACACGCATGAACCTTAAAAATGTCTTAAAATAACTACCAGAGCAATGTCTCTGCTTCACGTCGTGCTGCATTACCTCTATGGGTGTGCATTATTTTATAATTTAACAGTCCATCTCAATTATTCCTTATGTAATTGTCTTCCACAGGCATCACGACGAGTCAGATGAAACTAGACAGCACAGAATGCAAAGTATGTATGTCATAAGTTACTCAATGTCATTATTTTCAATGGTTTACACTGTATGCTTAATGAATTTTAACTGTAATGTAATACAGGAATCAATCCAAGATATGTTTTGAGGAACTGGATGGCAGAATCTGCTATTAGAAAAGCAGAGGAAAACGACTTTTCAGAGGTATGAACATACAGCATGTGGTAAATTACTCATGACTTTTTTGTTTGTACTTAGAAATGAACAGTAATGTTGTACAGTGAAGTGACTTGTTTTTGGACACTATGAATGCATGAATGTATAGATAACAATTAAGTGTATAGATAACAAAATTTCACAGCAAATGACATTTATTATGCTAAAATATGCTAATTTTCCTGCTCCCCTAAAGTTAAACATTAGATTTTTTCCGTTTTGGAAATCATTCAGCCGATCTCTGGGTCTGGCGCTAGCACTTTTAGCATAGCTTAGCATAATTAATTGAATCTGATTAGACCATTAGCATTGCGCTCATAAAAAAAACAAATAGTTTAGATATTTTTCCTATTTAAAACTTGACTGTTCTGTAGTTACATCATGTACTAAGACCGAACTAGGAACTATACTCTCATTCTGGCGTAATAATCAAGGACTTTGCTGCTGTACCATAGCACGATGCTAAATGGTCAAATGACTGCAGATTTTAGCTCTAACCCTGATTAAACCTTACCTGCCTATAACTTTCTAGGATCTCTTTAGAGATGGGCAACTTCAGTCCTGGAGGGAAGGTGTCCTGCAGAGTTTAGCTACAACCATAATTAAACACACCTGAAGCAGCCAGTTAAGGGGTTACTAGGGCCCTGTTTACACGTACATGGTTATTTTTTAAAAACTGAGAGATTTACCTTCGTTTGTGCCCCTCGTTTACACGCAAACGGATGTTTAAGCAGGCAACGTCACAGAGTATGCGCCAGAGCCCCCACCTACATCAAAAGTGCGACCTATGTTTACATGTGACTGCTACTCTGAACTAGAGGTCTTCTCAGGTCCAAAGAAATGTACCCGACCCGAAATGACCCGAATCCCTTCATACCCGAACCCGACGTGCATAAATAAAAAATTTTTAAAGAAAGGACAAACCCGAGAAAATTAGACCCGAGTCCGACCCGAACTAGTGAACATTTTTTTTTACCCGACTGGAACCGAATGTAAACGGCACTGACGTGTGTGCATTCTGCAGACCCACGCGCAGCAGTCAGACAGAAAGAAACTCCGGTGGCGAGCTGCTCCATTCGTTTTACTTTGTTATCTGACGACGACACCAACGTAACCACTAAAATGTACATTTATAATTGACTGACATGTTTGTCTCAACGAAAATGAACCTTCCGACAACCACACAATGTCGCAAGCGCTCTTGGCAAACAGATGAGAGGTTTGAAAAGGACATTGACGCACACAGGCAAGAGAGTTCGGGTCTTCTCGGGTCCGTTCAGAAAAAACACATTCATTTTTAAATTACTCAAGACCCGATGCCGCTATTATTGTACCCGACCCGTGTCCGAGGCACATGTGAAACTTTTAGACCCGAACCCGATCGGGTCTCGGGTCGGACCTCAGGTTTTCGGATCTAAGTGGACCCGTGAAGACCTCTACTCTGAACACTTCCAAGATCCCATTTATGTTCGTGCAAACTCGTTTCGTGTGTTTGTATTTGCAAATACAGCTGCTCCATTATGTCGAGGAGCAGAGACAAGTGCTCGGAGCTCAGCAATTTTACGCGTGTTCGACTTCATGCGGTGCTTCAAGATCCGACAGACGGATGATGTCAACGTAGCGCGAGTTGAGAAATCACACGTAGAGGTCTAATGCTGCGTTCCAGGCAACCTTTAACCCGTAAATTACGACTTCAAAACCACGAGTCACGACTCTGAACTGGGAGTACATCGATCTAGTTTGAGTTCACGGGTGGGAAGTCACGAGTTTGACTGCCGTTCCAGTGCACTTTTACAGGTAGAAGGTTGTAAAAACACAGGTTACAGGCTGCCTGGAACGCATACTCCCAGTTTAGAGTCGTAAGTCGTGGTTTTAAAGTCGTAATTCAGGGGCTCAAAAACCTGCCTGGAACGCAGCATAATTTCGAATCGCTCTCGCGGTACTTTGACATCATCGAACACCTACTGCAACAACTCCTCCCTCCAACACGAAGAACCAGTCCGCGGTGATTGGCTTACGTGGGCTTGAGCTTCTCTTGACGGCATATATGCACGGGTACGTGTAAATAAACACCTTTCAGAAAACTGACATGTGTGCACGATATTATTTTTGAAACCGGAGAGGTCGAAATGTCCGTTTATGAAAATAGCCGCTCACTTGTAAACGTAGCCTAGGCATACAAGAAACTTTTAGGCAGGTGTGCTGAGGCAAGTTGGAGCTAAACTCTCCAGGACCGATTTTCGCCACCCCTGATCTAGTCCATTTTCAGCCTAGAGGTCTTGGCTGTCTTTGCGTTTTTTAAATGCAACATTGCTTTCTTGCAATACACTGAAAAAAATGATTCATTGAATTTAATCAATTTTTTTAAGGTAAGCTGTTGCAATCAATTTATTTAAGCTACATTTAAACAAAAAAACTTTATCTTAACTTTAACTTAAATGTAGCTCAAATAAATTGATTGCAACCACTTACCTTAAAAAAATTTATAAAATTCAACACATCATTTTTTTTTTCAGTGTAAATAAACAAAGAGACATAACACAAACTATGTAACAGAATTTATGATGTTGTTTTTCTAGGTGGCGCTGTTGCAGCAGACTCTTATGAACCCGTTTATTGCTCAGGATGAGGCTGAGAGAGCTGGATACTCCAGGAAAACACCGATGTGGGCCCAGCAGTTGAGAGTCAGCTGTTCCTCCTAACCTCAGGTACTGATGGACAAAAGCATCACTTTACCGTTCCTCCTTTACCAATTATATTCAATCATTCAATCTTATTGAATGAGCCATGTTCAAGTGATTTTGAATATGCATGCCTGTAAGCCCACATTAAACAGCCTAGTGTTGTGTTATTGGCGGAAAAGTTTGCGATTATTGTCAATAATTAAGATGCAATAACAATTTGTGTTTCAAGTGTTTTGTTTTATTAAAAGATTTGCCTTAAACACTCCTTAACCATGTTAAAATCAATGCACGACTCTCATCAAAGCTGTACTGAAATTTTTTGTCTCTAAATAAGAATTTCTCATAGCTAGAAGTCGTCATGTGCTCACCAGTGTATTCCAATGTAAAAATGACTTAATGTGATAAACACTAAAACTTCAATAGCCGTTTTTATTGACACGTCGTTGCCAACTCTTAAAACCACCTGATGATATAGCATCTGTTACTAACCATAATATAACTGTTAATTACAGTATAGAATCTGATGAATAAGAAAAATTAGTATTTACAATTGTTTGTCTAATGATATACAGTAAAACAAGTACAACAGAAGTAAATAAGCCAATGTGTTTCAACATCACATAAAAACTTTGGCCTAAATCTAACAAATAAACAAACAAAAGTTAGCCCAGTTTGTTCATTATTGAGTGCGTTTTTTATTCATTTTAGTCATCAGTTCTGACATAAGGTCGCCACCCGAGGGCGCTGTTACTTGTGGTGTAGTCCTCTTTGGTGGGGGTGGAGCCACTTTCCTGACAGAGCCAGATCTGTTGGCAGCAGGAGCCATTGGTGGAGGAGGGGGAGGTGGTGGCACTCCTCCTATAGATGCAGAGTTCTGGGGAGCGGGAGGAGGTGGTGGAATGAAACCCACAGGATTTGGAGGGGGTGGCGGTAGAGGTTCTTCCCCGTAAGAGATAAAACTAGGCGGTGGTGGAGGCAGAAAATCAGGTGGCAGATCAATCTCTTCTGGAGGAGGAGGTGGAGGAGGCAAGTCATCAATGGGCGGAGGTGGGAAGGAGGATTTCGGGAACTGAGGTGGAGGTGGAAACTTGTTGCCTTTAGCTGTGCTGGGAGGCGGAGGAGGAGGGGGACCAGGAATCGTGGGGTCAGGAAGTGGAGGTGGCAGAAATTCTGCTGCAGGTGGAGGTGGTGGAAAAGATGCTTGTTGGGCAGAAACCTGCAAGAACAAAATCTGATATAGTCAATTCTCTTCTGAACAAGTGACATAATTTAGGGTATTAAAGATGACCCTCAAGTTTAACACAAAGTTTGTGGTTGCCAAATTCTTGTGTACAGCTAATAGGAACAGTAAACTAATTTAATTGATTTAATTTTAGTTGATTGACGCTGTACCTTGGTTTCCATTGGAGCTTGAGGCGGGTGTCCATTTGCAGCTTTCACTGCAAAATAAACACAAACTTTTCAAAATTTCTTTAACATGATATTGAAACAAGATATAAATGACGTGTTTAGTAAACATATATATTGTGCTTCAGTGTCCTATAGGATGCTGTCCTATCTCTACCTTTTGGTGTAGGGGAGGGTGTGGATGCATTGGAGGTGGATGGGCTGGACTGGATAGTGCGGTTAGCCCAGGATGCAGGAACCGTGGCTTTCCTTACAGCGCATTTGTAGTTGTCGTATAACAGCTTACCATACTATGAAAGTAATAATGACAAAACCAAATAAAGTAAGAAAGGTTATGATAGATAAGACAGAACTTAATAATAATTATTATATTTTAATATTTGATCAATTCTATAATTCATAATAGTAAATTAAAATGTACTCAATCCGCACCTCCATGTTTATTATGTAAATTATTATTTATGTAATTTTTTTGTCCACTTTTCACATACACTGTATAAGGTTAAAGCTGTTTTACTCCATAAAAAACACCTTAAAAGTATGTTTTATAAACTTACATTTTCTCACTTTAAGTGAAAACTTTAAAATGATTCAATTGGTAGCACCTTAAACTTAAAATTTTCAATTAAAGTGTAAAAATATCTAATTTTTAGGCGTTACCGATTGAATTTTTTTTTTTTAGTTGATCCAACTTTTACAGTCTAAGAATCAAGGTTTTGTGATTTTTTTATTTTATTTGATTCACCTTGGCAATCCGTATTCCAGTCACCCACAGGGTCATGCTCCAGTTATCATCACAACACAAATACTTGATGTATTGTGATTCTTTTTGAATCTGCGGATGCTGAAAACAAATCACAAGAACCACATTAGCATAAAGCAAACTTCACGGTCTCCTCTGTTACTCTATATATTCAAATTGTGTTTATCTCTAACATTTAATAATTATTTTTTTAATGAAGGTGTGAATTTGTAATGAAAGTATGCAATATCCCTTTTAAAAAATGTGCTCTTGAGCTGCTAATATGTATTGTTTACTGTAGTTAACAGACAGAAGATGGCATACTAAAACCACAATTCAATTGAGATTGCAAACACACTTTTCATATTTCGAGCACAGATTTCTGCAGAGTTGTTTCTTCATTTCTGGACATTAGCATTAAAAAAGCCAATTGTAACCTAAATAAAATGTGAAACACTCCAGTAAATTATAACAAAGCAATTAGTCAGATTCATGCTTTCACATTGTTTTCAAAAGGCCCACTTCTTTTCATTATTTATTTTATTTATTTATTCTTACCGCCATTCCAGCATCTATGACTATATTCATGGTGAGAACAGGGTTAATCTTTTCATTTTAGATCTGACTGTGTTTAATTAGTTTGATGTGAGTTCAGTATCCTTCATCCTAGATGTAAGACGACTATTTTGTCCTATGCATAAATGCATATTAAGCATATTTACAGAAAATAACTAGAGGTGATTTTCAGGTGTTTTGTTAATACAATGGATGGGCTTATCAAGAACCAGTTTGAGAAACTATGGGGTGGTTTCCCGGACAGGGATTATCTTAAACCAGGACTAGGCCTTAGTTTAATTGGGTAATATAACTAGCTTTAACAAACATGCCTCACTAAAAACATTACTTGTGTGAATGTGAAAACAAAGGGCACTGATGTAGTTAAATATATGTAGTGCAAGTTGTTTTCAGTTTGGACAGCTCTTAAATTTATTTTAGTCTAGGATTAGTCTAATCCCTGTCCGGGAAACCGCCCCAAAAAGTCCTAAACTTTATTTTGGACATAGTCATAGTGTTGTGTGACTGTATTGTATTAGCACTGTTGAAAAGTTTGAGAAGCATGCTACCATTTTTAGACTGAAGCTAAACTGATTTACATTATACTTGTCAGACCACTACACCTTGTATGTGGACAAAAGGAACTGTCTGACCTAAAAATATATAGCTTTGGAGTGCCGCAGGGCTCAGTCTTAGGCTCTCTGTAGTTTACTTTTGCGTGCCCAGACTAGTAGTATTATTTGAAAATATAGCATTAGCTTTAATCGTTAAGTTTAGGAAATTAGGAATTAGTCTGAATGACCAATACATTTTCTTCTATTGGGTTTCAACAGTAACAACATAAACAAATGGCTTTTGTGGACTAAACATAACTTTCGGTAGACTTCCACATATAGTCAATAACAACAGAGTCACTTTATAGTACTTTATTTCTGATAACAAGGGAAATAAATGGCAAGTAAATTACCTTCGTTCATATATTATATCTAAAGCGTATCAACTATTACACTGAGCTAACATTACTGTGTAAAATGAATGTATGGAATATTAACTACAGGTCCTTTTTGACAATGTGTTTGTTTCAGGGATCAGTTTAGAAACTAGCCAGATCGATAAGTAATTACAGATCTGAAGTTCACTTCAGTTAGGTGTATAAACGAGACATTGCGCGTGCATCCTATGAAACCATCTACTATAACTTTACAGGTTATCACCCTCCACCAATATTTATAACCACACCCTTAATGTTTTGGGTTGCCACACTAATGTCAGCCCTCATCCATGCAAGCTAATTAGAAAAAGATACTTCCTCAACTATTTCCTGCATTCTGGAAGTTCAAATGCTCAGCTTTAATCTTTTAAGAGTGGGTAGTCATTTGGGTAATTATGATATATTAAGCCAGTAGGCATACACCTTGAAATAATCATTGTACAATTTGTGTTTAACAGCCTTGGGTTGGTAGTTACACCTACTTGAGTTTTATGAAAGGGGAGAGGGCAGATTCATGGTGTATAAATGTCAGATAAATGCCCTACCACCTGGAGTACCTAAAGATCCCTTGTTATTATGCCAGATTACTTGAAAAACAAGCAAAATGTTGGCCTATAACACTGGACTGAGACCTACAATAGTAATTAAATAGGAGTTCAGTGTGGGGTTGTAGTCTTGGACCAGTGGAGCATTTTGAAAGGTTAAAGTAAGGTCAACTCTAAGCTTCTGTCCCAGTTATACCACTCCTACTTGCTATCAAAATGGGAAGTGGAGGCTTTAACAGGATGTAATTTACAGCTTTCGATGCCCTAACCTTTATGTCTATACCATCTGCTTTTACTTCCACGACTACTGTGATAGAAAATGCTTTTTTTGCTGAAGAAACAGCATGAAGAGGTTTCAGGTCCCTAAAGTGCAGAGATAAGTATCTACAGAGATCTTTTTCAGATCAGCGTAAATAGTACAGTAAGTGATTACTCTGCCAGTTTACGACTAGCATTAATTCAAGACTGAAAATAATGATTTAAATTACTTAACCCTGGACCATTTCTAGATCTTTTTGAACTTCACATTTATAAGGTAGCGGTTAATGCAAATCGTATTCTATGTTAGATGTGGACCGCATGAAAAAAATGAGAGTGGTTGACCAAAATGAGACTTTACCTTTAGCATGAAGCAGTGGTCTGTGGGTGCCTTGTATTTATTTCTATATTCCTTGCAGAAGTACACGTTGACATTGTCAAACTGCACCAAGCACACAAGGTCCCGTGATGCCTGAGGGACAGAAAGAAACCTGTTAATTTGACCTTTTCACAAATCCAGTACTTCTGTTTCCTTGCCCAATCGATTTTCAAGGCAGCAATCGATCACACGGTAAACTCATTATAAGTCCATATCTGGCCAAAGTACAGTGTGTATGTTTTACTTGTTTGGGTTGCCTCAGCTGACCTTGGTCTTGCCTTTAGGTGAGTAATACAATCCGGAAGCACGCAGCAAGAAGTATCGCGGTTTCCAGGATTTTTTCCCGTCCTCCTTCATATAGAGAACCCCCTCTAAGTCAGGCACAATGACCGAGGGTCCGCAGAAGTTCTCCTATAGCCAGAAACACAGATCCAGGAGACTTTAGGAAAACATGAATTTTCTGAGATTTGATCAAAGGGCTTTAAATCTGACTCCATAAAATTTCCTACGATAAGTCTTGGAAAATATCGTCATTTGGAAACTGAGAACCATGACATTTCTTGATTATATCAAAGTCAGACCCACCTCCAGAAGCTGTTCTTTGTCTTTGTCTTTCATGTCCATTATAGTTTTTTTGTCCTTTTTCCACAAATAAAACATCTGGAAGAGAGGAAATTGATTTCAGTCTGATCAGCATTCAACGCTGTTTCCTGATCACGAACCTACAGTACATTCTGCTAGCTTGCTCCAATTCACATTGATTACTTTTAAGACAGTCATTTCTGGTCAAAGGGCCACAGAGCGGTATGAGTTACAGTCATTTCCCCCAGCTCCAAAAAAACAAGAAAACACATTTATAATTATAAACCGTCCACTTTGACCATTATAGTATTGGGCTAAAGTTTAATTGATTTGCAGTCTACTTTTATTTCTGTTTTATGCAAAAGAATGCAGAAGTTAAAATCTTGCTGAATAGAAGTTGTTCTGGAAATGACTTTGCCGACCACAATGTGCACACGCTTTACTCTGTTATACATAGAAACTGTCACTTGCCTGAGGGTTCTTGAACACTTCATACTTTTCTTTAATCTCCTTAAAAATCACTTTGTTTTCTGTGTCTCTCGTCCATGTAGACAGAGGTTCCACCAGGGCTTCGTGGTCCTCAAAACCTCTTTCTGTGGAAAGTTCAAAATTGTAACGTTATATTATGAATTCCTATAAAATTAGTATAAATTACAAATCGGCCTGTAACAAAATATAGAAAATTGTGATCCCCTTAAACGGATAGTTTACCCCAAAATTAAAATACTTTTACCATTTACTCAACCTTATGTTGTTCCAAACCTGTATAAATGTCTCTGTTCTGCTGAACACAAAGGAAGATTTGTAATCAATCAGGAAACAGGAGCACCATTGACCTCCATAGTAGGAAAGAAAAATACTATGGAAGTCAGTGTTGCTCCAAAACTGTTTACAAACACTTCTCAAAATATCTTCCTTTGTGTTCAGCAGTACAAAAAAAATGCATACAGGCTTAAAAAACGTAAGGATGAGTAAATGATGACAAAAAAATGAACTATCCCTCTAAAATCCCTAAATACATTTTATTCTTTTGACACGTGTTTGCTATAATTGCTACAAAATTGCACATTATTAAAGTGTAGGATTTAAAAAGACCCAAATAATTACTCTCTAAAAAATGTTGGGTTAATTTAAATCTAGCGTTGGGTCAAAAAGGGACGAGCCCAGCCCGCTGGGTTGAAGTTTAACCTATGTTAGGTTGTTTCAACCCGAAATGCTGGGTTGTTTTAACCCATTATTGGGTCAAATATAAACATTTTCTATAAATAAAAAAATACATTTTACAAAATATAAAAAAAAATTCAATCAAGCTGCTACAATAAAAAAAAATCTGTGCCTTAGTAAATTTAACTTAAAAGATATGATTAAATTCTATTAAAAATGTAAAAATAACACAAAAATTAAGTAATTCTAAATTAACAGATTATTGAGTAATTTCACTTAATTTTATCATGTTAAAATCCACCCAAATTTGTAAGAAAGAAATTTTATGTTGAAACTACTTGAATTATTTAAGTAAATATAACTAACTAGGCAGTGGACTTCTACTTCCCAGCATGCTTTGCATGGGACTGCATTTGGAGAGTAAAATTTGAAATTAAACATTATTTTTTGTGTTTTTAACAAAAAAGAAAGACTTGTTAGTGTTTCAGGTTAAATTATCTTTGGGATTTAGAAGAATTTTTGTTTTGAGTTTTGTGGTTACCATCATTCAGAAGAGTGGTGCTTGTGTATAGACAATAGGTGACATGATGAAAATCATGATGTAAGCAGTAACTGTGCTTATGCCAGTACTATGACCTATTGAGTCTCTTCTTACTTTCTCAACATAATGTGGTAGTTAAATCTGGAAAGTTAAGATATAATAAGAGATTTAAAAAACGATTGGATTAAACCATTAAATTGATCTGGTTGCACATAATTAATTTTAGTGTACTGAAGTTGCATAAAATTGAGTAATTTCTACTCAAAATAGTTTAGCTACAATTATGAATATAATTAATCTGAAATTACTTATAAAATACAAGTACACTCAATTGATAAATTATTAGTACCCTCAACTTAAAAAAATATATATCTAGAGTTAAATTTAAATTGTGTGCATCTTCTTGCCATAATAAAATTAAGTAAATTCAACATAACATTTTTTTTCAGTGTAGGCTCGTCCCTTTTTGCCCTATTGCTGGGTTTAAAATAATTAAATACAGTTGTAAATAAATACAGTCGTATCAAATGTATGTTGGCTGCTACTTCTCAGGTTCTCAAAGACCACATATAAGGTGTAAAACTGAAATGAAATAAGCTTAAGGGTGGTCTAATGTTTTGTGTGGTTACTGACATCAAACCCATAGTGTGAGTTTGCCTCACGGGCAGTAAATGGAAGCGATTTTCTTCAATCATATGTGTGATTTCCCATTACTCTCAACTCAGCGAGAGAGCAGTCATGGATGTGAGCTAATAATGAGATCATGTGAGCATACTGTATCTGATATGTGTCCAAACTCTTCCAACATCAGCCATTTACTCATGATTATAAGTCACTCACAGTATAAGATACATCCTCATGTGAGAATGATGTAGAGGAAACTCCCTCTGCTTCTCTAAAAATATGTGTGACAAATTTGCAAAACCTTTTAAGGACACATATTATGACCCTTTTTGCAAGATGTAATATAAGTCTTGGGTGTGCCTGGGATGTATCTGTGAGGTTTCAGCTTAAAATACCCCACAGATCATTTACTATAGCATGGTTGTTTTATGTGGGTACTTTTAAAGGGGTGGTTCAATGGTATTTCATGCATTCTGACTTATTAACACAGTTATAGAGTTGTTTCCTCATACTAAATGTAGGCAAAGTGTCAAAAAAGCAGTTGGACGTGTTACAGAGTATTTCTGTGCCGAATGCACTTCGCCAGGGTTCGTACAAGTTTCGGAAAGTTTTTTTTCGATTACAGTTCCAACTGACGTTTCAGGGAGACGCTAACTTGCAAACATCTTATCACGCCACCCAGCTTTGTTTAATTTCAAAATTCAACAAAGTCACGAAAGAAGAAGTGTGTTTTTGGATGTAAGGAGAAGAAAGCCAGCCTTATGGAAACGATGGATATAGTTTATTATCCGGGGTAGCAGCGGAGTTTTGCGTGTGTGTTTGATGAGCTGGATTTCCCCAACCGGGTCATGAGTTGCACGCGGTAAGTAAGACTTCTATGTTATGTTGGAAATAGGCGCGTGCGTATTATATAAATGACACGAACATGTAGTGAATCATAAGTTAAACAGTGTTGTATAGTGTTGCATGACTCGTACTCGCTCCTCCCGCGGTAGTAACTCCTCCTTCTTCATTTTTTCATACGTTATCGGAAAGATTCGGTAAAGCTAATCTTTCTTTTATTAATCGGATTAAACTAAAGACTCTTCAGAGATATAAAGGATGTAATGCTACTCTATAGGTACTCCAGATTAACATCAGAAATGCAGAAACAGCGTGTGTTATGGGAGCTTTAAACTTTTACAAGGTGTTTGGACATAAATGTGTGTTGGCAGTATGTGAACAAAACAACTCTACAATGAAAAAATCCACCCACTTCTTCTTTTTAACCTCCTTTAAACCAAAGCAGTCTCATTAGGCATGCAGTTTTGATTTTCTTGTTAATGTGATGTCACAATGATAAAGCACTGCCCACAGCTACTGACTGGGTGGTTAATTTTACACTTAAGCTTTTCTGAATGCGTTTGTTTGCATTGTAGTGCTAATCCATCTAAAGATACTATTGTCTCAGACTGTATTCAAAGAAATCTGATCTATTTTTACAGAAAACAGTAGCTCATTTGCATTTAAAGGTAAACAGCTTTAAAAAAATCGGCATAATATGTGCCCTTTAATGCGTTTTTGTTTTAAAAATGTATTATTTTTGCTACGGTTATGCCTAGCATACACACTAATCTGGAGCTTTCGGCCCTTGTAAACAGAGACTTTTTAGTGTGAAAACTCCTGGATTTCGCTGCAGTGTTGCGGACCTAACCGGACGCTTATGGGTCCCATCATTCGCTCCCTGATAAGGTCTTCTGGATCATTGCGTATTCTTCCATGATTTGTCAAGCCCTGTCATATGACTTTTACACTACTGAAAGATAAAAACGACAAGCTGTAATGACCATGCAAACAATAAATGAACTGCAAACTTTGCAGCGTTACAGCTGTTTAAACACACATTCTGTGTTTATTCATGACACAAACACCCCAAACAAGCGCATATTTCCTACAATAAACGTTTTTGCCAGGTTATAAAAAATATATAACGTGACAGCACGTTGTTTGCAACCTCAATAGTGCATTTGTGCATTTATGGTCCTGTATAGCGTGAACCTTTTCTAAAATGCCAACATCGTTTTCTTTTTTAAAGCTTTTTTTATGAAAGTGCCTTAAAGTAAACAAGACTTTATAGTCTTAGTATACTATTTCAGTCTTTGTGGTTGCAACTCCTGAAAAAAAAAGAATGAAACAGCACATCATAAAATCAGTCTCTTTAAGTCTTCTCATCTAAAATTTGGCAGCACTAAAGCAAACATATGGCTCTCATAGCAGCTGGACAAAGTGAAACGGGGGATTTTGATCATAAGGTCTGTATTTCCTCACGATAGGAAGGTTGACTGATGGTGTCTGGAGCAGTAAATTAAATCCACCTGTAAATTGTTGTGTGTGTGTGATGTGTTTTAATAGTGGTACGTCAGCACTGTACTGTCACCAGGCCAATACAAACACACTTCATCATTTTTCCAGTACTTTTAATGTGCTGAAGTCCGGACAGATGTGCACGTGTGTCCACACTCACCGGTCTGTAAGTCAGGGTTGGTCTCACACACGCACCAGTCTACATTGCAGTCACAATGTGTCTTCTCAAACAGATTGTCAATCACATCTCTGACCGTTTGTCTTTCATCCACCATCAGAGTCTTTGAGCTGCCGTCCATTATCTCCACCTTCACAACCAGCTAAACAATAAGAAATGACATTAGTATAATTATGATTAAATAGATAGCCTATCTGTCTTGACTGAATAAATGCCTGGAGGTGTGGCAAACCATTTCATCAGCTCATTTGCATTTAAAAAGACAAACCCTAAAACGGCACATTTTTGCTCACACCTACAAAGTGTCAATGCTATAATAAATGATCTACAGTAAGGAAAATAAGTATTTGAACACCCTGCTATTTTGCAAGTTCTCCCACTTAGAAATCATGGAGGGGTCTGAAATTGTCACTGTGAGAGACATAATCTAAAAAAAAATCCAGAAATCACAATATATGATTTTTTAAACTATTTATTTGTATGATACAGCTGCAAATAAGTATTTGAACACCTGTTTATCAGCTAGAATTCTGACCCTCAAAGACCTGTTAGTCTGCCTTTAAAATGTCCACCTCCACATTTATTATACATTAGATGCATCTGTTTGAGGTCGTTAGTTGCATAAAGACACCTGTCCACCCCATACAATCAGTAAGAATCCAACTACTAACATGGCCAAGATGAAAGAGCTGTCAAAAGACACTATAGAGACAATATTGTACACCTCCACAATGCTGGAAAGGGCTACGGGGAAATTGCCAAGCAGCTTGGTTAAAAAAGGTCCACTGTTGGAGCAATCATTAGAGAATGGAAGAAGCTAAACATGACTGTCAATCTCCCTCGGACTGGGGCTCCATGCAAGATCTCACCTCGTGGGGTCTTAATTATCCCAAGAAAGGTGAGAAATCAGCCGAGAACTACATGGGAGGAGCTGGTCAATTACCTGAAAAGAGCTGGGACCACCGTTTCCAAGGTTATTGTTGGTAATACACTAAGACATCATGGTTTGAAATCATGCATGGCACGGAAGGTTCCCCTGCTTAAACCAGCACATGTCCAGGCCCGTTTTAAATTTGCCAATGACCATTTGGATAATCCAGAGGAGTCATGGGAGAAAGTCATGTGGTCAGATGAGACCAAAATATAACTTTTTGGTCATAATTCCACTAAACGTGTTTGGAGGAAGAAGAATGATCAGTACCATCCCAAGAACATAAGCTCTACTGTGAAGCATGAGGGTGGTAGCATTATGCTTTGAGGGTGTTTTTTTGCACATGGTACAGGGCGACTGCACTGTATTAAGGAGAGGATGACCAGGGCCATGTATTGCGAGATTTTGGGGAACAACCTCCTTCCCTCAGTTAGAGCATTGAAGATGGGTCGAGGCTGGGTCTTCAAACATGACAATGACTCGAAGCACACAGCCAGGATAACCAAGAAGTGGCTCTGTAAGAAGCATATCAAGGTTCTGGCGTGGCCTAGCCAGTCTCCAGACCTAAACCCAATAGAGAATCATTGGAGGAAGCTCAAACTCCGTGATTCTCAGCAACAGGCCAGAAACCTGACTGATCTAGACCGTTTGACCTCAAACAAAGGCTACTGTACCAAATATTAACATTGTCTTTCTCAGGTGTTCAAATACTTATTTGCAGCTGTATCATACAAATAAATAGTTACAAAAATCATACATTGTGATTTCTGGATTTTTTTTTTTGATTATGTCTCTCACAGTGGACATGCACCTATGATGACAATTTCAGACCCCTCAATGATTTTTAAGTGGGAGAACTTGCAAAATAGCAGGGTGTTCAAATACTTATTTTCCTCACTGTATATGGTATTTTGAACTAAAACTTTACATATGTACTCTGGGGACACCAAAGATTAATTTTACATCTTAAAAAAAGTCTCATAATATGACCCCTTTAAATAGATTTTTAGTGTATTGTTATAAATGGTGTTTAAAAATAGCACAGTTGTGTACAAATTTGGTTTAAGGGTATATTAGCTACAAAATTAGTGCGTGGGATAGCATTTGTTAACTCTTAACACCCCACCCTAGCCTAGACCTCACTAATTTTCAAACCCTGACTACGGCCATGAAAACAACATATGCTGGTGACTAACCATGCTGATCTTTTTAGCAAGGTCTTTGCACAGATGCTTGAAATAAGAAAAGCTGTTAACTTTCTTTAAAGCGGACACATTATCAATATAACAGATGGGATGGACTAACACTTCTACCCTAACTCTGACAATGTCTCATGAACTGTACAGAGACAATCTGTGTATCACCAATCATCCTTAAAATTGCACACTTTAGGCATTTACTGACCGATGAGAATTTCAGAGACACATGTGCAGCTTCGCTTTCAGAAATTCAATTTCCTGTATTCCAGCATGATTTCAGACTGACCCTGACCTTTTCACAACATTGAATGATATAGAATAACAATCACTTAAATATGTTTAAAGATTGATAAATGATTCAGTTGACCGCATCTCTCACCTTCTTCACTTTGGCCTCCTTTAGCTTCTCCAAGGCGAGTTTGATTTTATCCGCTTTTTCTTGTTCCTCCAGTTCTTCCTGAGGGAAAATACAAAATGATTTTTTACAAAATCATATATCAAAAATGTGACCCTAGACCACAAAATTAGTCATAAGTCGCAAAGGTATATTTGTAGCAATAGCCAACAATACACTGTATGGGTCAAAAATATAGATTTCATGTTCCATTAAGATATTTTGTAAAGTTTCTACTGTAAATATATATATAAAATTATCATGTGTTGCTAAAGATGCTACTCTAGCAATGCAAAAGGTCATGGGATTCAATCCCAGGGATCACACATACTGATAAAATGTAGTCCTAAATGCACTTTATAGTGTTGGCTGCACTTACACCTGTTTGCATCCGTTGTTCACTTTTTTGTTTTGTGTCCTTATCAGCTCTGTAACACTTAGCTGAAAACGTGTTAACCACTAGAACCTGTGGGTGTTCAGCATCCTTAAAATAGTACTTACTTTTGATAGTTTGACAGATGGGGGCAGGGGTTGAGATGAAATGGAGATAGAGGAAGTGGCAGGTCTCGGGGTGGACGTGGGAAGGTTGTAGTTACTCGGAGGTTGTACGGGCGGTAGGGCAGCTGGAGCCGGAGTCGGAGCTGGGGCTGACCCTTTTGTGCTTCCTTTCTCTGTTGCAAACTTCTCCTCTGTGGCACTAATATCTGCCACCAGATCAGCCATCAGGGCATCAAGATCATTGTCCTCCAGATCATGCAGGGACTCTTCAGAATCAGAAAAAAACAACATTGACCACCACCAATACAGAAAGTCCTGTGCTTTTCCTGTTAAATCTCACTTTTGTGTTGTGTTGAACCCTTAATAGGGTTTATATTATTCGAATCACAAGAATCTGAGCTTTCCAAAGATATGTGTCATCATGTTTGAGTTGTTGTATTTCATGAAGTTTTCTGTCAAGTAATGCCGTGGTCCTCCCACGGTACATTTATGAACTTTATGATAAATATGTGGTCATGTGCTTGCGCAAGACCGGATGTTGATCATTAGGTCATAAGTCTAATTCTAAATTATTTCAGCCATGTTTCAAGTACATGTTTCATTGGGGTAGATCTGTTGACCCTACTGAAAAATCCAGCAAAGACCAGCATAAGCTGGCAGCTGGTTTTAGCTGGTTTAAGGTTGCAGCTGGTCTAAGCTGGTCCTCCCAGCCTGGCAAAGCTGGTCCAGCCGGTGGGTCCAGCTAGACCAGCTTAAAAATTGACAAAACACAGCTAGACCAGCTTGCTACACCAGTAATACCAGCTAAAACCAAGCTGGGAGACCAGCTAAAACCAGCTCACCAACTTATGCTGGTCTTAGGTGGATTTTTCAGTAGGGGAGGTATAGTTTCACAAATTGATCAAAAACGAAATAAAAACAAACCTTTATTTAATGATATGTGCTGATTATAGTAATGATGGCCAGTGCCAGAAATGTTTAATAATTACCCTAACAAGGTATGACAATATTTATAGTTGACATTACTTTCATAGTGCCAAAACCAACGATTCGAGCTGTCAAAAGATTAATCACGATTAATCGCATTCAAAATAAAAGTTTGTTTTTGTATAATATTCGTGTGTGCAATTATGTTCTATATATAGACATATATATATATATAGACAGTTTCATCAGAATCACATGCGGTGTCGCGATTACGCGTCTTAGCGGAACTTTACTTCCGGTCTCTGTTTGTTATGGTGTGACTAGTTGCTAGCTGAACTCCTAAACAAATACCTTGCTGAAAATAACAAATGTTTTGGTCTCCTAAAGACGACGATCATGAATTATCCATATTTAATGGGAGGTTTGGCAGCAGATCTTTAGTTAAGATTGCATACATTATATAGTACACATTTTAATGTTAGTTTTTGATACGCTATGATTTGAACTTAGGTAATCTACGTGTTGTTTATTTTGCTTATTATCAGAAATAAACTACTCTAAAAGGACTTTTTTATTATTGATGCTTAGCGTTTAGAGTTTACCGGCAGTTACGTTTTCTCCATGAAAGCCGTTTGTTTACAAGGACACACACATGCATGTATGTATTTAAGAAACATTTTATTTAAAATATGTATAAATCTGAAAAAATATACATTAATTTATTTTATATTTATACATATATGTGTGTATTTATATAATACTTGCACACAGTACGCTACCCAGTCTCACAAAGTTTCGTGATATAGTCACGTATTTTTTTGATTCTTTTTTCGTGCTATTATTACAAAATTTCGTGTTTTTTCGTGATCGTATAACGAATTCCTGTTTTCGTATTGGTTACTTGACAGTTTTTTCCTATTTTTAAACCATTGTCGCTTCGGTTTAGGGTTAGATTTGGTGCTTGCATTAGAATGTCACTTTATATATTGATCTATACTATTTTTTCTGATTTATTTCTTTATATGTCGCACACTTCGTGAGACTGGGCTGCAATACACACAAATATATTATGCAAACACAAACTTTTATTTTGTATGCGATTAATCGCGATTAATCATTCGACAGCCCTACAATAGATACAAAATTGATCAACAGAGCTGTTTAAGCTTGACAAGGCCAATATATTGTGATAATTAAGCCTTAAAGGGATCATGTCATGCCATGTTTGGGGTGTAATAAAACATTGTTATGCTTGATTTTTTTAAAACATATTTATTTATTTATTTTATTTAACATTATTGCAGCTCATTTTTTCCCTTTATTTATTTGAAAGGGACAATGCACATCAATCAACATTTTTGTTTACACTCAAAATGTAAATGCGCCAAAGTTAGCTTAAGAGCTATTTTTTATCTGCAGTCCCTTGGCAGGTCAACCCAGTATCATAGTACAAAAATAAAATACATGAAAACCACAAGACAAAATAAAACACTAGATAGATAATAATAAGTACAATACAAAAATGGGCAGTACCTAAAATAAGATAAATTAACTATTGATGATTGCAGTTTTGCGATTTTTTTTAATCCATTTCGATCCAGTTTTAAACCATCTCTATCCAATCCATATAAAACTTTATTAAAGACCCTCTTTGACTTGGGCAGGGTTGTGTTAACAGCCAAACTGTTTGTTTGTTTGTTGCAGTTCTTGAAAACTGTTTACTATTTAAAGAGAATATCTCTGAATATAATCTTTGTAACTTTGCAGATGTTTGTTATGCTCATCAACATCGCACACTAAATAAAGCTGAAGGGCCCCTTTCATTGAAGTTTGAACTGTAGCCAGATATTCTTCTTTCAAACGTCTGTGCATCATAATTTCAAGCAATTTTATGGCTAATTAATCACAATTTATTTTCCAACAAGCAAAGCGATTGATAAATAGGTCCTCTCAGTAAAGATGCTGAGGAAAAACAAAATTTACTGGTGAAAATTTTAGGTTTAAGTAATATTATTTACCATTGAAATCTGTGAAACCAATGGAAAAGTTCATTTCCTGAGTGGCAGGAATGGTGGGAGGTTTATGCTGAGGTGGAGACTCTTCTTCGGTCTCCAAACTCTGTGAAAACACAAATGAGGAACAAACCAAATGAAAAAATAAACTGCCTGAAGATGTTTCAACTACAGAAATATAATTAGCATTAAAAGGAACAATCAGTTTCACTATCAGTATCTGATAACTACACACATTTAATTCTTAATATGTTTGCTTTCTCTTTTCCTTCCACATTTTGTGCTGAAATACTGTCTGCAATATCTGCAGACTGCCCACCTTAATGAATGGGGCCTTACAAAAATGTACATTTTGCTTGTATGAATGGAGGACAACTGTGTGTTTTTCTGTTGTCATCATCACCATGAAAAAGAGAAGATCTGAATGCATCATTTAAGTTGCTAAAGATATTTTTGTAATAATTTTTACAAACAATGTTTACCTCAGGATTAAAGGTGTTTATGGGTTATTTTAAAGAGTAGAAAATCTTTGTTAAACAGCTTAATGTTATGCCATGTCATGTTGCTTCAAAGGAAAACAGACTATAAGTTTAGTTAGACGCAACGAGTGTGTATCTTGCATATTTTTATACACTCCTAGAACAGATGTGTTAAAAACAACACATTAGTGTTGATTCTGGGACAACCCACTAAATGCGTTGTCCCAGAATTCACCCACGTTACTTTTAACACAACTTGTGTTTTATTTTAACACAAAATTATTAGAAAATGACACATGATGTGTTAAAAGCTTAACACAAAAATGTGTTTAAAAAATTAAAACATCCTTTCTAAGCACTACTGTAGAGAATAAAGTCTAAGAGCACCTAAAATCTTTTAAAATCTCAAGCTCATTGTTTCCTATCATACGAAACACAAATTACTATGAAAATAATTTTAAAAAATGATTTAAAGAGCATCTGACATGTTTTCTTGCAAATTAGCATTTTTATCAAACCATAAATGAGCTGTATTTATATATTTCACTGTAGCTACAAAAAAATGGTTTTATCCTGCCCACTGCCAATTTACCCAATAGTGTATTTCGATAGCTTGGTTTCCAGTTATCAAGGTTGCTTAAATGAGACCGCAATGACCTCTAAATGTGACCCAAATGTGGACGCAATCTCTGGGGTTTGTAATTTGCCACTAGAAACACTGCAAACTGATGAGCAAAAATGAGCAGTTGCGCCTCCTGTATGTGTCTGGGAAGGCAGGGAAAACGTCATCAATATTTTGAATTAGACTGCGAGGTTTGACCGCTAGAAGTCAATGTTACAAACAGCTCCTTTAAAGGGGACATTTCAGGAAATACTTTTTCCGTGTTTAAGTGCTATAATTGGGTCCCCAGTGCTTCTGTCACCCTAGAAAATGTGATAAAGACAAACCCAGTAACTAATCTTTGTAAGAATGTGAAAAAATTGAAAACTGGCTCAAATGAAATCGGTCAATTTCAACAAACCACCATTATTGCAATCAGTGTTTGCATTTCATCAGCTCATTTGCATTTAAAAGGACACACCCAAAACAGCACATTTTTGCCTGCACCTACAAAGTGGCAATTTTAACATGGTATAATAAAGCTATATGGTATTTTGAGCTAAAACTTCACATATGTAATCTGGGGACAGCAAAGATTTATTTTACATCTTATAAAAGTCTTTTGAAACGTCCCCTTTAATGTATTCTGCCAACATAGCAATTCCGAATGGCCTAAGGCTGGGATTTAAAGCAAAAGTATTTGATGAACATACATTCGGTTCATATCATTATATCATTTATGATGGAATTTTAAATTCATATTTTGGTTAAATGCTGGTGTCGTTTGTTGAGGCTTATCAGCAGTGCATACAGTACCTGTGTTAGGAGATCCATCTCCTGCAGCATATCACTGAACATAGCATCAATGTCATCCATCTACAACAGAATATAAACAAAACTATTATGCATGAATCATGCAGGAGAAAAACAGCAGTCAAGCGTCAAAAATGACAAAAACACACCATAAAAGTACCAAAAAAGTAATCCATACACTTTACTGCAAGCTTATATTCCATATAATGGCTTTGTGTAAGGAACAGACCAAACTGTAAGTTATTACTCAATGCTCTGCTGCAGTTGAATTTATGTTTATTCAAAATGCACAAATGAGACTTGACAGTTGCATCAATTTTAGATTTAACTTTCAGTCTGCTCCTTATACAAAGTTGATGTAGTCCTCAGACAATTTGTGAGTTTAGCACAAGCCGTATAGACTTACAATATACTTTAAGGGATAGTTTACCCCTTTGGGTAACCACTTTGGGTTTCTTTGTTCTTTGGAAGTCAAACAGAATTTTGGGAAATTGTTTTCCTGGTTTTTGTTCTGTCT
Organism: Misgurnus anguillicaudatus; assembly: GCF_027580225.2. NCBI lineage: Eukaryota > Metazoa > Chordata > Actinopteri > Cypriniformes > Cobitidae > Misgurnus > Misgurnus anguillicaudatus. Next base: position 6,090,122 of record NC_073361.2, on the reverse strand, counting down.
TTTCAAGCTTCATGTACATAAAATGTACAATACACGTCAGATTGAATTGCAGATAAGCCAATTTAATAGAATCAATGTTTTTTTAAATCTTGCAACTAGTGTATCAGGTCTAAACTTCCATTTCAAAATTCCTTCCTCTAGAAATGGCTTCTCAACGAAGCTCCCTATCTCTTTTCCAACTCATGTCTCCTTCACAGCTCAATGAAATAGTTCTTAGTATGAAACCCTCCTGTTGTCATTGATGTTTTGCCTTCCCCAGATTTTAAAAGAGGGTTTTCCAGCTTTAAGTCCAGTTGTTACTGCTATTATCAATAGCTCCTTAACAAATGGAATTGTACCAACTTCTTTTAAACATGCTATAGTCCAACCAATGTAAAACAGCATCATTTTGATCCATATGTTCTGAATAATTACAGACCCATATCTAAATTATCTTTCATCTCAAAGGTTTTGGAAAAAGTTGTGTATTCTTAGATCTCCTCTTACTTTAGTACTTTTAATATCTTTGAACCATTTTAGTCTGGGTTTAAATAATTTCATAGTACTGAATCTGCCTTGTTAAAGGGATAGTTCAGCCAAAAATTATATTTAACCCATGATTTACTCACCCTGAAGCCGTCCGAGATGCATATGTCCATCATTTTTCAGAAGATTTGAGTTATTTTAGAAAATGTTTTAGATCTTTCAGTTAATCAAATGTGAAGTTATGGGCTCCACGACCTTCAAGTCCAAAAAATGTGCATCCATCGTTCCCAAAATAAATCCAAACGGCTCCACGATGATAAACAAAGGCCTTCTGAAGGTAATCCGTGCAGTTTTGTTGTAGAAATATCCACATTTAAAACTTTATAAACGTAAATATCTCGCATCCGGTCGCGTCCGCATTCAAGATCAGAGCTTTACGCAGGGTACGGAGGTTACTATGCTGCTGCTCTGTGCCCCCGCCCTCCGAATTTGTCATACGTCACTAAGAAAAGTGCGTACCCTACGTTAATACTCTTTCCTGTATACAGAGGAGTCTATGATGGCGGCGCTACCAGAAGGTATTTATTTTCGTTTATAAAACGGTTAGTTCCAATCCTTGATTCTGATTGGTCAATAGGTGTGCTTTATTCACAATAAAACACTGCTATGACCGGTTCACCCAACGGTTCTATTTAATATCACTGCGCCCTTAGCAACACCCTTAGCAACACATAAACATATAATGAGACAAAGTCTGAGAGCAGTTTGTTGTTTTTATTTGAACTTTCATGTTGTTTTTCGCAGTCAGGGACTATTTTTTCTAGCGGAAGGAATGCTTTTATTAATTTAACTTCATGAAAGTTGCACTAATATTTTTTTTACTTTAATATTGTGTGGTAACCGTTTTATAAAAGCAATAAGGTACTCGAGGCAAGTGCTGTATCGTGAATAAGTAACGGCTGAAGGGGTTGCAGGCACTCCGCTTCGCGTCGTGCCTAACAACGCCCTTCAGCCGTTACTTATTCACGATACAGCACAGCCTCTCGTACCTTATTGCTTAATTATAAAGTTTTAAATATGGATATTTCTACAACAACACCGCAAGGATTACCCTCAGAAGACCTTTGTTTGTCATCCTGGAGCTGTTTGGATTTGTTTTGTGGGGGATGGATGCACATTTTTTGGACTTGAAGGCCGTGGACCCGGTAACTTCACATTTAATTAACTGAAAGATCTAAAACATTTTCTAAAATGTCTGAAAATGTGTTTGTCTGAAAAACGATGGACATATGCATCTCGGACAGCTTGGGTGTGAGTAAATCATGGGTTTAATATCATTTTTGGCCGAACTATCCTTTTAAAGGTTACCAATGACATTTTTACTGTCTCTTTACTTTGGTTATTGCTGTATCCTAATCATGCTTGATTTAGGTGCAGCATTTGACACAATAGATCATGATATCTTTATACAAAGACTTGATCAAGTAGCTGCCTTTTTAAGGGATCTGTGCTGGTTTGCATTCTACCTTAAGGACAGATCCTATTTTGTGAATTTAGGGATTTGTTTTTCATCTAAGGCTTACATTTCCTATGGTGTTCCTCAGGGCTCTATTCTGGGTCCTCTACTTTTCTCATTATATATGCTTTCACTCTGTCATATTTTTAAGAAACATAATTTATCATATCATCTCTATACTGACAATACTCAACTTTATTTTCCTGTTATAAACAATAACTGTTCTGTGTCCACTCTGTTTGCATGTCTTCAGGACATTAAATGCTGGATGGATTTGATTTTTTTACAGTTAAACAATGACAAAACTGAAATAATGTCTTATAGTGTCTTCTGACATTGAAAAAAGCAGCTTCTGTCTTCAAATGTTCGTGATCGTGTTAGAAACCTTGGTGATGTCTTTGATCCTATGTTGTCTTTTGATAAACAGATAAGTATTGTTGTGAAAAGCAGCTTCTTTCAATTAAGATCAGATGCTAAAATCAAGAAGATGCTTTGAATGAAGGACCTTCAAACTATAATTCATGTTTATAACTTCTAGATTGGATTACTGCAACTCACTTTATCCGGGTTTGCCTAAATCATCTCTCGACCGATTGCAACTTGTACAAAGTGCGACAGCTAGAGCTCCCCCGTACTCGCCTCTCTACACTGGTTCTCGGTTAAGTTTCGCATTAATTTTAAGATTTTGCTTTTAAAGCTTTACATGGTTGTGCTCCACAGTATATTCGTAATCTCCTTCTTATCAGTTAATTCTCTCAGTCCCTCATTCACATTTTAAAACTAAGGGCGACAGTGCTTTTGCTGCGGCAGCTTCAATATGTGGCAGCTCCAATATGCGGCAGCTCCAATATGGTCTTCCTCTTCATTTAAGATCCGCCCCCTTTATTTCTCTGTTTAAATCTGCTTTGAAAACCCACTTTTATTTTATATGTACTCTGTTTGAGGGTGTAAAATGTAAATGTGTTTTTTTGTTTACCTGGATTGGGTTTTTATTTGTATTACGGCACTTTGGTTGCAACTTCTGTTGTTTTTAAATGTGCTTTATAAATTAATAAACTAAAAGCTTAATATTCACAGCAAGAAACAGTTAAAGATTATCCTAAAATTCTTAGTATCAAAAACAACAATAATGGTGCTTTTATTCATTTTTAGAGCCTTTTACTATCATTGTATTTGAAATAAATCAGTGTAAAGATTCTGCCTCTCATTTTCAGTTTAACTAAATGGAAAAGTGTACATGCGCAAACTATACACAACATTTTGGTTGAATTTTGTTCATTTGCCAATTCATTCCACTAAAATATGCCATAAAACATTGCGTACTGACATTATATACTGGATAAAGCAGTGCAAGTGTTTGTGGTTGGTATTAGAAACACTGCAGAGTATGCAATGCCTGTGCATATGTTAAAACATAACCCGGGGCTACAGATTCCACAATATCTTTTCAGAGTCTAGAGATAAAAGCATGGCTTGCATAACTCTTTCACACATTTGTTCTTTGCCAAGACATGCAGAATCCTGCCCATAAGCGCTTAGTGCAGAACGAGTGCAGAATATTAAAGAAAACATTAAGTTAAATACAAAATAAAATCGCAAAGATATTGCGAACATTTCAAATCTCATTTTGTTGAGCTTATGGTATATGGCTGATAATACCACATGAACCATTGAATGTTTTAACCAAACATTTACAGCTTTTTTCATCATTTCGATCTTATCTGTATGAATTCTTTTTTTTTGCTTATTTTATAATTCATTAGAAATCTGTTCATCTCACTACTGGATTTTTTAAATGTCTACAGCTTCGCCCAAAAGCCAGACCATACAAATTGCATACAAAAAACTAAACTGTGACCCACTTCCTTCTTATTCCCTCATATTCAGCATTTTTTTAATTGAATGCACATGCTATGTCTTTATTCTGTTGTAGTTTTAAGATATCTTAAGCATAATTGACTGAACACAGCATATTACTTTTTGGCCATTTTTTACTTGCCAGGTTCAGAACATCACCTTAAACCATCTACTTCCATCCTAAACCAACTAAGACTTAGCCTAGCTGATTTTAGCTGGGGGGTTAGTTGGTCTTTCAGCCTAAAAAGTTTCTGAAAGCCCTCTAAACCAGACTGCTACACCAGCTTAACCAGTTAAAACAGATTAAACAGTAGATGCCAGATAGCAACTTGCAAAAAAAGTTGATATGTACCTTAGCAACTTTGTAAGCATAACAACGATACCATAATGTGCTGTATTTTACGCCACTCCCATTTTAAGAAAAGATGAAAATTTTGTTTTAGTTTCTGTTCCACAATGTTTCACTGTGATAAAAAATAATATATATATATATATATAATTTCTCTTTTTCACACACTCTCCAGATTGTTCGCTTGAATTTGGGTCAGGCCAAACCGTCTGAGTGTCTATCAGAAGCACCTGTGAGTACAAACAATGCTGCGTCCCTTAAATGAGGCACTGCCACACAGCCGCACAGCCAATCAGAGAAGAGCTTGCACAGAGCTACACATGGGGAAGTGGTTACAGCAACTTCCCCTGACTCGATGTTGAAAGCATTGAAGTTTCCAACAGGAAACAGATGACACATATCTCTGCAACCATCTCAGCACGGTTAATCTTATGTGTCTATGCGTCAGTGAATCAATAATACTGTACATTCACATTACCATACAGGCAAAACATTATCCTGCAAATTGCCTATTTGATGAAGTATCACCACAGGAGAAGTGAAAGCATGCATTTGCATCATATTGTTGACTTCTTGTGTCATAGCAAATTGTTATATTTTTGACTAGTTTGAGGGGGTAAGACCAACTTTATCCTACTTCAGGAATGATTTTAATTAGTTTTGTCAAGTGTTATGGTAACACCAATACTTCATATCAAGGGTTTCACTCAATGATTTTAGGTTTGGAAAAGAAATTAGCTCAGTCTTTCCATTTGTTTCTCAATTGCATGTGTTCTAAATTAAATTTGGGAAATCGATTTGGTCGTAATGTAATCAAGTCTACTTGGATGTTTGGGAATAACTATAATGTTTAGTCTCTATAAGGCTATTTATAAAAGCATTTTTTTTTTAATAACTGAAAGAGACTAAATATTTTTCATCACTTTTGGGGCTTTAAATGTCATTTGTGATGTTGTTGTCTGGATGCTTAACAAAGGACTGTACACACATGACATTTCAACCACTTTCAATCACAATGTCAGTCCACTCAACAGTCCACTAAGCAAACTTAGCAAACTTGGTTGTATTTCCAGGTGAAAAACTTTGCACCAGTATGCTATAGTCCCTGCGTTCCAGTTAGTTTTTTTATGACCTTCCCTCGCTTCCCTCAGTCTCATTCACTCTGAGGTACGTCATTGCTTACGTTGTATGAGTGCCCACTACTGCTAGAACACTTGAAGTGGTTCAAATGGATCGCCCTAAGCCCTCGATCACATGGAAAGTGGAGACCACCCCCTCCATAATTTGAAATGTGCAAAGTGCGAGGTGCTGAAGTGACATCACATTCGTGTTGCATTGTGGTATATGGAGCTGCCTAAAGTGTACGTATGAAGTAGACCCTCGCTCCCTTGATTTTGACAGAGGGAGCGAGGGTCTGTCCATATAAACTTTCCTTGTCCCCGTGACGAAGAGGAACGCACTTCAAAATGGCGACAGGGATTCCCCCAAGGGGAAGTGTTTAGGGAAGTTCGCAAGTGCGTGTCTAAAACTGGAGTGGAACGCAGCCAGTGTTGTAGGTGTCTACCATAGATATGTACACTAGATGTCGCCTTGGCTACGGCAGTTCATTGGACCGAATGCGTCAAATAGAGCCGCCATCTTGAAACAGGGGAACCCCGCATCAGCGTCATTGTAGGCAATGGTGTAACGGAAATAAAATCACCATAAATCATCATGAATGCGATTTTCTTGGTTTTCTTTTGGTTCATTTCAACAGTCAGACATGTATTTAGCATTGAGTCCAGAAAAAAAAGTAAGTTTTGATATTATAAAAATTAGGGATGCACGATATATCGGCCGACATATCGTTATCGGCCGATAACTGCTTATTTTTAATATTATCGGTTATCGGTCTGATAGCAAAATTAGGCCGATAAATGAAAGCCGATAAATGATGGATTATTTTGGTTTGTTGAACCACTTCACTTGCTCATTACTGGCCATGTGGAGTTTTGATTGGTGCTTTTTGTGACATAGCACGAAGATGACACATGTTGCGGGCTTAAGAAGAGTATGCTAGTCTAGCGCAAAGACAAGATGTCCACGGTCTGGAAGTTTTTCATTGTGAAAATAATATGAATATTTATCGGCCTATATATATCGGTTATCGGCCCCCAAATATAAAGAGTTATCGGTTATCGGTATCGGCCAAAATTTCCATATCGGTGCATCCCTAATAAAAATCTACTTTTTTCTAACTATAATGCATAGTGCTTGTAGCCCTAACATCCATACACAGCACAAAAGTCCGGCATCGTCCATGAATTTTCAAGTACGGGTGGAGATAGCAGCTTTACCTTGCTACTTTCTATTCCAAGATGGCGGCGGTTTTGACGCATGCTTAGAAGCCCAAGGCGACATCTAGTGTATATATCTGTGGGTGTCTACAAAGGCATAGTCATAGTAGCGAGGTTACTATGACTTTGTTTAAAGAATTCATCATCAAATATCTTTGAAGAAGTAACAAACACCAGAATATCAATATGTAAACATGTAATTTTATTGTTACGGTGAATGCCCAATCTCTTAGAAAAGTAATAGCACATCTTTCCTCACAATCTGACCCACAGACCTGAGCTATAATTCATATCCACAGCCTCAAAGTTGCGACAAAAGTTCTGGGGAAAAAATCCTGACTAAGTATGAGCAATGGTAAAGCTTGCTCAAGTGATGCTTATATTAACAAACATCACGCCTTTAAATGTGTGATGCTGAATGAATGCTATTTCAACATATTAAACAACTACGTCAAAACATCTTAACAAATGTCCTTGAATTCCATGTCACAATTTTCTGAATAACCCATAGCAGCTAATGCTGTTGCAGTTATGTTTGGAAAAAGTCACTAAGATTCATCGCTGGTTATTTTAAACTGAAGAAAACAGTCATTAGAGATCCAGACAGACTGTTGACTTTGGGGTAACCTGATAGAAAAACAGCACCCTGTTTGTTTTCTTCATCAAACACTCAGTCGGTGTGTTTTTAGTTCAGCTGGTGTTTCTCCCTAAGACTTCTGTCCGGTATACTTAAACCTGCCAGATGTTATGCTTGAAATATTAAACCTCTTTATCACAGGACTAAAAATGCCTTTACTGAGGCTAGAAATTTGCAAATGCTACAGGAGGTGGGATTTAGACGTGGAGATTGTTGATGAAATTCCTTAGAAAGGTTCACTTGCATTGAGCTGCCAGGGCTCGTACTGTAAAACACTGCCAAGACGCTTCATAACAAACCAGGAACAATTTAACACAAATGACTGTTTGTTGTGTGACTTTGGGGTATTGACAGCGCATGTGCTATTTATAAATAAGACAAATTTGACAGTTAATGCTAATATTTTTGAGGAAGCCAAACCCAATAGTTAAAACTAAAGTGGGTCTTATGTTGACTAAATAGTATCTAAAAGGTACAAAGAATGTATCTGTTGGAACTTTTTAAAGGGTACTGCCCCATTGGTAGTTATTTTAAGCATTTTTTTAACAGTGTATAGCAGTTTCAGTGGATTGTTGTGGATATTGGTCCACTTTATCCAGTAAGAGACGAGGGCTTGGTGACATGAGCCAACCCAAAAACGAAAAATTGTCTTAGAGACTTTTTTGCATTTTGATAAATGTTTGTTTACGAAGCCATTTGGCAAACATTCACCAGTGAATCGTTCACAATAGATTTATTATAAAAGTTATAACTAAACGATATAAATCCATAATGCTATCCAAAAACTAGTGGACTGTTATGGTGTCTAATGTAATGAAGATAATTTCGTGTCTAATAAGAGCTGGGTGTGGTGTTTGCTGTACTTGTTTAATGATAGCCTTTGAACACATTATTACACCAGACACTACAACACCTCCAATAAGTATTTTACCGTTACAAAAGATTCAGATAAATTATTTATATGCCATTAATGTTAAAATAAATCAAATGATTCGTTTCATCCACACCCAATGATTAATGTAACAACTAACTACACCGAAATAACACTGGTACGGATAAATACAGATACAACAACAACTGTAGCATAAATAAGTCAAAAGGTACAAGCATTACCAAAATTCCTGTTTGTACAACATGGTACTCAGTTCAGTTATATTTAAACAACAACAACATCATTAAACCTAATCCTATACCAAACATCTCAAGCATGCTGTGGATCTCGGTAAAACCATCCCTTACCTTGATGTATTTGGCAGGTTTAATTACTAGGTGATAGGGTCATAAGTAGGATTTCTTAAAAGCGCTTCTCTTTCCTGTTGAACGGTGGACACCACCCAACCCACATGCAACAGTGTGCCGAGTCGTAGGGTTGAATATGAGTTACTGACAGTTCAGTTACTTCCTGCCTGACGCGGAAGTTCAGGTCTCAACCTGTCGTCTGCATTCCACCGGATACTGAAAACACACAGCGCTCATAGTCAACAGCTGAGATTGTGATGTATGTGTTCAGTGCATAGACCAGAGCTGGTTTATTGTTTCTACTTTGATTACATATTGGTCAATGATTAATAAACATTCATCCCTGTCAATGAATAATCCATGTGCCTGTCTGCCTTTAGTTATTAATGTGAAGTTCAAATCAAAACCATTATTCATTGTCTTTAAACTCAACATTCACAAATATTTAAGACATTTTAAGCAGGTGTCAAATAAATCCATAAAGATTAAGAAAGTGGCTGTCAACCAATAAACTGACAGACAAATGACTGAAAATGACTAAAGTTACATGTTGTAGCTAAACATCAGGGCTGTATCTGCAATCACATTCTTTCCTACCAATGTATATATTAGTAATAGTATGTGACAAAAGAAGTATGATCGAATTCACAAGAGTAGGCATCAAGAACCTGGATGACCTACTTCTTCCGGCTGGATTCGATGGATACTTTAGGAGAGGATTTGTGAATGGAGATGACTTGACACAACTGACGCTGATAGGTCACATGATAATGACAATATGACAAATATAGTAGGTCTGGATTTCATTCATACTATTTATAGTACACACTTTTATAAGCTTGCTAAGTATTTATAGTACTTATTCAAAATAAGTATTCACTCAAGAGAGTATGCGATTTTGGACACAGCAGGTGTTTATTACTGTGCTGAGTGAAGAAGTGGTAGACGGTTTAAGCTGTTAGTATTATTGATGTTATGCTTTCAAGTCACTGTTCAGGTGACTAGTAAACATGTACCCTCTTAAATACACTCTGCTCATCTCAACAATACTAAAGATGCATGTCAGTATATAAAGGTAAAAGTGTGTCAGACTACTTCACCAGCTTCACATGTGTGAACTATTAATAGGTTTAAGAAAACAACTAAAGTTGTTAGTTTATACAGCACATAATTTTAAAGCAACTATAGGTTACAAATGATTTTATATTAATGCAGCTTGTTTGTTTTTATAGTGTGTATATATACACTCACCTAAAGGATTATTAGGAACACCTGTTCAATTTCTCATTAATGCAATTATCTAATCAACCAATCACATGGCAGTTGCTTCAATGCATTAAGGGATGTGGTCCTGGTCAAGACAATCTCCTGAACTTCAAACTGAATGTCAGAATGGGATAGAAAGGTGATTTAAGCAAATTTTGAGTGTGACATGGTTCTTGGTGCCCAAGTGCCGGTCTGCTCAGTTACTGGGATTATCACGCACAACCATTTCTAGGGTTTACAAAGAATGGTGTGAAAAGGGGAAAACATCCAGTTTACGGCAGTCCTGTGGGCAAAAATGCCTTGTTGATGCTAGAGGTCAGATGAGAATGGGCCGACTGATTCAAGCTGATAGAAGAGAAACTTTGACCGAAATAACCACTTGTTACAACTGAGGTATGCAGCAAAGCATTTGTGAAGCCACAACATGCACAACCTTGAGGCGGATTGTACAATTTGTACGAGCTCACCAAAATTGGACAGTTGAAGACTTGAAAAATGTGATGAGTCTCGATTTCTGTTGAGACACTCAGATGGTAGAGTCAGAATTTGGCATAAACAGAATGAGAACATGGATCCATCATGCCTTGTTATCACTGTGCAGGCTGGTGCTGGTGGTGTAATGGTGTAGGGGATGTTTTCTTGACACACTTTAGGCCCCTTAGTGCCAATTGAGCATCGTTTAAATGCCATGGCCTACCTGAGCATTGTTTCTGATGTCAGAACTACAAAGACAAACAAAACATATACTTTTAAACTATAGATATAATACAAAACATTCAACACACACTCTAAAAATGTCCTGGTTATTTTTTACCCATAATTGGTAAATATTGGACAGAACACACCGCTGGGTTAAAATTGACCCAATGCTGGGCTGTTTTTACCCAACTGCTGGGTTATTATACCCCATGGTTGCATAACAACAACAACAACCCAACATTTGTTCATTTTTTATCCCAGCATGCACTCTTAAAAATGCTGGGTTGTTTTTAACCCAGGGCTGGGTCACTATTGGACAAAACACACTGAAAAAAATGATTAATTGAATTTAATAAAAAAATTTAAGGTAAGTGGTAATCAATTTATTTAAGCTACATTTAAACAAAAGTTTTATATTTAATTTTACTTTACTAATCTTTTTTGTTTAAATGTAGCTGCAATAAATTGATTGCAACCACTTACCTTAAAAAAATTGATTAAATTCAATGAATAATTTTTTCAGTGCACACTGCTCGGTTAAAATGACCCAACTGCTGTCAATCAACCAGCAGTTGGGTCATTTTGGCCCGGCAGTGTGTTCTGTCCAATATTTACCCATTATGGGTAAAAAAATATCCCAGCCATTTTTAGAGTGCCTCAACCCTGTAATAGAAATTTGATTTCCAAGGGAAAAATCTATCATATGTTGCAGTTTGGGGGACTTACTGAAATAGTATAGTGCTTAAACTAGCAAAAACATTTGAATGTTTATTTAAAATGTTAAATAAAAGTTTATTTGTGCCCATATAATTCATTTCAGCACATTGTTAAGTGTAATCTAATTGAGGTCAAGTGCATATAAGGGCAACATTCATGACTGTAACTAAAGGCTCATAATGATTTTTAGCTCACCCACCCAAACTAAAGTGCAGGGGGAAAAAATCTCCTCATTTGCTACCAATTAACTGCTCTCACTAGCTCTTTATGTGGTTCAACCCATCCTTTAAAGCCCCCAGCACTCCTGCAGGAGAAACAGACCACACGCCCTTGACAAGGTGTCAACACCGTGAGGCACCAACCCAAAATGTTTAATTCAATACAGTTACTAAACATTTATGCATCTACTACTGTTTGTGCTATACATGAACACTAAACAACAACATACACATTTTTATTATTGTGTCAAAAATAAATCCATTTTTGAAAAGCCGTTTTTTGATCAGGACATTGAGGCTAAACAAAGGCAAGTCCATTGGTAGTTCATCTTGACATATTTTAAAGGTAACACTCTTCATTTATTATTGTTGGCATACTTTAATGTACATGCACATTATATACTCAATGAATCACAAACCGTGGCAAGATTTTAGAAAATCTACATTACTTTCAATAGTATGGCTACAGTAATTTACTATTGGTTAACCTTTAGCCTACAAGATATAATCCAGAATGAACGTTCTGGCTTATGTTTCTTCTGTAATACCAGACTTGTTTAATATTATACTGTACTATATAATAGTGTGTCCTTATTGTGTGACTCCAATCCCAAAAGCACATATGTTCAGCCGACAATATCTTCTCTGTTACGGTCATAGTATACATTTATTAGCAGCGCATGAAGGCAGACTTGTATAAACAGCTTCAGAAGTGAGCACATTTGGCACAAAGTAATAGTTTAGCTCATAACAGGGTCACTGCTTGGTCTGACAATGAACAGATGTACTTTCAATACGTTGCAAAGAAAGTCTCAAATGACGCCAAAAGCCCATATGGTGAGGTGTGAGGGGATGTGGTCTTTAAAAACCATTAGTCCAGGTGAGTCATTATTATGCTTTTTATGCTTTTTTTTATTATCTCAATGCTAAACACTAATATGACATAAAACGCCTTTCACAACTTGAACCATCATTTAACACTTATTGAGGTGTCTAAACAAGTCACACTACACAGTTAACATCCTGTTTGTTTGTTTGTTTGTGTATGCATGTGTGTGCGTGTGTGTGTGTGTGTCTCGGACAAGGAATACAATAGTGCCACCTTTTGAAATCAGATGAGAAAAACACAGTTGAACCTAAAATGTTATGTGGGACAGGACCCTTTAATTTCATTAAGTGGGACACACTTTTTGGGAATGCAGACCGAGATGAAATTATTTGTCAGTAAAAAGCTAACAGCTGAACAGTACATTTATGAACTACACAAACAGTGCCAGTATGTCCAACAGAAAATTCAAACAAAATGCAATTAAACCTGAAACAAACCAATATTCTCAGAAAAATTCTAAGCTTTTGTACCTCTTCTTGTTCACATACAGTATATAAAATGTAAAATGAAAGCACTTTATGTACTTGTACTTTGTTAAAAACAACTTGTTTTTATGAAATGTAGTGAAGTCAGAAGTACAATATTATGCATCGGAATATAGTGAAGTTTGCCAAAGAATAACACTCTGATAAAATTCAGATTACTACGAAGCCCCTAAGAGGACATGGAGCAAAAATTAAATAAAGTTTAGTTTTGCGTGCGTACGTGAAACTATCGAATTTAGTTTTGCATGCTCACATGAAACTTTAGCATGCTCACGTGAAACATTAGCGCGCGCACCTGAAACTATTGCGCGTTCACATGAAACTATCGTGTGCGCACGTGAAACTATCGAATTTAGTTTTGCATGCTCACATGAAACTTTAGCATGCTCACGTGAAACATTAGCGCGCGCACCTGAAACTATTGCGGGTTCACATGAAACTATCGCTTGCTCACTTGAAACTATCGAATTTAGTTTTGTGTGCTCACGTGAAACATTGGCATGCTCACATGAAACTTTAGCGCGCGCACGTGAAACTATTGCGCGTTCACATGAAACTATCGCATGCGCACGTGAAACTATCGAATTTAGTTTTGCGTGCTCACATGAAAATTTCGCGTGCTCACGTGAAACTTTAGCGCACGCACGTTAAACTATTTCGCGTTCACATGAAACTATCGCGTGCGCACGTGAAACTATCGAATTTAGTTTTGCGTGCTCACATGAAACTTTTGCATGCTCATGTGAAACTTTAGCGCGCGCACGTGAAACTATTGCGCGTTCACATGAAACTATCGCGTGCGCACGTGAAACTATCGAATTTAGTTTTGCGTGCTCACATGAAACTTTTGCGTGCTCACGTGAAACTTTAGCGCGCGCATGTGAAACTATTGCGCGCTCACATGAAACTATCGCGTGCGCACGTGAAACTATTGAATTTAGTTTCGCATGCTCACATGAAACTTTCGCGTGCTCATGTGAAACTTTAGCATGCGCACGTGAAACTATTGCGCGTTCACATGAAACTATCGCGTGCGCACGTGACACTATTGCGCGTTCACATGAAACTATCGCGTGCGCAGGTGAAACTATCAAATTTAGTTTTGCGTGCTCACATGAAACTTTTGCGTGGTCACGTGAAACTTTAGCGCGCGCACATGAAACTATTGCGCGTTCACATGAAACTATCGCTTGCACACGTGAAACTATCGAATTTTGTTTTGCGTGCTCACATGAAACTTTTGCGTGCTCACGTGAAACTTTCGCGTGCTCACGTGAAACTTTCGCGTGCTCACGTGAAACTTTAGCGCGCACACGTGAACTAAACTTTAAAAAAATTCTGCACATGAAGGTTTCGCATGAGCACATGAAAATTTTGATTCCTAGTGAGTAAAAAAATTATTTGACACCTCTGCAAAAATATTTTCTAAACAAAAAGTCTGTGGTGTGGATACTTTATGAAGCCATACATACAGCCTGGCAATGCACCATGGTTCCTTATAGTGGTTAAAGGTTGTACTTAATATAAAAAGGTAAGAAGAAAATTGGTCTTTCAAGAATCTTTGAGAACCAAAAATGTTTCTCTTATGGCATCATAGTGATGAACACTTTAAGCACTTTTACTTTAAAAAGTGTGTTTATTTTATGTCCTTAAAGTAAATAATAATAAAAAAAATATTTCTTACTATTAAATATTTAACTTTAATAAACAAACGCAGATGTTACTCTAAAGAGGATTATAAAGTCATGCACATAAACAAAAGCTCTTGAATTGTTAACCACCAAGAGATTCCTTGGTCTCCAAAGGTCTCTGACACAAATGTATGGCCGGCTGAACTCAAGCAAATAAACTTTGACCCTTTAAGACTTTTTCTTCTGCGTGACAGCTCCTGAATGACAGACAACAGCTGTTTAAACAATCAAAAACCTAAAAATCTTGACATGGCCACAAACAATAGTAGCACTAGTAATAACACAACCTTCTAATAGCCCTAAAGATGCCTCTTTAAAAAACTTGCACTGAAACCACAGAATTCTTCTCTGCATTTTAATAGCTACATCGCATGATACATTAAAATGCCGCTTAGGGAAAAAAGAGAGCTTGGCAAAAATCCCAGACAAAATGTCTTTTTTTGTCTGGACTGCACTTTTCAGTAATCGCTCCTTACAGTATGTGTAACCTAGTGTGTTGAAAAATGTGCAAAACAAAATGTAAAGTGTCTGACGGGTACAACATTGCACACTAAAAGGCAAGAACAAAATAAACATCAAAGTGGGAAAACAGATGAGCGAAGGGGAATGTAGGGGTTAATCTCAGACTGGGGAAACCTGATGCTAATTAAGTCTTTGGAATGTCACATACTGACTGTGTTGTAAAACCTAGTGAGCTGCCTAACTAGACTGCGTTTCTGAATATCAAAATCATGTAGTACATTTGGGAAACCATATATGCAATTACTTTTAGACATTGAATGCAATGAACATTTTAAGATGAGTGTTTTGGGTATCATATGTGTGTGCATTATTTTTAAGCATCATAAGCACTCACAATGCCATATATTATAGATCATAATGCAATATGTGTTGAAAATTATAGGTGCATTATGAACACTTTGCAACACATACAGCATTTTGGGCATCGTATATAGGAGTATCCATGCTTTTTGCATATATGTATCATTTTGTCATTATGTGTACAGTATGTAATCTTTGCTATCATAGATGCATGTGCACGTTGTTTTAATGTGCATTATAATGTTTCTACTTATAAGTAATGTGTCTGATACCCCAACACATACTGTTTATGTAGGGAGCTTTTGAGATTTTGAGACACGGCCAGTGACATCCTCCTTTAGAAGTGTTCATTGTGGCTCACACTCATACTAACAGCACGCACTCCATGAAGTAGAGATGCTCACCTCCTGCTGTTTATATTTTCATTGACATTCCAGAAGACAGCTGCAGGTAAGACAATCTCACTATTTAAAGAGTTTATTGGCGGAGAACAAAATCAAAACATCATGTTATAGACTTGGGTGCTGACTATTACTGACTTTAAACTGAGAGTAGGCACTTTTTAATTTTTGTAGAAACTCGTGCATGGCAACTAAATGGAATCGCTTACGTTTGGCGTTGCTTTATTTCTTACGCTTTATTGCGTAATTGATATCCCCTTTTGTTTAGGTGGACCGATGATCAAACAATGCCATCATCAATAAGGACGCAGTTGCTGCTGGTTTGTGTTTTATGTGCGTTCAGCTCTGCGCGCTCGGGGGACACTGGAGACGCCAGAGCCTGCTCTGGATCGCACTGTCCGGCGGGGAAAGCGTCCAGACCATCGCGGCAGAACAATCCGACAACACAGAGCAGATCGATAAATCAACATCATTCCCTCCCCAGCTCGCATTTTGAACATCACGCGGCGCTCTTATCGCACCGCGGGCGGTCTGGAGAGCAGACAAGAGAAAACATCCAAACGCGCGTCGCTGGTTTTTATGGTTCTGCGTGCGCAGATTGCGGCAGCCCTCCAAAGCCAGCACCGCAAGTTATTAACGACACCAGAGAATGTAAAGGAATTGAGTGCCGTTTACCTCTAAGGGTACGACCGAAACCACGATCGAGACCGTGCGCTGGAGACGGGTGCGTGCCCGGGACCAGCCAACCTCCTCTCATCCATGTGGCAGACAGAGCTGCACAGTTTCTGGGGGAATTTCCTGACATTGGATATCCTGCATCTGAGCTCGGAGCTCCTTTGGGAGTGCAGCTCACTTGTGACATCAAACCAGGTGATTTAAAACAGTGCTTCCAGCTGTTCAGCACTTGAATGAGAATATCTTGTTTCGAAAATGGTGTAACACTTCAGCAGAGTTGGCAATATAGTAGTACCAGCATTCAAAACGAATACAGCACTTTATTTTCACTTCTTAGTCTGCTTACAAAACTATAACTTTATTTATGAGTGCTGTTACATGTACCTTTACCGGACCATAGTACTGTATATGGCCATGATATTCAGTAAGTATCTAGTAGCTTAGAGGTACCCACCATTTTCTGTCATAAACCTGGAATAAAGTACCCTAAAGTAGGTCAGCACTATACTTTAGTATGTATCAGTAATATTTTGTGGGTATTACCAATTGTTGTTTTTTAGATGTTATGTGGGTGCACTCTCAAAAAAGGGGACAAAAGCAGTCACTGTGCGGTACCAATGTACATATTTGTAACTCAAAGGTACATACTAGTACCGTAAAGGTAGGCTACACACACACTGTACATGGTACACTCTCAGAAATAAAGGTACAAAGCTGTCACTGGGACAGTACCCATTCAAAAAGGTACACCAAAGAGTGCATATTAGTACTTCAAAGCCAAGGTACATATTGGCAGTTCAAAGATACATATTTGTACCTAAAAGGTAAATATTATGACCTTTTTTAAAGGGTACTACCCCAGTGACAGCTTTGTACCTTTATTTTTGACAGTGTACATATTAGAATATTTTTCAAAGGTACCGACCGTCCCAGTAACAGTTATTTCTGACAGTGTGGTCAGTGGTGGCCAGTTACTTCTCTTTCGACGGGCGCAAATTCAAAATATGTGTCGCGTTTGCTCGTCATGTCAAAATATGTGTTTGTTGCATCATGTGCACCATGTGAGATGTCAAAATATGTGCCTGCTGCACACGCGTCGAAAAGGTTTTTGATAAAGGAGACGTTTACAAAATACTCATAAACCCCTTCAAAGCTACTGCAGGGGACACGTATTTTGTAATGACACGTGATGCACATAAGTTCACATGAAGTACAGAACACACACATGACGGGCTAATTACATGTTGTGATGAGCTTCCCATCGTGCGCACTCGAAAAATAAGTCAGCGACCACCACTGAGTGTGGTAGTATAATCCACATTGCACATTTTTCTTCTTGCACATAAGTAGAAAAATATGTTGGATGGAAAATGACATAGACCGGTTTTTGCATGTATGAAACATTTAAATAAATAGACAGACATCACAAGAGAATTCTTTCCACTCTTTCTTTTCAAACATTTAACAATTGCACATCGTAGTATGGGAACTGTACACAAACTTTCAGGCCCCATAAAACTCTTCATTTTCTCATCAGTACTGGAATTTCCTTACATCAAATGATACGGAAACTTGACAGCTGGTTTGAGAACTATTATTGCAACCATACACATCTGCTTGGCTTGATACACTGGCAGCCGAGTGTCTAGATTTACTAGATACTTTGATCCATTTCCATACCACTTAAATAGCCTTACTATAGGAACTGAAGAAAATAGCACTTGGTTTTAAATAAGATATGATAAAATTGCTTCGGCTGTCCCATATCGGAGTGCAGTGTTAACTGTACAACTTCAAAGCATTTTTTTCACCTAAACAACATGCATTACAGTAAGTTGTTTATCTTGATGCAAATAATTTACCCAAATATCTGTCCTTGAATCATTTTAATAAGTCTGGTAAGATCAGTTTCATATTTGTCTGGACGGAATTATCCTATGTGCCTTGTTCTGTAACAAGAATCAGGTTTGTATTAGTGTATGTCTTTTTCTGTACAGCACATTTGGCACGGTTGCCTTGAACTGTGCCTGAGCGTGATTGCCCCCCCTCCTAACTTCCCCACAAGCTTGCACTTACACTTTATTTTGTACGATCCGAGCATGCTTTCGTCTTTATAGTGCAACTGTTTTGAAGAAAACAAGATGTAAAGCGCTCTCTCAGAACAATGGAGACCATCATAATGTTAAGTTTGTGGCTTTTTATTTTGAGTTGTTTGGAAAATAGTGATACACAACCCTCTTATGGCGCTTTTCCACTGCATGGTGCCCCACGATTTGGTTTAGTTTGGGTCGGGTCGGCTTACTTTTGGGAGTTTTTCCACTGGGTGCAGTACGTAGTACCCAATACTTTTTTTCATAGCACCTCGGTTGGGGATCCAAGCGACCCGAGCTGATACCAAACGTGACGCGAAAACACTGTAGATCACTGATTGGTCTGAGAGAATCGTCACTACCAGCGTCATCGCTATAATGTAAAAGATTAGCTTTACCTTTATGCTAGCTTGCCCTGTCTCGAGCAAACATGTTGTCAAATGTGCTTTGCCATAAGTTCCCAAACTCCCTTTTAGGGATGAAAAACATCCATAGGTTGTGAGTCACGGACAGTTTGTGGCGGAACATTTGCGACGAGCACCTCAGCATTATATATGCTTAAAGCAACTTCCATGAGGCTCAGCGGAGCGCCGTCGACTGACGCCACGGGTGTTTGAACAGAAACTGTCATGTGAGACAGAGGTATAGTGATAAACACGATGTGCAAACATCTATTTTTTGATGGTCAATTTTAATTTTGGGGCGGACTGAGAAATTAATGAATGTATGGGAATGTACAACGACGCTCTCACTTGTATGATGTCACAGCAGTAGGCAGCGCAAATATAACGACACAGTTATAATCCCTCCCACTGTGAGGTGATACTAAACTCGATGGAAAAGCTAACCAAGCCAAAGTGAGCTGAGCTGACCCGACCTGACCCAAACCAAACCGTGGGGTGCTATGCAATGGAAAAGCGCCATTACATGCCTAAAGCCCTATTTACACGGGATTAGTATCACCTGATGACCCTTTAGTGATTTGTAATAATTGCGGAGGGTGTCTGTGATCTTAATCCTGTGGAATCTGCCATGTCTGTAATTTGTAGAGTAAAAATACCCTGCAGATGACCTACCATATTTCGCAGAACCCTGATGTCCTGTGATAATATTAGTCTAGTGCGAATCGGCATCTCTGTAATTTGGCCAGGAATTGGCGGGGTCGTATATCATTTTTCAAGGATTTTATTACCTGTGCACATTTTATTTAGTTTTTCTCTGTTTCTGTGCATCTCGCGCTGCAGCTGAGGAGGGCACACACATAGAGACAAATCCCTTCACTTCTTATGACTTTCCTTGTAAAACTTGTTATATTTTTCTGCTTTTAATCATCTATTCAGAATTTCAGTC
The DNA here is from genome assembly GCF_027580225.2 of Misgurnus anguillicaudatus. NCBI lineage: Eukaryota > Metazoa > Chordata > Actinopteri > Cypriniformes > Cobitidae > Misgurnus > Misgurnus anguillicaudatus. The sequence continues at coordinate 6,070,420 of NC_073361.2, read as the reverse complement.
TCTTCTTGTCCATGTTTGATGATTAATGCAAATCTGCGGAACTGTCATTAAATGAGATCTCTGTATAGGCGGAGCTGTCAGCCTCAACATCACAAAACCGTTTTACTACGTGTCGCAGTGTTCTGTGTATAGGAAACAGTGTTATGCAAAGCCTCAACATCCGGGAAACAAGTCAGTAAATTTGAGTAAAATCATAGGCTTTGCTTATCCCGTGCGAATGGCACATATGAAACTCAGATGTAGGGGGGAATTACTAAATCACCAAAGGTCCCCAGATAATACTGATCCCGTGCGAATAGTACCTCTGTGATTAGTCTATCTATTACTTGTGCCGCTCAGACATTTAAATGTAACTGTGCTGCGCACATCAAAAGGTTTTTCCATATTGGCAAATGATATTGAATCATATTGTCACATATCTCCTTTCAAACTGCACTCTTCAAATCTGCGACTCGATTTAAATTCACACTGTGCTTTCAGCACCTGAGCCCAAGTAAACCATGCCCAAGCACACCTCTGTTACCAGGCAGCGAATCCGTTCAAAGGAGTCAGTTCGCGAATCAGACGCGTTGTGTTCTAATCCAGGCTGAGCAGCGCAAAATTGTAAACAAAGTGTTACTGTAACAACACGAAAAACATTTCCTCTGTGGATATGATTTGGTCTTCCGACCTTTCGCCATCGAGTCAGTTTTGTTTTGAGTAATAAAAGCAGGGAGACAGTTTAAAGACAGAAAGCGTGCGCACGCGGCTCTGCTCACTCTGTCACGCAAACAAAGATCATCATCACTCATTAATCACATGAAATGAGCCTAATCTTTGCACGGACAGTGCACCATGAGACAAAAGCCTGTCGCGCTGTTGTACTGGCTAATTAATTGGCGCGATCCCGCCATCGTTTACTAAAGCTGTTTGTGAACAAGACACGGCTGCACATTCGTGCCAGTTCCGCCGGACACGTCCCGAACATGTTTTCGGGTTCGTTCTCCGGAAGTCGCGTTGCTCGACCGCATACGTCATCACATTTCAGTTAAAATACATTAGAAAATTAAGATTTATTTCTTTTTCATTCTTACCTTGAAATGTAACGGTTGCTTTTCTGAAATTAAACCCAAAATATTAAACCTTGATGACATATGTGGTCGACCAACGCGACTTCCGGAGAACGAACCAGAAAACATGTTTGGGACGTGTCCGGCAGAACTGGCACGAATGGCCACCCTAAGCAAGAGGCAGCGTCACAAGTTCTACAACAACGCTTAGGAGCCCGCAGCTGCGCCTGCCTATTAATCGGCCTAATTTTGCAGCAAAATCGGCCAAAGCCGATTTTAAAAAATATGCCAAAAATCGGCCAAATTATCGGCCCGGCCGATAAATCAGTCGACCTCTATTTTGGATAGTGTGAGTTTGCCCTAAATGTGCACTTTTAGAATGCTCCCAACCAGCAACAAATTCCTTGTATGCTCAAGCTTACCAAATAACGCTTTATCCTAAAGAAGGAAAAAGAAAAGCTTTTTTTTATTTTGTTTTTATCATTGCAGGAGAAAATGAGGTCCCTGCAGAGGATGCACTTATCCTACATCTACAGCTGACAAAGGGTCAAGAGAAGCTAGTAGAGACGTTGAGAGCTCAGCAGGTGGTGATCCGCGATCTTCAGCAGAGACTGGTGGAACAGCAGGGGATGCTACTCTCCCAGCAACGCGAGATACTTGACCAGCAGCAACGCATGTACGAGCAGATGGATGTGGTTAAGGCTCAGTATGGTCTGCTTTCTGAAACTGTCAAACAAGTCTCCTTCCAAGGCCTTCAGGGAGAACTCCAGACCTATTTTGAAAGCCACCTGGCCGGGCTTCAGAACCAGGCGCGAAGCCACCTGCAGAAATCCTATGCTGTGCATAAAATGAATGTGGACACTAAAGTAATGGATGTAGTTGGAGATGCTGAAAGCCCATTGCTAGGCTGTCCAAATCCTTGTGGACCAGATGAATACTGCGATTTCCAGAAAGATCCACCCCAGTGTGAAAGATGTACCATGTGTCCACCTGGATTCTTCCTAGTGTCGCAGTGTTCCCCCACCGCTGATAGGATGTGCCAGGTGACAGTGTGGCCACTTTTGCTTTTTGCATGCAATTTGTGATAAATTGACATTTTTAAAAAAATCAGGCAATGTTATATTTTCAATTTATTCCAGTATTTTTTGTAAAAATTATCTATCAACAGGACAGGGATGAATGCTTGGAATTACCAAGCCTATGTGGAGAGCGAGTGAAATGTCTCAATACTCCAGGTATGAGAAGTAAAAGAAAAATGTATGCCATTTCAAAGTCTGATTCCTTCGGATTTACTAAGTTTGTATTTCTTTTGTTGATCAGGAGGATTTCGCTGCCTGGGTGTGTCTGAGAGGGAAATTTCCGCAGGGCTGTGTGGTCAAGACTACTTCTACAATCAGGAACTTCAGGAGTGTCAGGCTTGCTCTGATTGTGATGGTGAGCCTATTGCGATTCCCTGCACTTCCATCAGTGATGCTGTTTGTGGAACCATTTCAGAGAACATGCTGTCACGGTCTTGGGCTGCTTCTATTGCCATACCGCCAACAAAGTCAAAGGTCACATCCATCTTCCCAGGGTTACAACTTAATATCCATGGCCAAGAAGGAAACATCCTACTGAACAACCATGATGATTATCTCAACTTCCAACAACATGGACTTGTCTGGACAGACTACAACTTTGCTTTGAAGCACAGTTGCAGGAACTTTATCCAGGTTGGGATGCGAATTAACGGCACTGAAGAGGAGAACCATGATCTGAGTGGGGTTCGAATAGAGCAACCTGAGAGGAAGTTCTACCAGGGTGTGACTGTAAGTGCTGCCGTTGAGGTGGAGCCCAATCATACTTTGGCACTTGTCTTGAAGAGTCCCAACCAACATTGCAACCAGAGTAAAGATCTGCAAGTGTATGAGCTTGGAGGGTCCTCATTCAGCCTGCTCTGGCTATCTCATGACACCGGCGCTGTGGCCATGACTGCGCAAATGTCTACAGCAGCTCACTATCACAATAACTATCGCCCGACCTTTCGTATAGCCACTGTCTCTGACCCCTACATAGTAGCACTTACCCCCGACAGCCGTGGAGTGCGTTTCATGGAGAATGGTGTGGTGAAGTTTGTGCTCCAACAGGCCATATATTCCATGGGTCATGCCTGTGTTAGAGAAGGGTTCTCACTGATTGCCTACGTCAACCAAAACGGAACCAACCGGGAGGTTATACGCTCTTTTAAGTCAGGTGTCAATTACAGGGACACCTCCATCTCTCTTTCTGGGTCCACGAGGGTGGACAATGGAGACTGGCTTAATTTTGAGATTGTTGCACCATCTCAGTGTAATGTCCGCTACTTTGGCGATAGCTCTGGGATTAGTATACTGAGTTTGTTGTGGATCCCTACTGCTGTCTCGTCAAGCCTTATGGCCACTGTCTCCAAGACAGGCCTACTTTCAGGGGCAGTAAGAAATAAACCTCTTTTCTTTAGACAAATAAGTCCAAACACAGACCAGATGCGGCTAGCTGGTTCAAGTGAGCCCCATGCCCAAAGGAACTTTGTGTTTTCTGAGGCTGGGGTGGCCAGTGTGGCCCTCAACCTAAAGCTGATCCACTCCTGCAGTGTGGTGAAGCTGACCCTTTACCGGCAAGAAAAGGGAATTCAAGCCATATCTTTGGCCCAGCAGGTGGGTGGCCATATGCCAGAAGGAAGTGAGTGGGCTAGCGTAGGGCTGAGAACTTCATTTGATGTTCAAAACGGCACTGTTATCTATGTTTCTGTGGACTGTGTTCGAGGGCGAATCAATCAAATTACCACTGAAGGCGACACCAACATATCTATTCTTTGGGTGGCATCATGATCCCAAAAATGTCTTTACAATAGGGCTGCAAAACAACTAATCGCAACTAATTGTTTGCAGAATAAAAGTTTTTGTTTACATCATATATGTGTGTGTATTGTTTATAATAATTATGTATATAAAAACACACACACATGCATGTATAATTTTAAGAAAAATATCTGTGTATATATTAAGTAATTAAATTGGATTAAATTCAGTTTTATTTATATAGCGCTTTTCACAATAGGTAATTGTATCAAAGCAGCTTTACATTAACAGAAGCAGGGGAAAACACAGAAAAATCGACAGACAACATAAGTAGCAAAATACAGCGGCTATGAATAAACTTTACAAGCGAGCATATTAATAATGTATTGTATAAAAGAGGGTGCTAAGCTAAGCCAATGTCGGCTGACTCCCTGGGGTTGAAAAAAATCCCTAGGAGAAAAACCACCCGACATTTTTAGCCTGGGAGGAACAAAAAGTCCTCGGAGGGAAAAAAAACCTTGGGATATATATATATATATATATGGGATGTAAACAGTATGTAAACGGATAAGGAGATTAAACGGGTTCCGTCGTTGGTCAGGCATCGGCTGGGCATCACGTTTAAGGACGGCCAGTAGATCAGTGTTGACCTCCACGGCAGCCGGAACTGGGTCTGTTTGTCTCAATGTCCTCGGGATTCCTATTAGCGTAGGGGCCGTTCGCATATACTGCAAGTGTCACACAGTGTTGTGTTTTAATATATGCTCGGTTCCAGACAGGCTAGTTATTGCGGCATAAGTATATTACCCAGAGGAGTTGTGTGAATGCTTTGTTCCGTACAGGCTAACTATTGCGAAATAAGTACATTTACTGGACAAATTATGTGAATGCTTTGTTAAAGAAAAAGTCTTAAGTTTAGATTTAAAGTGATCGATTGTGTCTGATTCTCGGCCATCAGTTGGCAAATCATTCCAGAGCTTAGGGGCTAAGTAGGAAAAGGATCTACCACCAAGTATTCATATTTATAATATAAATTATACATAAATATAAAAATGTATATACATATCTTAACATTTCTTACATGTATGTGTGTGCATTTATATACATAATTATTATAGACTACACACACATACTGTATATGATGTAAACAACTGCGTTTTTTTCTGCAAACGATAAGTTGCTATTAGTTGTTATGCAGCCCTACTTTACAACAATCTAAACTGGCTTTGTAATAAACAGATACAGAATGTTTGAAATTAATTACTGCTTTTTTAGATCAAATTACAGAATGGAGAAAATATTCAACATGCAACAAACCTCACGAAACTTGAAATAGTTGAAATACACAGGTGCTATTACAGTAAAACTCTTGTATTTAGATTGAAGGGAATGGGTATGCATTGTTTTGTAACAATCCAGTTAAAATATAAAATATATTTTTCTTGGCTGGAACAATGAACTGATAGCGATTTTACATAAGTACTTTTCAAGTACTTTGGCTGGTTGAGAAGTGACCAATTTTTCCCAAAGGAGGAAATTCTTTTTTTATATTTGTATACTTAGAAAACAATCTAAATTTGTGTAAACAGTATTTACGTGTGTGTGTACGTGTACCTGGTAATCCGTACAGTGATATTAATACCAATACTTTTTGAGTACACAAGCTTATAAATCAAACAAATATAGTTTGATAATAAAATATCAGAAGGTTTTTACGAGGATTACGTTTAGGGGTTGGGTTAGGGAAAGGGATTTGTACAATATGAGTCATTATACAGACGGAAAGTCCCTATAAAGAAATGGAAACATGTGTGTGTGTGTGCGTGCGTGCGTGCGTGTGTGTGTTCTTATTCTGCGTATTGGGGTGCTGATGCACTTTACTAAAGTGCAAAACATTGTACAGTAAATCAAATGTGATTGTTTTTTTTAAATGACTGTGTTTATCTCTATAAACCATCAATTTTAATAATCTATATAAAATACACAGGGGTAATGAATTAAATGACTTTAATTTTTGCTTGTTTTAAAACTGTTATTATAAGAATAATAATTTTTTGCAGTTTTTAGATTATAAATATTTATATTTAATGCAATTATAAATCAATACTGCTGACTATAATATCATCTTATTGTAATTTATAAGGAGATCCATAGACTACATAAGCCACAACTTTTGTCTATTCAGTTGTAGTTGTTTAGTAAGTGTATTACTCTGAATACTGTCTGCTGCCATATGAAAATGTTGCCTTTGCATACCATGTTTAATTGTTTCTGTATGTGTCTGAACTGCAAACTGAACAAACCTTTGGCAACAGTAATGTCATTCAGCATATGCCATATACTCGTGTATTTTGATACGACTGGTAATTCATTTACCCAAGTACTGTAGAAATTATGTAATGCTTTATAAAACATAAATAAAGATCAATTTCTATTTTGCCAGAAAATGTGTTTTTGCTATGAAATATTTTGAAAATAGCTTTTATGGTGATTCCTGGATAAATTAAATTAAATCTTACAATGCATGAAATCAAATGACTTGCATGATCAAAATCATTCTTTGTCAGATGACAAGCAGTACAGGGCAACACAAACATTTACCAAAGTCTGGCAAAAGATTTTGTCTCTTTCATTTTCTTAAAAGGTTTCAGTAATTTTGGAATGTTGATGGTGAACACAATTATGTGTCTGTCCAAACATGACTAATAGTGCTTTAATTAGAGAGAAAACATGATGGACTGTGGGAAATAATATTTTCAGTTTTCTCTGAGAATGGAAAGCACGTGTTTATGGAGCTCTGTGTCATGTTTAGGCTGAGATGAAGGATGCATAGGGAGATCATAATATAAATGCAGCTTGTTCTTTACTTTAATGTAAAGTTTTTAATGTAAATGCAGTTACTTTAAAGAGCCAGTAAGATGCAAATTTAAAGCATCCTATCACTGTTTATAAGTCCCGGGTTTAAATGTCAAGGTCAAAAAACACTGTAATTTTCTCAAAATATAAATTTAAAATTACCCCATTTCACAGAGATCCCCAAACGTTCAACGACTCAGGCCGCCTAAACCCCACCTTTCAATAGCCTACTCTGCTCTGATTGGTCAACTGACACAGTCCTCGCACAGACCACAGATCAGTGGCACAGACCAACAATATGCGTTCTTCAGCGATCTTGCAACCTTGTGTTCTCGCTCTACGTCATCCTTAACCGTCGAAGCTCAATTCCAATTCTCAAGAACGCAAGTAAAGAGGACGCATGAAAATACCCGGATGTGTCCCTGATATCGAGGATGCATCGAGTGCAGACTTGCATGCTGAAATCGCTTTACGCCCCAGAAGTCATTATGCGAAACAATGGCGGAGGTCAGGTAACCATCAGGAAGATTCTCATCTCAATTCTCATAAAGTGCGTTCTGTGTTCTCGCGACCTTCTGAGTTCGTTCTTCCAAGGTCGCCTGGCAAGACACGACAACGCAAGTCCGTTCTTTGCCTTCTTGGAATTGAGAAACAACCTATATTAACAGTTTAAACAATCTATACACATCCATTTATCATTAATTCAAGCAATAAAAACGACAACAGACACTAACATTTTACACTCATTTAAGCAAGGATAAGCTTACTGATAAGACATTACAGTAAACTAGACATGTGGGCGGAATCCATTTGACAACTCGTTTCAGGGATTCAGAGTTGACCCCCTACTTTAGAAGCCAATAAGTTTATTAATCGTACACTTTTTGGTTCAACTACTTTGCACATTGTTTACATTGATGGACAGCTACATGACACACTGCAATACAGGTCATTTTCGATTTTGGATCTGTGTGGCTCTTAAATGTAACTATGGGGCGGTTTCCCAGACAGGGTTTAAATTAATCCAGAACTTGGCCTTAGTTATATTTGTAAATTTGTATATTTGCAGCTCAAACATGCATTTTAGTCTGGAACTAGGATAGATAGATATATTGAGGATGTTGAGGCATCTACTGTGGTAAAAGAGGCTCCATGGCAGGTAGGTGGGCCCCAATTTTCACTACCCTTTGCAGAGCTTTCTTGTCTTGCACTGTGGAGCTGCCTTACTAGACTGTTTATGGAGTTGGTCAGGATGCTCTCAATGATGCAGCGGTAAAAACTGTAAAAAAAAGTGCCCAGATGCCCAGAAATGTGGACACCCAGGAACTTACAGCTGGAAACATGCTTTACTTTAGTTCTGTTGAAAAAGATAGGAGAGTGACTGCTGCTTACAGTTTATTCTGAAGTCCACAATGAGCTCTTTGGTCTTTGAGACATTGAGGGTGAGGTTCTTGGTGTAACACCATGCTGACAGGTTTTCCATCTCTTCCCTGTAGGCCGATTCATTGTTGTGTTCCTGATCCAGCAAATCACTGTGGTGTCATCTGCATACTTAATGAAGATGTTGGAGTTATGCAGAGAAACACAGTTGTGGGTGAACAGAGAATAGAGCAATGCTCAGCACGCAATCCTGAGGGACGTGGTGTTCAGGAAGAGTTAAATAAAGAAAAGTACCTCATAATTTACTCACCCACAAGCCATGCGAGATGTACATAATTTTTTTTCAGAAGAACGCAAAGTTATAAAAAATATAAAAGCTCTTCCAAGCTTCCAAGTAGTAACTAGCTTCTGGTGACATCCAATAACATATTATGGGGAAACTCGTTCACCGCAATACTGAAGCTGCTACAGTATATGTATATAATGTCATCAAACAGCATTGCATGCTTCACACACTGAAAACTGGTTAGACTACACACCAATACAGCAAGCAAGGCATGAATAAAGTAAAGATATGTTGTTCATTCCAGAGATCCAGTGAGCAAATCCACAAGGACCTGGCTTTGTTTAATATATTGGAGCAGACACAAAATGCAAGAGCCACAGGATGAACCATCGACACCAAGAGGATGAGTCGACCCAGTGTCCATTTGTCTGAATCCCCACTGGTGTGCATTGCAGGAAAGGCTATTACGTAGACAGCTAGAAAGTACACAAAGTGAAAACAAATCCAGTGCATCCTTAAACAACTTACAGTAGATCAAAAGAGCATAGTTTAAGTTATACTAGAAATCATTTCTAACAACTTAAAAAGAGGAACAAATAGTTAAAAGTTGGAATAGAATTTGATGATATTTGATATTCAATGATTTGGTTTTTAAAGAAGATACAAAACTTCTCACAAGACTCCAAACCTGGATTTAGTAAACGTGGAAAATTGAAAACAGAAGTTTTGAGCAGTGTGAATTTATTTTGAGAAATATTTTGCTCTTTGCATGGAGACAGCTTTGTGATATTTGGACAACTATTTTGCAAACGTCATATGATACTTGCAATTCATTTTTTCCATTTACATCATTTTTGTACTTCTTAGGGTTTGAATCCAAGGCTGGTTTATCAATTAGATTTTCTTGCTTTAAGTGGATAGTTCTTCCAAATAATGGAAATTACCCAATAATTTACTCACCCTTAAGCCATCTGAGATATATATGACCATCATCTTTCAGACAAACACAATTAGAAAATGTCCTTGCTCTTCCAAGCTTTGTAATAGAAGTAAACAGGCATGGACTATAACTATTACAAGCTATAGTTTATAACATATTAAATATGAATACTTTTCCTACAAAATCTCATTGATTATCCTTAGAAGGCCTTTATTAACCCACTAGTCTCAGCCTCAGATGTCACGCCCACAGACTGTTGGCTAAACGTCTGATGTTATTTTCGTACACTTTTCTGGAAACCCTGTGACAATGTCAAAGTTGTCTTTGATTGGTTGAAATAAACCGGATTTCCAGGAGACATGAGTGTCGCGATTAGTTTCGGTCCCTGGAAAACAAAGCTCTGACGTTCCATTGAGGAAGAGAATCAGTCGTGTTCACGTGGATAATAACGAGCAGTTATCATGATCAGCTAAACATTGGATTCTCAAAAATTCTTCGCGTCATAGACTCTCTAAAAGACGTCCAAGAGTTTTGCTTGAGGCAGTTAGTGGAGTCAAAAAGTTTGGTTCTCCTGAATTGCTTGTATGTGTTAAAAAGTGGAGAGATATGCTTTAAACAGATGTTTAACGGGAGCGTCTCATTGGTGTGGCTGTGATGAAGTGCACAACGTTGTTCTATGGTGAGTTTATTTAGATGCTATTCGGTTGGCTGGTTATTTCAATATCTGACTTGTTGCCAGCCGGCTCGTTATTGTGAGGAGTCCGAAACGTGACGCTAGACGAAACAAACTGCGATTGGTTGTTTGACATATCGGTCAAACAGCTCGTTGGCGGGCTTTGTCCAGAAAAAGCAACGTAACACACCAGACCTTCAGTATTGAAGGTCTGGCTACGCGAGACTATTAACCCACTGGATCCATGCACCTCACTTCTGTGAAGGATTGATGCACTTTTTGGGGCTACAAAATGTCCGCCCCTGCTCTTACTGTAGATTTAAATTTATGCTATTTACTGGCAACAGTTTGTTCAAAGTTAAATGAACATTAAACATTAACAAGTCTTTGTCTTTACAGAATAAAACTAAAATAAAAGTGTCACGCAAAGCATTCTGGGAAATCCTAATAAACCTTTTCTTCTGATTTTGGTTCCCAGAATGCTTTGCATGAGGTTATTTTAGTTTTATTCTGCAAAGATAAAGACTTGTTATTGTGCAATATTCATTTAACTTTGAACAAACTGTTGCCAGTAAATAATATACATTTAAATGACAGTAAGTTACTGGCAAACAACTGAACAGTAGTTTTTTTACAGAATTTTTTTAACAGTAAGCATATCAGCATCCAAGCTAAATTATGCCAACTCAGATGCTGTAATAGTTTCAAATATTGTGAGACATATGCAGCGGCACCAGGTCAGTTGTTCAGAGGACTACAGTATGTAACAGAAATATATTCAGAAGCAACAATACTCATTTTTAAAGACATGAAGATTTCATGTGATGAGCTTTTTTGTCACTGTTCACCTATTTCTTCCTATGCCCAGTGTCTCTCTCTCTCTTTCTCTTTATCTGTTTGCTCATTATGCTGTTTACTGAGGCATGTTAATAAAGGCAGCAGGTCAATACGCACAGACAGAGAGAAATTCACAGTCTGTGGCACATGAAAGCCTTTCAGTCTCATCAACCAGAAAGACCTTTTCCACCCACTTGGCTGCATTTCCCAATAAACTCACAAAGATGAACTTACCATGTTTCTTATGAAACACATATTAGATGTCTTTTCATAACATTTCACGCTGTGTTTAGATTTTTATTAGAACATTTGCAAAGGTCTGCACAGCTAATTTAATAAGCAAGTTCGATATGCTAATGTTTTTGCCACTGGCTGTCTACAGATTTCTTGGCAGATTTTTTGTAGTGTTTTCTAAGGCAATCATCACTATATTAAAACTGCTCATACAGAAAACCAAGAACAAACCCCTAACCCTGAGTGAGTAACATTGGCTTGTAAAACCCCAAATATCAGTAATCATCTCAAAAACACATGATACAAAATAAAGACATAGCCATAAACCCAACATACATTACAGTCCCCTTGTTTTGAGTCTATGACTTTTGAATGCAATGGTTTACCACTAAGCTATATAATGTAGGAGCAGAACAACCCACTTAAATATAATCAGAAAACCATAAGAATTGCATACTAATGTCTTTGCCTCTACAAATTCATCAATAACAAAACAACACTGAAATATATAAAAACAGAAGAAAAAGTATTGAGCCAGAGGGAATACAGCTGTGATCATGACACAGTAAACAGCTCAGTCTCTGACGGGAGGAAAGATGTACTTTTGTAATAGGCTGAGATTAAATCTATTCCCTCATAACTGCTGAGGTTAATTGCTTTCTGCAGAAGGTGCTGATAGATTAAGCGACTGTAAAAGCTGTAAATAAATTACTTTCAATATGCAGACTGGCTACACTGAGCACGATATGCATTGCACTGTCAGCTATATATAGAGTTTGGTTCCAAAACACAATAAATCCATTTTGACTAATTTCGGTAAAAACGTGTTTTTTATACCAAGAAAGTGAGTACCAAGATGAAAACCACTATTTTCTGTTACAAACATTCACATAGCATCTTTAGGTTATAGAAACATAAAATATTAAAATCCATAATTTGATTTTCAAAGATTTATTATAAAAATGAATAATTTTTCCCCACAAAATGCAAAATATCCATGACAAGTTTTTTTCAAAATGCTATAAATCTATTGAATCCATATTTAAATGTGCATTCATCTTTGCCATGTTATATTTATTTAGTTGACTAGTGGTATACACTGATTAAAAAAATAAACATTTATGTCATTAATCAAAACACTTACTTTGTCATATTAAGAACACTGTCATTGCTGCTGTTATCCATGGGACGTCATCGCTGAACTTTTTTGACCGCGATCAGCTGTAAAATGTTTGGTCCTGCTCGATTTTTGTTGGCTTTGCGTAAAATAAATGTTTTTATAAGATCCCCTGAGGTCAATGTGTTAGCATGAGGAGCTTGATGCTGTCAGGAGAACAAGCAACAACCATGCGTTTCTTTCCCGTCACAGAAAACCACCACAAGTTTATCAATGCCATAAAGTATTATTTTGTTTTTGTTTGTTTGTTGATCACGAAGTACAAGATGAGGAAAACTAAGATTCCGTGTACTCAACGGTGGATATTCTATATTGCGTAAAATTAAGAATTTACATTTAAATACTGACCTAATATAATACTGATTTTGGCAGTAACTCATTTAAAAAAAATGCCTAACCCTAACTCTTCATATATATATGAAAATATAGATTGCTGTAAAACTCATCAGGGAAGCGTTTTTCTTAATAATAGACGAGATAACTCGGATGTTAACGTCTCGACGCGCACTAGCTCGTGGGTGAGATGACGTCAGTTTTTTTAACACTGCTAACAATATCTATAGCCTACTGTCTACAAACAATAATATTAACATTACTTTTACATTTTATTATTTTTACATTTTATTACATGCATTAACATTACATTTTAAGTAGGGCTGTGAAAATAACGCATTAATTCGATTAATTAATCTGAGAAAAAATAACGCGTTAAAAAAAATAACGCAGATTAATCCATTCCGTATTGACCTTTGAACCTAGATACATTCTAGCCACCATTTGACTGTAAAATAAAGGAGGTAGACGAGAACGCGCTGGCGGTGACTGGATCATTGACTGGAACATTTACTTATAAAAAACGGCCTGATGGAAGTGATGATAAAAATAAAGTATGCAACGTTTGCAGCAAAGAATTTGCATATCATAGAGTTCGTCCACTCTGAAGTACCACATCATACAAAGCACATGGATTTAAGTTCCCCGTCGTTACACGGAATTGCAAAATTATTAAATTCACTTTTCATAAAGACGACGTGTATTCATCTTTTTAAGTGGGATGTGATCAAAGCCTGGAGTGAAGCAAAATCACGTTCCTCTCTCCACTGTAAGCTTTCTGTAATCACTACGCACCGGATCCACTCCGGGTTTTCTGGCTGTAGCGCGTAAGATGAGGTAAAACTTTATTTCAGCTAGCAAGGACATACTTATAATGCAGGAAGGCTCCGATGTTTTGGAGATCGATAAAGGTGTATGGACCAATGGAGATTGACTTGGCTTAGCGGAATGATGAAGATTGGGATCAGAAAACCAAACAGCCAATTAACGTGTGTCTAACATGTGTTGATCTAACCAGTGGCTGATAAAACGGGTTTTTTAAACTAGTGAGTACACTTTATGTGGCGCCACAAGAACCAAGAAGCAGATGACATCCAAATCCCGTGAGAGCAGTTCGAGAAATCATAACAGAAGACTGCTTCCTAAATGCTCTCGCGGTACTTTGATGTCATCCACGTGTCGTGTTCTTTATTTAAGGTTTATGTTTAATTGCACAAAAAAGCCCTGCAATTGATATTGCACTGTTAAACTTTTGGTAAATAATCTTCCTGAGGCACTTTATTTCCTTAGCATATTACATAAATATTTAATACTTTCACAGCAAAATTATGTTGGCGATTAATTTAGATTAATTAATCACAGAGTATGTAATTAATTAGATTAAAAATTTTAATCGATTCACAGCCCTAATTTTAAGTTTTATTTACAAAAATTTTGTCCTTGGGTCAACACAATATGTTGCCCTGCAAAATCAGTTTGAGCGTAGTATTATTGATGTGGTTGTTGTAAATGATAGTTTTCTGTGAAGTTACGGTTCAGGTGATCATTGTTTGATTTGGTAAACATGGACTTTAACACATTATATTTCCACAATAATGAAGACCCACATGTACAAATGCACTTTGCTGTGGTAAAGTAAGTCCATTTAAGGGAAAACACCGTCATTTTTTAATATTTCACTATGTTCTTAGCTCAACTTAGACAAAATAATACACACTATCTTTATTCAATGCGTGCACTTAGTCTTTGTACAGCATGTGAGGAATTTGGTAGCATTTAGCCTAGCCCCATTCATTCCTTAGGATCCAAACAGGAATGAATTTAAGAGGCTGTTTACACTTGGCATTAACATGCGTTTTCATCGATCGGATCACAAGTGGACGACGTTAATGCCAGGTGTAACACCGTTTTGAGCTCGTCCACTTTCGTTCACTTTCAATAACATTCAGAGGTAGTCGAAAACATTTTCAATCGGATTGCTTTTGTAGTGTAAACGCACACATGGTTAAATGTGTTCGAACAGCCACAGGAGACCGCTTTCTCTCCGCCCATTTATCTAATCTGAGGTACTGAACACAATGTTTTACGTCTTTTCTGACTTCTAGCGCGAACGGTGTACAGCGCTATTTTTAGCGTTTCATTGATAAAACTAAAGCGGCTGATTTCCGCGTAGAATTATTTTGCGTGTGAAAGTTGCGCAATCCTATTTCGTCAATTGCGCTGAAATATCAGAGAAAGTGTCACGGCCGGGGGCGGACCCGAATAACTAAAGGTCACGCCCCTCTCAACTCTTTCACCTCGAGGAGTTTCCCAAGACCACCCCAATGACCAGACAGACGAGTAAACTACGTTTAAAATAAACTTTATTTAAATATTTAAAAAAAAGGGTAAAAAGGGGAAAGGGAAAAAGGCAATTTAAAACTGATGTCTGACTTCTTCTCGCCTCCAGGGCCACTTATGACCAGGACAGGGGACAGGGGCTTCTTTGGGGCTCCGATCCTAAAACCCGTGGCGCGCTCCGCTTCTTCCTGGAGGCAGAATCAAACAAGAATTATCCAGCTGTACTTTGCTACGGGTCACTACTTCTCTAACTCTCCGTTTTTCTCTCTCTCTCTCCTGCGCCTTAGGCACGTTGCTCTTCGGATCCTGGAAGCAGAGAATCGTTAGCAAGACGTTCAGTGAGACAACTCACAGTACTGGGGGCTTTGTACACCACAGAGCACTCGCTGGCACCAGGTAGGCGATTACCACAACCATGGGTAGATGTCACCACACCAAGGTAAGTTACTCACGGCACTGGGGGTCTTCGTTCCCACCAAGCGTGCACTGAAATACAGACAGGGGTTGCTGCGAACCCAGGTAGGTGTCACTACACAAAGGTCAATTACTCACGGCGCTGGGGGTCTTGGTTCTCACAGGGCCTTCCAGTACCGGGGATCGTGGTTTACACGGAGCATCCACTGGAACTCAGGTAAGTGGTATCTTCAGACACAGGTCAATTTCACTCCACAGGATAAGTTACTCACAGCACCGGGGATCTTCGTTCCCACAAAGCCTTCGCTGGAACACAGGTAAGTAGTTGCTATAAGCACAGGTTAATTTCACTTCACAGGATACGTTACTCACAGCATGGGGGATCTTTGTTCACACACAGAGCCTTCGCTGGGACACAGGTAAGTAATTGCTGTAAGCACAGATTAATTTCACTTCACAGGGTACGTTACTCACAGCACTGGGGATCTTCGTTCATACACAGAGCCTTCGCTGGGACACAGGTAAGTAATTGCTATAAGCACAGATTAGTTTCACTTCACAGGATACGTTACTCACAGCACTGGGGATCTTCATTCACACAAAGCCTTCACTGGGACACAGGCAGTTAATTGCTATAAGCACAGGTTAATTTCACTTCACAGAATAAATTACTCACTGCACTGGGGATCTTTACGCTCACTCACAGACAGTGGACTTTCGCTACAGCGTTGGTGCATCGTATTCCTTCACCCATCCACTCAAGCTGTCCGGGCGTCGTAGGGACTGGTGGGTCCAGTGGCGCGGAGCCGAACGCTTCCCAAACTCCCCCTCCTACTTCCACGACCGGGGTCACGAGTTGGGGCGAACTCTCGTCGGGGCTCCGCACACCACGAGCTTCTGTTAGAAAGGTCAATACACACACAGCTATGACCCTCAATCCGCACGGTGCACTTTCTACAATACTCACTGGGTTTCACCACTGTCTGCTCTTTGGAGGAGTGAAGCTCTCGTTGACACGCCCGGGGGACAAGGCTTGGTTTTCTCCCTCTCCGTATGACTCGGCCACAACAGATGTCGTCACCTCGCGACTCGTTCGAGGCTAGGCAGTTTGGTCGCTACAAGCACAGCATACACACAGCAAGCATAGCGTAAACACCATCAATAAGTGAAACTCACCCACAGCATTCTTGTACACACTTCACGTGATTTTTAATCGACCTAGCCACCTGGCTTTGACTTTCTCGAGAAGGTAGTTGGGCGATAGTTAGGCCAACGATGAGAGCAAGATGTATGTTATTCACAGCCCCGGCGTGATGTTTATGACTCCTCTGGCTCACCCGCGCTTCCTTTTCCCGCAGGCCACTGCTTTATTGGTAAACGGCGCTTCTTTCCAACTGTCTCGTCCGTGTTTCCGGTCAACCCGCGGCTCGCCCACGCTTCCCTCTCCAGTGGGGCCAGGGACCTCAAACACAAAAGACACACACCAAGCGACTCCTCTTCCAAGTATTTCACAAGAAAGTACTACAGCTGTTACTCACTCTTCGTTGTCAATAGTCTCCTGTATTTGCAAACTCAATGGCTCTGTATCCGCTCACTCACGAGTGAAATCACCCAGTATTCCTTTGCCCAGCTGACTCTCCTTTTTTCTCTTCCCCAGGGGAACGATCAGACCAGCGTAGTCCGTCTGCAAAGCAGCAACACAGCGTACACAAAGCACACAACAAGCACACCGTTTGATGTTTTCAAAGGTCTTTATATCCTCTATCTCTTCTCCTCATTAGCCTATCAGCAACCGCTGTGTAAATCATCCTCACCTGGGCGAAATCAGGCTTGATTTCGTCTTCTGGGAAACCCCGGAAATTCCGGTGTTCAGAGTAAAACGTCCGGGCGGAACCATCGTCGGGCGGAACCCGTCTTCCACACTTTTGGTTCCGCCCTCACAAACCGTCACCTGTGACAAAAGCTTACATATACATGTACAAAACACTGTGCAGCATGTTTACTTTACAACACAAGCAGCGGATTCCGACATAATATTAGTTTGCGTCCATATAAACTCATCATTACTCCCGCTCGTGTTTAAATGACAGCAGAGAGACTCGCCCACTGTCTCGACAGACCACCCCCTCACAGTATTCAGGACAGAAGCGGTCAAAAGTGGATAAAAGAGACAGATTAACATACCAGGTGTAAACGTCATGTGTCTCTCTCGTCCACTTGTGATCCGACCGATGAAAACACATCTTAAAACTAACTGCAAACAGCCCTTAAGCCACCAATACTTCCATGTTTTCCCTATTTAAAGACTCTTTCATAAGTAGTTACAGGAGTAAGTATGGTGGCACAAAATAAAACGATAAAAAAATGATAACTATATTTTATGGCGGAAGAGTAACATCATTGTTTATGACTACTCGCCCTCTCGCTCAAACTTCCAGAAATATTACTGGTCCCGAGGCCCGAGTGAAACCATGGAATTGTTTGGTGGCTTCTAAATTCATCCCTGTTTGGATCCTAAGGAATGAATGGGGCTAGGCTAAATGCTAACACATTCACAATGCGCTGTACAAAGATTGAGTGCACGCATTGAAAAAAGATAGGTATATAAAGATAGGTAGGAGAAAAACGGTGGTGTTTTCCTTTAATAACTTTGAATATGCATTCTGTGAAGATACAATGAATTTAACAATTTAAATTTTAACAAAAATAAGTGTACATGAGCATTTTACGTTAAATAAACTGGTGTTACAATTTTTTTTAATAAGGAAAGGTTGAGTAAACGCAAATATTTGTGTAAAAATAATGATGTTTTTCTTGTTATTTCGACTTTAACTCTCCTCAAGTTGAACTTACTTAAAAAACATGATGCAGAAGTGGTGCAAATATATTTTAAGTATAGGATTTTATCACAAGTTAACACAACACATAAAATGCACACATAGATAAAGTGTTAACACAAAGCAGGCACCATAAAACCCACGACAGCAGTAATGTTTCAAATATACAAACCATTGCAGGGAATCAGTTACAGTAAAGATATCTTTATTCTCTCTGTCAATTCCTCTGATTTACAATACATGTCTCCTCTGAAATCTGACCTCTTGAACACATTGACCAGAGTTTCTGTTTGTCTGAAGATACCCTACTCATGTATGATATACGACTGCCATTTAGTACACGGGGTTAAATTTGTGGAGAACCTGCATCTGGTTTGGATTAGCTGCCTCGTACAGCAAAACAGACCGAAACTGTTGTGTGACAGAAGCTTTAACACTAAGTCATTTCAGAACGCCTGGGGTGTTAATCTGTTTAGCAATCTTCATTACTGTTTTAACCAAATCTATGGTTTTGTTTTAAAAACATGTTTTAAACACTTCCTCTTAAAAACATATTTGCATGTGAACCTCAATATTACAACTGTTAATACTTCCTCTGCTGTTCTAGTCTGCTTTAATGTTAAAAAAGGGTCAACTCATCAACCAGCTCCAGTAAACCCAATGACACAGATGTGTCTATTCAGATTCGTTCTGTTTTGTAATGAAAACAGGACTCATGCATTCATATATTCTGTGCTTTATAAAGGCTATTAGAAACAGACAGACTTTGTTCTTTTATAAACTGTTGATCCAAAAATATTAATATAATTAATACATGAATGTGAAACAGGCTAGAAACACAAACCAAACATTTCCAGACAGAAAGCTTTCCCAGTCACATCACACAACACACACGACTGATGTGTTTTTATCTGCAGTGATGAGAAGAAACGAAGGAGAAAAAAGAGGAACTGTGTTTTTCTATGTATAGCTAAAACATCTATATAAGCAGTAAATGTGCTGATGTCAGAGTCAACTGAAGGCTGAAATTATCTCAGTGTTTTTCCAAGAGATTATTTGATGGTTTATTGACAGCAGTTAAAATCCAACATAGAGCCTTATACTGCAAACTATTAAAGCTTGTGTGTGTGAAGGGGTGGGTACTTGTCATTTTAACCCTATTTTTTAGATATTGTTTGGCAAATTTGTGTTTTTTTAATGAATAACATGAATAATAGACTAGACATAACACAGTCTAACCTAACAACTTTTGAATTTTCATATGTTTTGTATATTTATGTATTTATGTATATTTGTGTTCAGTGCTAAATGTAATGTTTGTTTACTTTTTCTGTGTGTGAATCTGTTAAGAGGAAATTACAGTTATCAATACATATTATGTTTGATATTTTATTGGCAAATCTACCGAACATGTATTTTTTTATCTGTCGTTGTATTTACAATGTCAGACAAAATCGTCCTAAGCTGTCACTGGGACAGTACCCTTAAAAAAGTCCTAATGTGTTGTGTACCATTTAAATACCAATATGTTAATCTGATGTACTAAAATTAACTCTTAAGGTTCAAATGTGTACTTTTTGAAAGGGTGCCACCCCAGTGACAGCTAGGGACTATTTTTTGATAACTTTTTTCTGACATAAATAAGTACAAACTGTAAGACACAAACTGTACATTTTCTGTCGCTGGGGTGGTACACTTTTGTACCTTTACGGGTATACAACTCATTGAAATGTTGTACCTTTTGGGGTACAATAATATACCCTAAGGACCTATTGTGTACCTTAAGGAACAGTTTTGTATCAGTTAAGTTTTAGGTTTTAGAGCTACAAAACACATAGGTGCACAATATAGGTATGCAAAAGAGAGGTACAGTAATGTACCAAAAAAGGTACAACATTGTTATGTTTAGTATAACTGTAAATGTACTAAAAGGAACCTTTGGTATCACCACAGCATCAGACAAGGTACAGTTTTAAATCTTTTTTCTGACAGTGAATAATAGCAGCATATTAATACTGCATATGAACAGTAGCATATGCACCTCAATAAATCTATAATAATCATAATGCTATATTTGTATATAATATAATTATATTATATTGATATACAGAGTAGTACACACACAAAAAAGAATACATTTGATAAACAACGGTATATCTCTGATATACACAAAGGCATTTTGTACTGCATAGAAACTTTTAAGGATACAGTGCCCCCTGTAGGCTGATATTAGTCACTGTTTTTACATTCACAGAACACTATTTCTGTGAGATAGCATCCATACAACATGATGACATATCTTACTCAACTCTTATGAAATACCAAATTACATCTCTAATGACTCAAAAAATTCTGTAATCTAATTTCATGTTTATTAATAGCTGTTCCCCACATAACACGCTCAGTCACGACTGAATTACACAGAGGACAGAAAGAATGAGTGCTTTATTTGACTCTAAAGCAGATAAGGATGGATGTCATATTTGTAACATTACATTAAGCAGTCGAAACACTAAATATAATCCATAACAATGCAGAAGTGTTTCTGTGGTTGCATGTTTAAAGTGCTCTTGAATCTGACACTACTGAAGAGCAAGTGCTGTGCTGTTTTAACATGCAAATGAGATTTATGATGTGTACAGTACGTTATTCATAGAGAACGAACCCACCAGGCCATTACAAAACCATAGCTGTACAGTATACTTTAACTTCCGGCAACTTATTTTATGTGCCAATGTATTGACAATTTCTGAACAAGAAACAGTATAATATGTTATGGTTGTGAGAGTATTAATATGTGAGTGTTAGAGATGGTGGGTGCTTGTGTTCTGGATTTCTGAGGTCTTCTTGCTTGGTAGTTGTTTACTGGCTGAAATCTCTGTAATATTCAGTTCTCTGAACTTCCACAGTTCTGGGGTTATGAACAAGGGTAATATTGATGCTGCTCAGGGGAAAATGTTATTGCTTAAAGGAACAGTATGTAAGAAATTTATATAAATTAATCATAAAATGGCCCTAGACATTAAGAAATCATTTTCATTTCAAATACTTATATCACTCACAACAGTGGTCCGACCAGGATATTGTCATTTAAAAATTGGAGTTGCAGCCCTCAACTGATGTTTATGTTGTCATGTTGTGTATTGGCCACCAGTTGTGAGATTGCAGTACCAGTTTTAGCCACAATCCTACACACTGTTCCTTTAAATGTTGCTTAATAGCTCAGGAGATTTGATGGAGTTGTGTTTCATTTAAATATCCCCATATGACAAAAAATATATTTCTTAGACAAAAATATGTTTTATATACATTTTGTAGGAAGTAAAGCTTAATTAAATATATATTTTTAAATTTGAAAATATATTTCGTTTTAAACTTCATATATTAAAGAGCACCTATTTCATTGCTAAAAAAAACTTTATTTTCTGTATTTGGTTTAATACAATGTTATCACGTGGTTTATGGTAAAAAACATTATTTTTCACATACCGTACATTTTTGTAACTCCAGATTTTACTCTCTTCCTGAAACGCACGAATTTGAAAGCTCTGTGTCCATGATTGGCCAGCTAATCTGTACGTTGTGATTGGTCTGAATACCTCTGACATCAGCAGGAAATGTGACGCTCCTTACCATGTTTAAAAGATTTGCGCACAATGTAATGCTAACAGAAGTAAACTTACAGGCTGTGAGTCAGAAGCAGGAGGAGTTATGAAAATGTCAGTCTTTACTAAGGGCGTTTTCACATCTGTAATTCGGTTCATTTGGTCCGGACCAAAAGCAAAAAATGATACATTGTAACTTTTTTAGCAGATTTGGTTCCATTTCACACCACACTGATTGCTCTGATCCGCACCAATTGAAACGAACCAAAATTCTGTCATGTGATAAGATCAACATCACTCATTGGCCACAAGTATTTGGACGTATTTCCTAAACGGCTTCACGATTGGTCAGAATAAACGTGCGGCAAATTCCAACGGAACCCCCGGAAGTAAACAAAAGAAGGATAACACAGCAGACACCATGGACAGACGGCTGCGCGCTGTAATTATGTCTCCGTGTTTGTTATACATAGTTTGTATACAGCACTCTAGACAAACTGTTCATTTTCAGAATGAATCGCGGATGTGGCTTGAAAACAACGGTTTAATGCACTACAAACGGCGAAGACAAAAAATTTCCGAGGCTCCGCCCGCACCTCCTCGCAACTCCAGGTATGTCCGCGATTTGTCATTGTGCTAATATTGCTAATAGAAACGGTCAACAAACACTTCCTCATCCGATAATGCACTGCACAGTTGACTACGGCAGCTGGTTTAGTCCAAAATGCGTAGTACTTTTGCAGTTAGGTCGGTACGATCTCGGATCGTGTTCTCACCACAAACGAATCGCTCTAGAGTTCGTTTGAAAGCGTACCGAGAGCACCTCTGCAAGCTGGTCTCGGTCCGCTTGTTTGGTCCGCTTTTGGTGCGCACCAGAGTTCGATTGCTGCATTCTCACCTGCCCAAACGAACTGCACCAACTGAGCAATCGAACTCTGGTACGATTCAATCGAACTAAACAAGGCAGGTGTGAAAACCCCCTAAATTGCCAATCCCAGAAAGTAAACTGTTGCCTGTTGAAGAACAAAGAAAAAAAGATTTACATTGGAGACGATAACTCACGCCATTGTTTACTTTGGGGTTTGTACCTTTTGCATATTGTTAAAATGTACTAGTATACCTACAAACCAAAGGAAATGTAATATCGTGAATCTGACCACTGGTGGTCTTTAAATGGATTGTTCACCCAAAAAATGAAAATAATGTCATTAATGACTCAAACTCGTAACACCTGATGTTTTAAATTTAGTCCGAGAGCTTTCTGACCCTCCATTGAAAATCTATGTATGGTATACTGTCCATGTCCAGAAAGGTAATAAAAACATCATAAAAGTAGTCCATGTGACATCAATGGGTCAGTTAGAATTCGTTGAGGCATCGAAAATACATTTTGGTCCAAAAATAACAAAAACTACAACTTTATTTAGCATTGTCTTCTCTCCCGCATCTGTTGCAAATGTGTGTGCACAGTGAGGCTGCTGACGTATGACGCAGAGAATGGTTTATCGAAACTTATTACACGACTCTCTGGAATTCTTGATTCTGATTGGTCAGTTGAGACATTTGCAGGTTCGTTCTTTTCAAATAATAACCGCTCCAAAGTAATAACGCATAGCCGGTACTACTTGTACGAGTAAAATCGCTCCGCGCCAATAAAGATCAATAAAGATTACTGTTTGGCGCCATCTTGTGACAAACACTGGACAACCACAATTAAGAATGGAGATTTTTGACATTAATTTTAACATGTACGGGAAAAAAACAAAACATTTAAACAGTGGATAGAAGAACAAACAGCGACAAGACACAGACAGCTTACTGAGACTGAACTTGACAAAATAGAGCATGACAGCTACGAAGCCAACACACAAAAAAATACAGAATGGGCATTAAAACTTCTCAAAGACTGGCTAAAAGAGAAAAAATGGAGACAGACAAGTATGAAGCAGAGGATCTTTATAAGGTATTACGATCATTTCATGCATCTGTGCAAAGTTTCGCGGAAGGATGAAAATGTTAATTTAAAACAAATATGCCAATAAAATGTTTCAAATTCATATTCATGTCCGTTTTTTTCTTATGTGACAAGTAGCCGTGTAATAAGCGGGATAATGTAGAGGCAGCCGGTAGTTATCGGGAAATAAGCCCCTTCAGTGTGATACAAGACCCTCCGTTTCGCGTCGGGTCCTGATCACACTGTCGGGGCTTATTTCCCGATAACTACCGGCTGCCTCTACATTATCCCTTACTTAGTTACAGGGTTGATCTTTTTCACATTTTCTAGGTTGATAAAAGCACTGGGGACCCAATTATAGCACTTAAACATGGAAAAAGTCAGATTTTCATGATGTTCTTTTTAACATTGCTTAGGAAAAAGAAACACATAAATGAGACAATTGTTGAAATACCTGAGGAGTATGGAGCTGTAATTGTATAGGTAAAATAATATGGATGTGGGTCAATAAAAAATGAGAAATGGGTAAGTCTTCCATCTTCAATAATTTGATTGCAAATCTGAGCTCAGTTTGACATCGTTGATATCTCTTCTGAAACTCGAATGGAGATATTTGTGAGATATCTGTTTTCTTTTCTCAGGAGAAATATGACTTAAGAATGCATGTTTTCATAGAAAGGAATAAAGTGTCCATTTGCTCTCTACTGAATCTCACTAATGTTTAGAAGAAATATTCTAAAGAGATTTCATCTGTGATTTTTTTTTCGGGTAGCTTTAGCAAACAGCACTAATGGAGTCATACATACAGTCATGACCACAAATCTTCACGCTCAGAGATCTTTTAACCAGTCAGGCTTATTGAATAGTTCAAGTGCACCTGCATTGGCCAATGACATTCAGAGTGGGTACAGGGTGTAGCATTTGATGAATGCCACAACTTTCCACATCTGATGCCTCAGTAGAAAAGGTTGACAATGTTATGACGTGAGCTCTAAAGGCACATAACCTTTCGTTGGTTTGAGATTAACTTTTCAGTCACTTTGCCAAAACTGCAAGCAAGCAGCATCCTACTGCAGGTCCCTACTCACTTTACAGGAGCCAGATTGAGCAGAAATACTGTTTTTAACAAGATCGCTCGTAATTCACCTGTCTGCTATTGCTTGAAAAGAGGCCCTGCTAGAGATTTTAGGACCAAAGCCAAGTCCCATGTTGTGAAGGGGAAAGAGGATTTAATCACCTCCATCCCCACATTCACTGTCTAATGGTTTGTGTAAAAAGACAGTATGACTGATATAGGACAGTTCACTAGGGATTGCCTTGTTGTTTTACCCCAGTCCTCAAACACTTTCACTTATGGCCATTAAGGGAAACTAGAAGAGGGGTTTGTGCCTCCATGATTTTGTTCAGCACACACTGGCAGTGGTCTTCACCGACTGTAAATATGTTGGTCTCAAAGCTCAGGGTTGGGATACCAGATTGTGTGGATTGGGATGACAGTGGTACAGTCCAAGGAGGAGCCACAGTTAATGATCCAGAACTATACCTGTGCTTCTGGTGATGGATTGGGTGGGTGATTCTCACGAAAACTTGTTTTTTAAACATGTCAAGAATGAAAATGTAAAAATTGCTTAAATTTACTTTTTTTCCCACCAGACATTGAAAAACAAAGTCTGGAGTAAATGGGAACATTAATTTAAAAACTTTTACTTATCATTTAACACTTTTTGTAGCATAATTAAAAAAAATTGTCCTAAAAAATCTCATTACCGCAACAGTCAGAAAACATCAACACTGACATATTTTCAGAATGACATGACAAACCTGAAAGAACATAATTTGGAGATTCTGCACATGCATTTAAAATCAAAGTATTATGCTTCTATTAATTAAATTAACATTTAATAAGCATCTGTTGCGGTAATGATAATCAAAATGTCATGTAAGCATTCTGACAAGACAATATTTCAAATTAACTGTAAAAAAAATGATCTTACCTGGTAGCCATCTTGAAGTAACTGGTCCATGTGCTTGGTCACTCAAAATCAAACTTTATTAAAATTCGGTACGTGTGCTTAAACTGTTCTCAAAAAGTGTTGCGGAGGATGAGAACATCAGGCATGGACACATCATTTTCCTAATTCTTCTTCATTATTATTATACATGAATATTCAGTAAATATTTTTTCTGTCATCTAAAGTAGTCTAGCAAAACATCCATTTATTTTTTTCTTAATATTTTTGTGTTAATTTGATTAAATTACAACATAACGCATGTTCAAACACAGCCGGACACATTGCGGTAATGAGAATTTCAGCAGAAAATGAGATAAAATTTTCAATTATAAATTCTTATGTTGAAATTACACATTGTGCAAGGTAGAACACAGTATTGTGTTAATTCTGATGCTTTTTAATGTTACTATATTACACATTTTTAAGCAAAAATCATTAGTGCCGTGGTGTTTCAATGGTTTCGTGAGAATCACCCAGGTAGTCCTTTTGGTGGGTGCACTACAACACTCCTTTAAAGGATTGTGCTATATTTATCATGATTATATGTTGTTGTTTATAAGCAATGCAGACAGTTCTTCTGCAGGGCTTGTCTTGGACTTCCATCCTGACAAAGGACAGACGGCTTCCTCCACTGTGGGGAGCTTTGCTTAGCTTAGCAGTCGCCGCTGTAAATGGAGGAGAAGTTGGAGTAAGAACACAAAGTGATTTGGTGTTTATTGTAACTGGTGAGGTTGTTCAGGGAAATATGAAACATGTAGGCATTGAGTCGGCTTCACAGTAGTTCATTTGCAAAATCTACTGTTTTTCTACTGTGGCACCACTGTTCTTACTCTATGGCCGGGGAATAGCAGGGACGGACAGAAAAATCATTTGAATATCCAGGATGTCACCCAAAACCAGTGAGATACAGAGGTGAAGGGTTCTGACATTTATTACTTTGCAATGAGGGCAGACAGACCAATCCAGTGCTGCATCTGCATGGGCGCAACTAAATGTGATCCTCTGGGTAGCCGATGGATCCCATGTAGGAACTGTCAGTAGTGAGTGGTAACTCATAGTATAGACCTATTTCTATTCATGCTTGAACATCATTGGGCAATGCAAGGGCCTCATTTATAAAATGCTGCGTAAAAACCATCCTACTTTTGATCTTACAATCATTTAACAAAAATGCGTACGTGTAATGCATAAACCGAACGTACGCGCAGAAAACGGGTACCCCTTTCAAATCTATAAATCGCAAATGAACTTGAACTTGTGCGCGCAGCCGAGCAGTTTCAGATCTCCGCCCTTAAACGATGCGTAATTAATGTCAGACATATAAAAGAGCGCTTGTCAATGTTTAAACCCAATTTCAAACAGCAAGAATGGCTTATATTTCCAAAAACCTGCAGCAATCGGACAAGCAAAAGTGCGTACGGCTGCTCAGACCCTGATGTGGCGCTAAGCACATTTCCACATCAAAGACAGTTTTTATAAATATGGACTTTGCCGTGGATTTTTGCCTACGCACAATTTAAGATCAAATATGTGCGTACGCACGCTTTATAGATGAGGCCCCTGGTGCGTTATTCAGTAGGACAAGGCTTCTGTAGTCCATGTGAAAGAGGTGTTCCCATAGTGTCAACTACGGATGCAATGTTGAGTGATCCAAACATGAAAAGAAAACACACATTTCGTATTTATTTATTAACATCATTATAGCATTTATGGGTATATTCATGGCATGAAAAGTTTAACCCCTTAAGTGGCGCAAATACCCTTTGAGTGTGTGTGTGTGTGTGGGGGGGGGGGTGATATACACCTTCAGAATAATATAACTCTGGCATTTTTTGGTCTAGAAGCCTAATCTTGGTCTTGTGTGAAAACCCCCAAAGTGGGTTTCTTCTTTAAAACAAGTGTCAGGAGGTGAAAATGTTAAATAAATAAATTGTTATAGCAGTTTACATTTATTTTAATAAATAAAAATAATTCCATAACATATTAATTTTATAAATAAAATTATAAAAATGTAAATGTTTCACAAAAGTAATAATGCAAACATGAAGCCATAAGTCTCAAGTAGCTAATTTCAAGTTAAAATCACAAAAAATGAGGTTTGTGTCACACTTTTAGTGGTTTTACCAACAACGGCCACTAGGTGTCAATGGTTTGCTGCATACTCTTGTCACAAATTATTCAATTACTGTCACTGCATTATTATTACTGCAAAAAGGTTTTGAAATATGAAAAATACATTCTTAGAGCTTTCCAACAGTATATAGGTTGTCAAAATTTTTGAAGATTTATAATAGGATACAGTTTTATGAATTTATAATAATTAATATGCATCCCTATGGGGGGGGGGGCTCATGTAACAAAAAATTGCCACAACATTATTTCTATCATCAGATGACCTTGAAATATGAAAACTACATTCTGAGAGCTTTCCAGTGATATATAGTTTGTCATGATTTTTTAGGTTTAGAGTAGCGGTTTAGTGTTAGAGATATGTAAAACCAAATTGAGTCCACCTGTGGCCGTGTGACATTTTAGAAACTGACTCTCACTACATCACAACTTTCCCAAAATGGTGATGCAATATGAAAACTGCACACTTAGAGCTTTCCAACAATATATAGTTTGTCATGATTGTTTAGGTTTAGAACAGGGTACTAGTCAGTCCCTCCAGAAAAACGCGATTGTGCGATCACGCGATATATTGCATAATCAGCCAAAGTCCGCATATTTATGCGGGGCTGCATTTTTTCCAAATACGTCGCACTTTCGCCGCATTAATTACATATTTCTGCGCACAAAATATGCGGGGCTTGCATGATTTCATAATCTCCGCATTTTCGTAGCAAAAAGTCACATATATATTAGCAGAAAGTTGAAAAATGTTGCATTTACTTCCCAAAAGCGCAGCCGTGTCCTCTGTTGCCATGGGAACGTTATGAAGTGACGTGATTATGTGACGTGAACATCATTGCAGCTTTTGCAAGTTTCCGCAGTTTTTGCAAGTTCCGCAATTTTCGCAAATCCCCGCAATTCCATTGCATAAATATCCTGCATATTCCATCGCATTTTTTAAGAAAACGTGCCACAAAATCGAGGATTTTTGCCCGCAACAATCACAAAAAAATTCCGCGTTTTTCTGGAAGGACTGATTAGTGTTACAAATATATAACAACAACGTGGGCCCACCTGTATACCCGTGGCATTTTTGAAAATGGCTCTCACTATGTCATTCCTTTACCAAAACAGTGATCATAATTGGAATCGACACTCTTGGAGCTTTCAAACGATATATATAGTTTGTCATGATTGGATAAGAATTCACATGCAAAACACTGAAGTAAACGTAGGCGGGACAGTGACATTTCCCAAGATATAAATGTTTTGAGGCACACTCTCTATAAATGAATCAATTACTTTCCCTACATAATTTATTTTATAAAACACTGTTGAAATATGTATTCTAGAGGCTTAGACCTTTCCAACAATATATAAAATTTACATGGAAAACACTGAAGTAAACTTAGGTGTCCCGCTCACGGGACAGCGCCACTTATCTATACAAGTTTGGCATCTCTAATCACCTAAAATGCATGTTTCTGGACTATGGGAGGAATGTGGAGTACCCATGCCGACACAAAACATCTAAACTCCACACAGAAAGGTCACCTGACCTAGCCAGGGCTTTTAACCGGGGACCTTCTTCCTGCCACCCCGTTTCATATATGTTAAGTTTTGTTAAAATCAAATCAAAATTCAGACAGAAGTGTTTGGCAGTAACATTTATTGTTATTTTCCCATGAAAGTAAAACACATTTCAAGAGAACTGGATTTTTAAAGAGAGGGCCTGTTATCTGCCTCTCTCTCTCTATATATATATACTGTGAGTATAATTTAAACATACAGTACTACTTTTTAACTTTCATCCGAACATCAGTTTTTCTGAGAATCACTTTTCTTTTAAATAAAGTGGGATAATAAATAAATGAATAAATTCACCCAGTCATGGTGTTACCCTGTTTAATTGGGTTCATGAAAGCACACAAAGTCCTCATGAGACAAACTGATGGATGTGGTTGGTAGTCGTGAAACAACGGGAAAACATCTGAGAGCTGCTACAGGGCGAAGCGTTAGAGAGACACAGAGAGAAAATAGTGCGATAGAGAGACCCGGAGACATCAAGACTTTATATATGCTTATACAGAGGCATGCCAGAGATCCACACACGCTAATAGTAAAGCTGCGGATAACAACAAAAGCGAAAGACAGAGAGAAAGATAGAGATCGCGAAAGCATACAACTTCGAGTTCGAGCCACATATAACATGCTTGCTTAGCAGATAAATACATTGGGTAATGCTTATATAGATTGAGCAAGCTAGCAACAGAGTACTATATTTGAAGCTACAGTAAGCTATCCATATCGCCACTAGACTAACAACAGGATACACTAAATATATATATATGTATATACGGTATATGGGATTGTATTTCACAAGATCAAAAGGCAAGGCGTTCATGCACGTGCAAAGAGAGCGAATTTGTAGCAGCAGAGGAAAAGACGACACGATGGGCGTTTCAAGACTACCAAAGTTGATGTAAATGCTTTAAGAGTTTAAAATACACAAATTAAGTGACACAGTTTGTGAAATGGGACAGAAAAAAATACTTTAAAATTAGTATTCCTGTTCTGTACAGATACAGGATATAAGAAAGCATTAGCAAGGATTCATCGATAAAGCAACTGAAGAATCACATTTTAACTTTCACCCTTTAAGGATGTCAAAGCTGGGACACATTCGGACAACGCTCAGTTTCTTGAACATCAAACTAAGAACATCCATTGGACAGATTATCATACATATAAGCTAAAGTGCACAAACTCCTCTTCAGGAGAACTACAGTAGACAATACTGGCAATTAATACTAAGGCAATACAGTTACAAACACACAAAAATACAAATTGGCACAGGATGTCAAGTTTGTCACTTGGGCACAAATACAACCGGCATTGGTTCAGAAAAGGCTTTGTAACCACTCACATGTCTTGTAGTTAGTATATTAAAATGCATCTTTCATACATCTTTGCAGTTACATAAGTAATCATATTCAACACGTACATCATCGCACACACGAGCAAAATGCATCTACTTTTTATGATTCAATATTTTTTGAATAGAGAAAATAATGTTATTTACCACACAAATAGACTCTGCCTTATATACAGTACATAAACGTATTCACATAGATATGTACTTGGTCAAGAACATTAAAAGTCTATGTACACAATATGAACCCTAATTATGCTTATGTATTATTTCTTTTAGCTCTGTTAATACCCTGAATAATCTATAAGTCTGTATAACAAAGCTAAATAAATACATGATTGAATAGGTAAATGAATGTTTCTAACACCAGAAAGTCTTTTACTACAGTCCTAATGTTGGCATGTAATGTGCTATTGTTTCTTTCCAAGGGATACTTCTGAATATTTTTTTGGCATTTGACACAACGATTATCAGCAATCTGTAAGCACCAATATGGACATAAAAAAATCATTTGCACAATTAAAGACCCAATAAAATTGCTAAATTCAATGTTGTTTTCGGTGTTGACGTATTTCCTGTTAAAAAAAACGGTATACACCTATGTGAATAAAATGTAGTTTTATGCGTAAAGTAAATAGTGTGCATTACCATTTTTGTTTGTTTATAAATGGGTTAATTAACAAAGTAAATAGTGGTACTGTAGCGCAGTGTGTTAGCAGCGCAAAATGTCATAGGTTTGAACCCAATGTATACCTGTAACGCACTTTAGTCCCTTTAGATAAAAGCACACTGTAAAAAATTGCTGTAAGTATGCAGCTGGTTGCCAGTAACTTACTGTAGAAGATAAAGACTGAAAATGTTTCATGTTCATTTAACTTTGAACAAACTGTTGCCAGTAAATAACAAAAATGTAAAATCTACAGTAAGTTACTGGCAGCTAGTTGCCAGTAATACCCAGTAATACTGTAATTTCTACAGAATTTTTTTACAGTGCATCTTCATAAATGATCAACTTCTGCGAATGCTGACACATTGTAGATGTCCTCACGGCTAAATGACAGGAACAAAGTCATAGATTAAAAAAAACAGGTATTATCTATAGGGTATTTAATTTTATAGACATTTTTAAAATGCTGTTGTTAAAGAGGCTAGATATACTTTGATGAGAGTTTAGGTATGGTACTTATGTTGTACTTATGTTCAAGACTTTAAGTTTGATTTGTGCTATAGTAATATTTACTAAAGGTGCTAGCAGACGTATCATCTAAGTGCTGTCAAGCATTTTAATTCCTGTATTTTGTGTTTCTTCTTGTGTACATTTAGATTTCATTTTTATTATAAATAGTCTATTTATAAATAATTTTAGTCTCTTAGAAACATATTTTGTGAATGTGGAAAAATCAATAAAAAGAAATTATGCATTTTCTGTGGTTGTAAAAGTAAAAGTGCTTGAGTTAAAATTAAATGATTTTCTTAAATCTGTGTCTATAGTATTATATGTCTATGTATATATCAATGACATCTGGTACTTTCAATAACTCAGATACGACCTTCACTGAATAGAAACAAATACTCTTCGTAATCTCACTAAACACATAGAAACAAACAAAGTCATATTAACGACACTAAAATATACATTAAAAGCCGACGTAACACTTTTACAGGGCCCATGAAGCCCACAACAATGCCACAATACTGAAATGTACATCTTTTCATGTGTTGCTTTTTAAACATACTACCTTTACAGTATGACTTTGCAGGAGAGGAATCAAAAAGTTACCGTTACATTCACAACAAACCAAGATCCAGGGACGTGAGAATTATGGGTTTTGGTTTTTAAAGGTCCTGTCCCAGTCGCTCAATCTCTTCGATGAGGAAGTCAATATCTTCAAAGGTAGCAGCTGGGTTGGAGATGACCATACGGAAGAAGTTGACCTTGTCTCCTTGTGGCTGATAGCTCACCATGGTGGTACCATACTCCATCATTCTGGCTTTGATTACAGGGGCGACCTGTAGGACAACAATTTATTTATAATTGTTCAGCCAACAGCTGAATGTTGCATACTTAGATTTATGAGAGATGTGCAATGATTTAACTATTAAATGTTCTCGCTCATTGGTTGCTCTTGAGCTCAGATAACTCTTATTTAAGTATCAACTTACTGAATTGATCTACAAAACTATTTTCAATGGAGTCTGCATGTATTAATACTTAGGAAAACCTCTAGCCAAAATATTAAGGAAATATTGACGCACGGCCTGTAACAACTAAGTCTGTATGTTCTTACGACCGCAGAATCTGACCTTGGCTTAGATGTGAACTGATTAGTTCATTGTTAGTAGTAGTTTTTGGACAGAAAACGAGACTGTAATCTAAATACAGCCTCTCATCGCCACATAATTGCACTCACTTCCCCCACAAATCTGTTGCAGGTGTCCACAGCTATTATCAGCAGCAGACTGTAACCAGCACCTAAATAATCCATCTCATCTTTATTAAACAAGATAAACTGGAACCCATTCAGTATCGATTCATGTATTCAAAGACAAAAACAGCTGTAATGTTGTTTTTGCACCATACAGTGAATGCACAAAGCATTTTTCTACCAAACATTATTATTCATAATGAAAATAACATTCTATGAATCTTAATATAGACTAAGTAAGGTCATGTCAAACCAATGAGAAATCAATGAGTTAAATCAAACTTTGATGCTCTCATCATATAGATTATGAGCATTTAGACTGGATTTCACAGACATACACTTTACAATCTTACCCAAAGCCACTTTTCTTTAGTTAAAAAACATGGTTCCCTTCATCTCAGTGGAATAAGATTTTGTGACTTTTCCAGATTATCTGTCAAGATTCATATAAAAACTGGGCTTGATTCAGTTGTTCTAAAGAGGTGTAAAAAAATTCACCAAAAGAGGCCCTTTGGGGGTAAAATGACTTCAATTGAAATGAATGGGAAATGCAAAAAAAAAAAATCATTTTTTTCTTTTTATTTGTCAAAAAAAATAAATAAATCAATGCATCCAGAATAAATCTGAAAATTTTAACAAAGAAAGGTATAGGCCTGGTACAGAGGTGGAAAGTAACGAATTACATTTACTCACGTTACTGTAATTGAGTAGTTTTTTTGTGTATTTTTACTTTTTTGAGTAGTTTTTAAAATCTGTACTTTTACTTTTACTTATGTATGTTTTATTTAAAGTATTGTACTTCGCTACATTTTAAATCATATCCGTTACTGAGTAAAAAAATATTTTAAAAAGCAAGGTGATAAAGACGCGCAACGGATGTAAATGGGCGGGGCCCGGGGGAACGCGCAAAAAGAACCATGGAGACGGACGAGACAGGCGCGCGCTATTGCAGACCCGCCTCAGTTCAAATCTTATGAAAGAAACCCCTGGTCATATTTAAGCGACCACTTTCCACTGACGCGAAGCGAGTGTTTCATTTCTATGAAAGGTAGGATTCATGCTCTTAAGTACGAAATTGCACGACGCGTTTTTAATACCATGCGCATTATCTTCCGAGGCTTCGCGTCAAGTTAAACACAACTTCAAAACGTCCTCGAGAATGCGGTCACGAGAGAGAGAGAGAGAGAGAGAGAGAGAGAGAGAGAGGTCCAAGAAAGGTCATCAGGTACCCAGGTCAGGGAAGTAAGAAGATAATAAACGTGTCAAATGTATATAGACATGGCACTCATCTCATTATATGCTCATTTAAACTATATATAGTTTAATAAAATAATGTATGTTACCAGCAATACATCAACAACCTTACTATAGTGATTGTATTTACTAGCTGCTGACCACCTTCAAAAGTGCATAACTCACATGTAAAAATCATTAAACAATTCCATAAATGTTTCTTACTTTAAAAAAGTTAAATATGTTCCTACAATTAAAAACAACTAGTTTGAGATTTATATTCCCTTGTCGTTTTTAACCTATACTAGAATCCTCCACCTCTTCCCGCTGTAAAAAAAAAGTAACTTTTACTCTGAGTAAAGTTAAAATGACTTACTTTTTACTTTTACTTGAGTCGATTTTTAGACAAGTAACTTTACTTTTACTTAAGTAAAATATTATTAAATTAACTTTACTTTTACTTGAGTACAAGATTTTAGTACTTTTTCCACCTCTGGCCTGGTACTAGAACACATATGCAATATAGAAAAGACATGCTCAATCACACACTTTGTAAAAACAGACATTTCAAAATGCATCAAAAACTACAAAAAAATTATACTATTTGAAATAATATAATATTATTAAAAAATATGAAAATAATAAAATAATATGAAATAATATTTTTTAATGTCCTTTCTAATGTTTATATAAACAAAAATTCACAAAATGTTTCACTAAAGTAGTGATGTTGAGCAGTTGGTCACATCCAAGAAAATGAATGGGGCCTATGGGCATCTTGCTGGTCGAATTGATTTATTTCCAAAACTGTAATTCTTTTATGTTTTTTTCTAAACACCAAATGGCTGAATTCAACACATAACATCTAGATCAATATCTAAAAACAATTTAAATTAAATTTAGATAATAATTCATGTGAATTTTTCATAAAAATTTGATATTTTACAGGCAAGCTAATGGAGGAATTGAGTGGTGTTGTAAACAGGCACAAATGTACTTCATATCTCCCAAAACACAGCATTAATGTATAGATGGGAAGTAAACAAAAAATTTAATATTATTTGTATCATTAAAAATGTATATATTTTTTGTAATCACTCTTTTCATTTCTGGGGTCATTTTTACCCCCAAGGAACTCTAACGTATACAGGAAAATAGGGGCTTATGAGGGCTAAGATGCATTTGGAGAGACAGCGGGAAGAGCATGAACACCATCTGTTTGGCCTAATTGCAGATTAAAGCTTTTCTGGCAGGGGCGTTACTGAATAACAGCCAGCCAATGAATGGACACCTGGTGGGCAGCACCCCCCTCAATTGAAATAGGGGATGTAATTTTATCTGTATTGATACAGACAATGCAAAAAAACCTTTTCTTGTTTAACAGCATTGTATTTCACTATGCAACTGCTGCAATACACTAAAACATAGTTTATACTATATACAGTATAACACATTACCACCAAAAAATGTGAACTGGCCAATACCAAAATGTCTCCCATGTGCCTTTTGTCCTGTCTTATAGTCTTTTTACATATGCACACTTAAAAAAATTGTGTCTAATAGTTTTGTGTGATATTGCACTTTTATATCACATTGGGTCCGGTGAAAAGTAGTTTTACTTCACTGTGTAGGCCTACAATACTAGCTGAACATAATTGAAATAAAGCCGACTTTACTCGCCTTACAAGAAAAAGGACTAAAATCATCTAAGAATTAAATCAAAGAATAAATTTCAATTCTCACCTTGTGCAGACGTTTCATTTTCTCCACTTTATCCTCCAGGTAACGCACACCCGGTGGAAGGTACCAGAAACACACGTTTGTATGCTGAGGCTGCGGGGACACACAGAACCCCAGGATAAGTGGAGAGTCGTCCACACAATACACACATCTATCACTCAATTTAACGTACGCCTCACACTAGCATAAATAAAGCACTCTGGGGAGTCCATTAAAGATCCGTGACGGCATATGTGATTAGGGGCCGTCTGGGGCCATAATGGGAATTTTTGTCGCTGTCAGTTTGGAAGCAGGCATGTAATCTATTCAATCAAAAAGGCTTTGCTGTGAGAGGTTCCAGCGACTGAGCAAGAGGTTCATGGTCACAGTCTACAGTCCATTAGAAGCTCTCATCCTCATTGTGTGACTCCAGGGAGTACGGCGGAGAAAAATGCCTCCGCACACCAGAGAAAGAGGATGATCATTTCGCATTCAGCTGGTGGTACGTGCAGATCGAGTCATACCTGTTCAATGTTGCAATCAAAAAGTACACTACACACCGCTGGGGCCTGAAATGTTCTGTTAAATGTCATTCGATCCTACCGAAATATTACGTCCTTCTGCGGCTCGCACTGCACTACAAGGGTACATTTACAGAGGAGCCTCCAGCCAAATCATTTTGTCACATTGGCATCAAGAACAATTTACATTTCAATGAGCCTCGAACGACTGCTCAGTCATTTCAAGGGTGAAACATTTCATGTAAGGTAAATTAGTGCACACAATCAGCTTCTCATTGGACAAAATTACCTGAAACACAATGTATTTTTAGGCTGAATTTTAAATCAGAAAGAATCTTTTTTCCTAATGTGGTATCAGATTTTAATATTGCTAATTTTAGTAAAAATGCTTCTAATCTATATTTTTAAAAAGATTTTTATATATTAAAATTAAATAAGACAAATGACAGATTATAAATACACTCTAAAAATTATTTGTTGACTTAAAAAAATAAGCAATTTCCATACTTTTACGTATCCTTTGGTACACAAATGCAACAACATACATCAAAACAATCTTGCGTATCCAATGATACGTAACAGTATGGAAGACAGTATGGAAATTGCTAACTTAATTTTTTTAAAGCAATGGGTTTCCTCAATTTTTTAAAGGTGCCATAGAATAAAAAAACTGTTTATAAAACAGCCCGTTTTGGTTTTTCATTCTGAAACGCGTTCTAAGCCGTGATAAAATGCCCCGGTAACCCCACGGTTCAGACCGCATTACATAAGTATCACTGTGCCACTGTTGCTACATACTGATTTATGAACATAAACACCACAGTCTTTAATCATATTTTTTATTTGTCTACAATTGCACAATTAATGGCGATATCCAGATAAATGTCAATAAATATTGTTGAGTCATCTCGTCAATAAAGAGAAAATGTTCCCTGAGGAGTTTCTACCTCAAATTCATATTTTCGCTATTATTAACTAGATGGCAATCTTACCCAACTTAAACACTGATGCATCTACTCAAGACTAAAAACTGTTGATTTACGAAAATAAACATCACAGTCTTTCACTGTGTCTTTGCTGCGTCTGTGTTGGTTGAGAACTACGCTCTGTTGCAGCCACACTTGATTCTGAGGAACTACTTTGTTTGGTGGAAGAGTAATATTTGTACTATTATAATTACAACTTATTTGTGTTTTATTTTATAAAATCCTGCTATGCATATGAAGTAACCGTTTTATAAAAGCAATAAGCCCCGTGAAGCAGTGGTGTTACAGTGCATTTTATAGCAGCTAAGGGGGTTAGCTTCGCGTCGTGCCTAACAACGCCCCTTGTAATAAAATGCACTGGTAACCAACTGCTTCTTTGGGCTTATTGCTTTAATTTACCTAGGTATGGATGAATAATAAGATGTACATGGTAATGACATATCATGAGCCTTACATTCCTAATTTTTATGTAAACCTTGTGCATGCAAAAGACTGCTAGAAAACAGGCCAATCTCAACATAACACCGACTGACTGTGACATCACAGGCGAGATGTACGCACCCAACATTAAAGTACACATTAAATGAATTACAAAGTTGCTAACAACAAGGTTGTAACTGCAGAGTTAGCGCCATTTGCTAGTTAATGCTATATGCTAACGTTTAGGTTGAAGTTCTACTATTGACTTTACAGCTATGTTTGCAGGTCCATACTGAAAACAATCACACTTAAAGGAATAGTCTACTCATTTTCAATATTAAAATATGTTATTACCTTAACTAAGAATTGTTGATATATCCCTCTATCATCTGTGTGCGTGCACGCTTCGATAGCATTTAGCTTAGCCCCATTCATTCAATGGTACCATTTAGAGATAAAGTTAGAAGTGACCAAACACATCAACGTTTTTCCTATTTAAGACGAGTAGTTATATGAGCAAGTTTGGTGGTACAAAATAAAACGTAGCGCTTTTCTAAGCGGATTTAAAAGAGGAGCTACATTTTATGGCGTAATAGCACTTTTGGGAGTACTTCGACTCGGCGCAGTAACACCCTCCCTCTCCCATTATGAGAGGGAGAAGGGGAGCGGACTTTTCAGGCGAGTCGAAGTACTCCCAAAAGTGCTATTACGCCATAAAATATAGTTCCTCTTTTAAATCCGCTTAGAAAAGCGCTACGTTTTATTTTGTACCACCAAACTTGCTCGTATAACTACTCGTCTTAAATAGGAAAAACGTTGATGTGTTTTGTCACTTCTAACTCTATCTCTAAATGGTACCAGTGAATGAATGGGGCTAAGCTAAATGCTATCGAAGCGTCGCAGCGCGCTCCAGCGCTTACGTGCACGCACACAGATGATAGAGGGATGTATCAACAATTCTTAGTTAAGGTAATAACATATTTTAATATTGAAAATGAGTAGACTATTCCTTTAACACTCAGAAACGTCCAAGAACAATCTCCAAACAATTAGTTTTTTCTAAAAATCAGTATTTCATCTGATACAGGCTCAAACATATTAGGTCTGTTTACTAATGAGAGCTACTGGCATGAGCCTCAGAGCAGATCAAAGCAATCAGAGCAGAACTCAACATTATTATTCATGACCCTTCCAAGTAGAGCAAAAATAGACCATTTCATTTAAAGGACAAATCCTAGCGTTGTAAATGGACATGTAAAAACATTTCTAAAAAAATGTTTTTTATTTTTTTATTTAATAAAGCCACATTCCCTCTATGTAAATTTATCAAAGAACAATTTAACATATTATTTCAATGCATTCTTTAGAACTAATCATTTTAAAATAGGAATACAGTACACTCTTAAAAATAAAGGTGCTTCATGCCATTGAATAACCTTTTCTATCTAAATGGTTCTTTAAAGCAACCTCAGATTATAAAAATATATGAATTAAATTTTTCTTTAAAGAACTTTTGACTAAATTGTTCTTTGTGGAACCAAAACATTTTTTTTCATGGCATTGATGTGAAGAACCATTTAAACACCTTTTTTAAAAGTGTATCAATTCTCATATCTCCATATTTATATGCATTATGGATGTAAATGGCAAACATGCTACAACCAGAGGCCAAACCATTTAAATTTCAAAACTTGCCTTTCCATCGAAGACCATCTGATAACCTTCCCTGTCCTTGATCTTGTTGTAGAGATATTCTGACAGCTCCAGACATTTGTCAATCTGAGCTTCAAAACCAACCGTGCCCTTTAAAAGGAAGGTCAAAGAAAACATAGAAATTTAACACTGTTAAGTAAAAACAATATCATGAAAAAACCCTATGTATTTCATGAGGTGGTTAATTTGTATGAATTCATGTGACCAAATGGACGATTTGATTTTGTACGATTTTGCTTATGTTACATTTCTGCATCAGATCAGGATATGGACGTTTGTTTGGTGAATGTTCCCAGGAAAGAAGAGGTACTTTGCGCGTGTTTATTTCACAGACGCGTTTCGGCTTATGAGCACAAGCTGTGGAGTATACATATTGTGCGGTGGACTCGTTTGTGTGCAGGATGCGCCATTTTCCTCTTTGGGAATATACATGTTTGGCCAAGCACTCAGAAACTGAATGAAGCTTGCTCCTACCCAAGCTTTGTAAAGTATAGGGACAGCGGCGTCCTGGATACATATTTTAGAATCCTAAACTGGTAGCGACAGCCAAAGCATGCAGGGATAAACAGACGTCTGAATATAAAGTGAGTGTTTCTATTTTCTTTGTTATACTACCGTGGCATTTATGTACAAAATAGCATATCTGAGCAGTGTTCCGATTAATGGGAGTGGCTTGCAGAGCTGTGCATAGTGGTGCATTGTGGGAGTTGTAGTTTTTTATACAAATATGCCCTAAAGTCACATTCTGTCTTTTCTCGATCAAATAGGCACAATATTCTAAATTTATGTTACATTTCGACTACAAATATGACCCACTTTCAATAAAGATTAATGTTTCTACCGATGAAATGGCCCTTTAATTCAATCTCAAACTGATTAATAAATAAAAGTTAATACTCAGACATGCATGTAATTTAATCTAATATGTTGTTGAACTAACGTGATTTGAACAAGGAAACTATGTTTTCGGGAAACAGACTAGCTACTAGATGCATCGTACTAGTTAAGCTTTTTTGTACAGGAAACGAACCCCAGGTTGGTTTAGTGTATAGTAAAATATGCTTTTTAGATTAGGAAGGGCCACACAGAAGCTTGCAAATTCTTGCTCCTGATGGTTTTTTGCACGCTGCCCTTTGAATTAATGCTGCTGTTCTTTTAAGGCCATCTGCACCTTTGGGCTCCTTGAATCTTTGCTACATTTCGTCCCAGTAGTTATGACCTTTGAATCTTAGTATAACAAAGTAACCCTGTAGCACCACTTAAATCACTGTAAGCATATATTTTTCATTACAAATATGAAATTAAAATGTGGTTTTAAAGGGGCATTTCACAAGACTTTTTTAAGATTTCAAATAAATCTTTGGTGTCCCCAGAGCACACATGTGAAGTTTTAGCTCATAGAACCATATAAATAATTTATTATAGCATGTTAAAATTGACACTTTGTAGGTGTGAGCAAAAATCTGGCGTTTTGGGTGTGTTCTTTAAAATGCAAATGAGCTGATGAAATTCAAACACTGATCACAATGATGGTGGTTTTTTGCAATTGAAACTGAATTGTGCTGTGAATTATTTTCTCTCTCTCTCTCTCTCTCTCTCTCTCTCTCTCTTTCTCTCTCTGCACTAAATGGCAGTGCTGTGGTTGGATAGTGCAGATTAAGGGGCGGTATTATAAGAGCTCCTTATGACATCATAAGGAGAGCCAAATTTCAATGACCTAATTTTTCATATGCTTGCATAGAATGGTTTACCAAAACTAAGTTACTGGGTTGATCTTTTTCACATTTTCTAGGTTGATAGAATCACTGGGGACCCAATTATAGCACTTAAACATGGAAAAGTCAGATTTTCATGTCATGGCCCCTTTAATTTAGCAAAACCAGTCAGACAACTAGTAGCAAAACTGTCCATAATGTCTGTACATTGTTTATTTAAAGCAAGGCATTCATCCAGTTTGGCATATGCTATTTTCTGTTTTTAGAAATATTAAATCTTTTTAACCTTCTTTATTAAAAATCTAAGAAAGACCATAAGTTATTTTCTTTCCAGTGCAGGTTTTGTTTTCAAAAAGATGAACCATGAACATACAGCAATAAAAGATCAGTACGATCAGTAAGTCAGTACAATGAACAAAGTAATTAACTTGAAATTATTATTGGAGTCATTTTGACAAACAACATATTCTGTATTCTTCTCGTACCTTAGCTCTCCACATCAGCCAGAGTTTAAAGATGTCCACGTGACGTCCACACTGTAGGGCCTTGTCTCCTGTGTCATAAGACAGATCATAATGCTTATCCTGCTGGAAGAGATAACAGGCCTGCATCTGGTTACAGCTCTGCATCAGACCCTAGAATAAACAATAAGAAGAAACAAAAGATTACAAACACATCATTAAATAATAATAAATGTCAGTACAGCATATCCATAATGTAGTTAATGTGATGAGCTACACCTGTGTTTACTAGGACACCTGTGTAACTTTGAGAGGAGCAGACTTCATACTAAAAATCACCATAACATTCTAATTCAAATTCAAAAAAACGTTATTGTCATTGGAAAAATGGCTCAGAAAAGAGAGTTAATAAATGCATAAGCAATTATACCTCTTCTCGAACCAGCAGAGCAGAGCATTGCAAGGGTACAGCCATCATTTTATGAGGGTTCCAGGTCATTGAATTAGCTCTTAAATTGACAATATACACAGAAAATAGTTTAAAAACATTTCAAACAATTTGCAATAACCAAATAGTTACATAATATTTTCTTGAGACAAAATTTCCCACTAACGCACTAAGCTTAAGTGAAGCATTACATTAACAGAAACATCATCAAAGAAATTCAATTTCTTAGGAGGAAATCTTTTAAGATGGACTTATTAGTCTGAACTGACCTCTCAACTCCATTCAGCTTCCACCTGTGTTTACGGGACATCAGCAAACTACCACCCCACGCTCCCTACAAAAACACATAGACTTGATAATATAAAGTGTAATTTATAACACATGTAACACTTCAAAGACTTCAATATATCTTTTATGCTACACAATACTCGATTCAATCCACTTCACCTTAAATGTTTGTCAAGGTCAAGTTTCAATTAAGCTTCTCCCAGCAGTCCCAGCAGTACATCATGTTCAAATTGGGGAGGGGATTTGTTAAGAGGCAAAACACAACTATAATTTGGGCCAACATGATCTCACAAAGTTCCGTGGGACAGTCACGGAACTTTTCGCTCATTTTTTCGTGGCATTCTCTCGGATCTCCGCATTTTTCTGTGGCCCTGCCACGGACTGTTTTTTTTTCCGTGGCATTCTCACAGATTGGTTACTCAACTGCTTTTTACTATTTTCAAACCATTGTCGCTTCGGTGAAGGGTTAGATTTGGTGTTTGCGTTAGTATGTCACTTTAAAGGGATAGTTCACTTCAAAATGAAAATTCTGTCATCATTCACTCCTCGTCTTGTTCTAAACCTGTATCAATTTTTTTTAATGCACACAAAAGAAGATATTTTTAGAAATGATGGTAAACACACAGCAGTAAGTGACCACTGACTTCAATAGTAGGAAAAAATATTTTGGAAGTATTGTGATAAATGACTAAGAAAATATTTTAATAAATAATGGTACACAGTTGACGGTACCCATTAAATTCTAACCCTAAACCGAAGCGACAATGGCAAGAAAATAGGACAAAACAGTTGAGCAACCACGAAAATGCCACGAAAAAATGAGCCAAAAATTCCGTGACTATCCCACGGAAATTCGCAAGATCAGGGGTGTGTTTCCCAAATAACGACGTAACTCGTTGCTGAACGACCATAGTACGATGCATCGTTGGAGAAACAAACTACCTTGTCACGGCTGTTTCCCAAAAGCATAGTAACTTTGTCGCACATTTGTCATTTGAAGCATGTTGGTTTAACAACATAGTTGATGATGTCACGTGGGAGGCAAAGTAGCCTACTAATTAATCTGTGCAAATTGATTTTAATGTCAGATTATTGCTGTAAATAACATATATTGCATCGGAAGAAAGATTTTGTTATCGTGATTTAGTTATCTGTTGTTTATTTTAAAGATATTTAATTCATGTGGAAGTTCCTTCTTCCGTCACTCCTCCCAGGGATTCCCCAGGGTCTTAAAGCTCGTAGACTGCGCACATGCACAGTTTTCAAATGCAGGGCTTTCATTCTGCTTACAAATTTAAAGACATAAAATAAAATTCTAATAAATTTAGAATGATGGATATAGACTGTACTACATGTTTTTTTGCTTATTTTGTGCAAGAGCACGATATAAGTCTACATATGATAATAACAAGAAACGATGCTTCTAACGACAGGTGAAGAGCTGTCGTTCCGACACAAGTTAGCGATGCAGTTTGTGAATGTTCGTTTGAACGATGGTTTCGGGAAACACCAAATCGTTGAAAGATGTTAGTAACGATGGAACTTACGATGTTCGTTGGCCAACGATGCTTTTGGGAAACGCACCACAGGTTGATTGGGAAGTTCCCT
Source organism: Misgurnus anguillicaudatus (assembly GCF_027580225.2). Lineage (NCBI taxonomy): Eukaryota > Metazoa > Chordata > Actinopteri > Cypriniformes > Cobitidae > Misgurnus > Misgurnus anguillicaudatus. The sequence continues at coordinate 6,026,095 of NC_073361.2, read as the reverse complement.
GTGCTTTACATTTAATTTTACAAAAGATGAAAAAAGAAATTCAGCCACCGTTCTATAAAGTATTTAATATTGACCTTTACAATTCTATTGCAAAAGACAAATATTGTATTTCTTTGCAGTGCACTTTTTATTTCACAGAAACAAACTGTAGGAATGGAATGATCTAGCACTCGCTGTAGGTCATCTCATCTGTACTACGGTAAAAGGAAAATGTCTAACTGCGGCATTTAGGTCAGATGAATGCGGTAGAGTGCTGTCGAACGCAATGCATTTGTAAGAGCTCCAGCATGCAGCCACAATGTGCGTCTGTGTTCGTGTAGAAACGCCACAGGCTATAAGTCACAGCGTAACCAGAAAAATGAGCCAATACTATATCGCTATTTATCTTATCGGGCCCAGGAGAATGGATGCACGCATGTACACACTAACAGACCGATTGAAGGTAATTCCTCTAATAGAAAACATTTAGATGAAGATAAATCTCTAAATGAGGTCACTTATGACGTAGGTGCTAAGTTTACGTGTTGCCAGCGAGTTACTGTACACTGAAAAAAATGAATTATTGAATCTAATCAATTTTTTAAGGTAAGTGGTTGCAATCAATTTATTTAAGCTACATTTAAACAAACACTGTAAAAAATTCTGTAGAAATTGCAGCTGGGTTGCCGGTAACTTACCGTAGATTTAAATGTATGTTTTTTTCCTGGCAACATTTTGTTCAAAGTTAAATGAACATTAAACATTTACAAGTCTTTGTCTTCACAGAGTAAAACTAAAAAAACTGCATCAAGCAAAACATTCTGTGAAACAAAATCTGAAGCAAAAAATAGAAATGGTGATTTCTGGTTCCCAGAATGCTTTGCATGAGGCTGTTATTGTATAGTTTTATTCTGTTAAGATAAAGACTTGTTAATATTTAAAATTTATTTAACTGTGAACAAACTCTTGCCAGTAATTAACATAAATTTAAATATACAGTAAATTACCGGCAACCCAGCTGCAATAACATTGTAATTTCTACTGAATTTTTTTTACAGTGTATATTTTATTTTATGTTACTAATCTTTTTTGTTTAAATGTAGCTTAAATAAATTGATTGCAACCACTTACCTTAAAAAGTTGGTTAAATTCAATGAATCATTTTTTTCAGTGTAACTGCCCTATTACAGTATCATAGCTGTACATGTTTTTTTTACAGTATGATGCCTTTACCGCAGTTCCATTTTACAGTATATTACCATTACTGTAACCTAGTTTTAAAAAATATATTTCCTTGAAGGGGAATCAAACCCGGGTCACCCGTGTCGTAGTAGGTCCATAACACTTCCACAGTGCCACAGAGTCACTTGATAAAAGATACTCGCTACACTCCCCAAGTAGCCTCTTCTGTCACTCTCCTGACACTCCGAGGAGCAAAATCTTGGCATCACTAGTGTTTTGAAGTCTTGAAGTCAAATTCAAATCTGATGGTCAAGCATTTATCCATAATCCCTTTCTTGTTTCTATCTACAATTCTCAATAAATTATTTACACTGCTGAAAAACAATTCTTGCTTCACTGCTAAAAGCATAACAAATAAAATTTTATTTCATAGATATATTTTATTGTTCCATTTTATATGCTTTTATAACACTGTTTTATTCAACTACAGTAGCACTACTGCTCTTGTTTTACAGCAGTCTACCACAAATTCAAAACATACAGTAAATTACTGTAAATTAATTAATTCCCATAATGCAATGCATATTACAGTAATGAACTGTAAAATAAAATTATGGTATTTTACTGGGCATTTTGTCGTAAGTAACTGTAGAAATTACAGTTAAGTCTAACAGTGTGTTGCTTTTTGCAGAGGGTAAAGTTGTTGGGAGGTTATTAGGGTTACATTGATAAGTGGTTGGTCTCTACAGTATATACTGTCTGTTTCAGTCCACATCAGCTGCCAGACAAAAATTTCTGAATAAAATCTGATTCGTTTAGCAAAGTAAAAGCAGTTCTTCTTTCAGTAAAAGTTGCACGATATGATATATCATTCAGGTCCTAGCACAGTGTGGGACGGGTTAATGTTTAGCGGCGCTTCAAATCTCTACACACTAGCAATGAGATCACTCTTGGATCTCTCTTGACTGTCTGTATTTCACATGCGAAACATTCAGGAAGTTCACGTAAGTTCATGGAAACAGATTTACTCACATCCACATGCATCCAGATATCATACTTCTTACAGATGTCGGCTATGGCGATCAGGGGATCAAAGGCACCATAAACCGTGGTGCCGGCAGTGGCGCTGACAAAGAACGGCACGTATCCCTGCGAGACAGAAATCAGGAGGCCCGTTTGCAGCAAGAATCAGAAACCACACACTCAGATTATACAAACAGACCCAAGAGGAACACCGGGAATGCTCGTGGAGATACGGTCATTAAAATTACCTTCTGCTTGGCTTCGACGATCCTCCTTTCAAGGTCAGATGGAATCATCTTACCCCTGCCAGAAATGAGAGTAGTAAAGCTGAAGTCATATGGTTTAGTGATTATAACATTTAAAAGTGAATTACACAATCCTGCAGTCATGAAATGACGCATCAGTAGTGATAATCCAGACTCACCTTTCATCAGCTTTAATACAAATGACACTCTCTGTACCGATTCCAAGGGCGGCTGCTCCTTTCTTGATTGAAAAATGGCTATGAAACATAAAGACTCGTCAGTACAATGAATTGTATTAAATCATAAATTTCTGCCACTGTGCATTATTTTTGTGCAAATGTGCAACATTTGGACGTAGCTCAAACATTCTGGCTGTTGATCACAGACTTGTCTGAAATGTCCCTGTGGACAGTTTAACTGCTAAGCGAATGTCAACATATTAACTCTACACATGGCAATGTGCTGGATTAAGTGTTGCACAGACATTACAGTAAATGCTGCTTTAATTATTCATACACATTTTTTTCATAAATTATACCAGTCATGTTTGATCGCACATTAAAATGTAATAGACTTGGACACATATTTTAATATTGAACATTTAAAGGTGCAGTGTGTACATTTTAGAAGGATCTTTGGAGAACAATGCAATATTATATACATAACTATATTATCAGTGGTGTATAATGACCTCATATAATGAACTGTATTGTTTTTATTACCTTAGAATGAGCCATTTTATCTACATACACCGCGGGTCCCCCTACATGTAAGCCGCCATTTTGCGCCGCCATGTTTCTACAGTAGCCCTAAAACGGACAAACTACTCTACAGAGCACATTTGTCACTACGTTGTCTGATGACATGTCTATCCTGTGACGGCTATCGTAGCTTCTCTATGTGCTTCGAAAGAAAGGGGTGCAATTCCCAGCCTCAACACTACATGCCGCTAAAACCTACACACTGCATCTTTAACTCATTTTTTGGCTCCCACTGACAAACTCCTTGAAACATGCAGTAACAATTGTATTAAAATAGAAAAAAATATTAGTTTACATTTGGACCCCAATGAAGGACACCCAGGGGAGCATTTTGTTGCTTAATATGTCAGCATAACTGAGTTGCTCAAGGTTTATGAGAAATAACATTACAAAAAAATATTCATAGAATTTGCAACATTGTGTAAGGTGGTTGCACGGAATTAAATTATCTAAATTGAAATGTATTCTGAAACGTTTTTAGTTACTTTGATCTCAGTAAAAATGAGTTAAAGGCGCAGTGTGTAATTTTTTTTGAAGGATCTCTTGACAGAAATGCAAAATAATATACATAACTATATTATCAGGGGTGTATAAAGACCTTATATAATGAAACGTTATGTGTTTATTACCTTAGAATGAGACATTTTTATCTACATACACAGTGGGTCCGCTTACATGGAAGTTGCCATTTTGTGCCGCCATTTTTCTACAGAAGCCCTTAAGGGACAAACTTTTTTTTACTAAGTTGTCTCCGACGATGAAATGTTTGTCCGGTGGTGGCTACGGTAGGTGTTTCAAAAGCGAGGGGTGAGCAGTGGACTGAGCCGTTGGTTGCAATTAGCAACCTCACCACTAGATGCCGCTAAAATTTACACACTGCACCTTTAAATTTAGCAATGCTACTATTATCTAATCATGTTAGTCAAATGTGGAAATATAAAGTTATTATTCAGCAGCTGCACACATTAGCAAGCTAACCATAACTGAAACAGAAGCTTAACTTTATAACTTTTGGCATAAACTTTTCAACGAAAATACATTCAAATCAGGGCATTTACACAACTATAAATAACTGATGCATGTCAATGAGACTGTATAGTATTTGCTTGGGGTGAGAACAATGTTAATCATTTAAAAACCCAACAACAAAACTGAAACTCTGGCAAATACTAATAGGCTATACAACATACTAAACCAACATGTTGCAATGCACTAAAATTAATAAGCCCCCCTTATTTCTTATCTTAATTAAAAATGCATATAATAACCCTTGATTTTGATATTTACTCTGATTCAGACTCATGCAAAGCATGCTGAGAACTGAAAATCCCTGTCCTGTTCTACAATACAAATTATTAATGTAGTCCCAACTTAAATGGATCATGTTCACATAAGTTGATTTAAAACGTGATATGGCTAGAACCACTTATTTTTTTATTAAAACCAAAAATATATTGTAATGGATTAAATGAGCAAATTTAATTAGGGTCAGAATATTTTTTTTGTGTATTGTAAATAAAGTTGTTTTCATAAAATATTGTCATTAAAGAAATGATAAAAAGCTATAAAATGGCACCTAATAGGAGACAGTTTTGCTCTTGAAAGAGTTTTGATGTGTTTATAATCTTAAAAGACTTTAAATTGCAGACTTGGTTCAAACTATTGGGAGAAATCTTGTCTAGGGGAAACATATGCGAACATTCTTTGCATGGATTGTCACAAATTATTCTAAAAACATTTTTTTTCGCGCTGTAGTTTCCATAAAGGGAATTACAGTGCACTTCAGTACACAGTACATTCCCCTAAAGCAAACCCACGATCTTATGTGGAAATATTTTGCTCTACCAGTCGAGAAGGCAGATAAAAGTTAGATAAACAAATGAACATACATGTTCAGACGTGAAGGCCACCAGTCTTGGAACAGATGACATTCCTTTCTCCTTCACTTCAGGAAACATCTTATATCGAGCAAGTAACATTGCATACATGTTGGAAATGGCTCCACCTAGAGGAGTATAAAGCAATCCATTCATTCAATCACTCATGTAAAAACTTGACCGCTGTCAAATCCATCAATGGTACTTACTCTCTACATCACATACATTCCAGAATTTAAAAACACGAATAAGCATAGGATCTTTTAAAAATAAGCAGTATAAAAAGGGAATAACCATAAAGATATTCACAAATTCAAAATCTTTTACTAATTTTGTTGTGTTGAACTAATAAAATTCCTCTATATTAATTGCAATTGAGTTGACTTCACTTTATTTCATTCCATTTTAAATCCCTTTTTTTAAACGTGGCAAGTTAATTTAAAATATTAACACATCAACTGAATAAAGCCAATTCTTCGTTATAAACAACATCTGATCTCCAATCATCCAACCTGATTTGTTGTGAAACCTGATAATAATTAGATAAATGAGGTTTAATCAACTCCAACTACTATTAATCTTGGATTTACCTGTAAAAGCTATAATGAAAATATTCATCTGATCTGACAATAAACTGAATTGTATGCATGTGCTTGCATTGACGTCATAACAGGATCGCGCACTGCAGAATAAGGAAGGTCATTTAGATTGACAGCTGTGTACCTGGTGAGAATATTCCATCGCCACGACCGTCCTGCCATCCAATGATCTCCCTCATCTTCTTCAACGTAACATACTCCAACAGCACAAAGACTGGAGCCACCTCATAGGTGAACCTGTTTGCATGAAGGTCACATGACCCAGTTACACAAGCCAGAGAAAGATGTCACAACAACCTTCCTTTAAAACTGCAACAGTTTGCAGATGTGTCATTGCCAATACAAAACAATGGCGGGTGAAAGGATTAATTTAGAAAGAGATTTTTGTAGTATTTTAAAATATTTTAACAAATTTAACTTATGTTTTTATAATAAGAATTGCAAGATTATAATCGTAAAATAAAGATTATTATTCTATAGATTCTGTATAAAAAAAGATTTGTATTGTTTTGTAAAAAATAATGATTACAACTATTATTGATGACAAAATGGCACCCCAAATTACAATAATGAATTGTGTATTTGAATAAAAGCTATTTTTAAACATTCTGATTCTCGTTATGGTAATGGCACTGATTAGATATATCAGGTTAGACTAAATTAATCAATGCCTTTCAGTTTATTCCTTTCAACAGATATCTGTGAGGTAAAGCCTGCCAACACGATGACCCGGCCAAAACAATGCTAATGGAGGGAGAGAAAACGCAAATGATCTCTGTCAGCTTTGTGTTTTTATAGAAAGGCACACACTCACATATTGGTGTTGGCAGTGGACGTTAGCCAATCTGCAGCGAGGCCAACCATATCTAATCCAGTGGAAAGCTGATTGAAATACCTGGGGTGCGCTGGACACAATAATACAAACAATCAGAATATCATCTTAGTCTCGACAGCTTTGAATTAATATGTACTTAAATTCATTCGTTTTAGAAGATAAAGATTCATGAAGATTAATAGTACGCTATTAATAAACAGATTAGATTGGCTAATTCCTGGTTATTTTAAATTGTTCTCAGGACTGCAAATTAATCTATAAATTATTTGACGAAACAGTGTTTTTCTATTTAAATACCATCAAAGAAAATTAAACTGTCCCCAGACGCAGTTGTTTAATATCACATCATGTTCTGATCTGACTTGCCTTCAGGCACAAATAAATATTAATGCGTATGACCTCCAAAAATCGAGAAGAGAATATGATTAACAGAGCTCATTTAATACAAATGTATATCTGACGAAATACAAATCTAACGTAATACTATATCAAAAAAATGACAAACAATAATGTCTACACTCGAAATAAATAAAGATTATACATTTACCGGTTTTGATGGCATATTTTAGTGTAGCCCGACAGCTGATCAGAATATCGTCTAAAGTCTCGGGTTCGTCCGAAAGCTCCCAATTATTCCTTTGAAGCAATTCATTTGGATAGTGAAAATCAATCACTTTCGTTGACCTGTCAAATGATTCCACTATATAAGCCAGCAATATATCCACAACCTCCTGCAGAAAATTCATAGTTTTCGCGTCCCCGTTCAGTGCAGGTAAAAGATCTATAAAAAAAATAATAACACTGGTATTACATTTGTATCAAGCTTTGTTTAACCTTGAAAACAACGAAGGACAATTTCAAGAAAAAGCTCACGTTTAAGCTCACGTTTTTGTGCATCACATATTAGAACTATTTACGACACAATACGAAATTAATTAAAAAATATATATACAGGCGATTAATACAAGAAAAATGTGAATGATATAATTTCGTTATATTATATATATATATATTGTAAAAACAGATGTCAGTGTATTACAATTAAGCATTAAACTGACGATGCACAGTGTCACAAAATAGATATCTAATATGTATTTATTTAAAAATAAAAAATACGCAGTTTGATTGATCTCGCAACAAATGAAAATCATTATTTGTGTGTTTTTTTTTACATAGATGCAGTGATATAGTGATGTAGTACGGTATGTAGTGGTTTACCTGTTGAATAGAGATCAGAAAAACACAAGGTGGCTTTTGGGCAGTTACAGGGTTTATTACAGCCGCAGGTCTCCGCTGTTGACCCATCTTCTGTTTTAACTGGGGCTTGAGATACCTTTTCAGCCTCGCCAACATTTAACAGAGCTTAAAAAATAAATTATGAATATACATTTAATATACAAAACTAACCACGGTAAAATCCACTGAATTGTTTATTTTTTTTATCTAATTCGTTTGGTTTTATTCAGACTTTAAATGTATAAATATTACAGAGAAGCAACCAGCTCACATTTAGATTAGATGTTAAAAAAAACGTACCACATAATTTGGAGCCGATGCCTCCTGAGAATTTCTGGGCCGCCGCCTGACACCATGCTCTGGCTGCAATGATGAAGCGCGTGTGATTTTTAACACCATAAACTGCTCGATCCACCATAAAACTTCCATTACAAGATCAATAATCTATCGCAGATCATTGACATTAAAATACCGACCTAAATTATGTTGCTTATGAACACACAAAACATCACAAATAATATTTGAGGGCTTTAATTTAACATTAAACGCATGGAATCTTATAAGACATAACAATAAATGTCGCAATTCTTTGTTTTCAGATATGTCGAATATAGTATAAAAAACTGCAACCTGTGCTAACACAACAGCCAAGGTTTAAGCTTACTTATAAACACCGTTATACTTACGGTTGTTGGGGTTTTGACTCGTGCTTTCGCTCGAATTTTCCGCACCCAGAAACCAAAACCCGTGTGATGCCATCGCGAGCCGAACGGATCAGAGGAGCGACAGAGCGACGCCAGCGGCAGCCATCCAGACGCGCGTCAAGGGGGAACGGGAGCTGTCCGCAGCTGTGGTGCTGAATTCTCTACCGTGCGCCGAAAATCCTGCTGCGCAAACGACGTTTTTACAACCACGCCGGTCCAAACACCTTTATCAATCCGACGCTCATCAATGATAGACGACAGTCGAGACAGACGGTCTATATGCAGTTTGCGCGCCGAGTGCGCAATGATTTGGAGCAGCCGGAGTCTGTCACTGACCTCATGGAGAAACACTGGCACTGATGGAGACGCACGCTTCCAATGGTTCTCATTCTCTGCTGCACATGTAAGCTGGGACTGCGTAATAAATGTCTACACATCCACATCTAGCACATCAGGAAACTTACAGCGTGGTAATAAAAGGTTCTTTGGTGTAAAGACAACCCGATTCACGTCACCAAAGAAATTCCGGTGTGATTCAGGTCATGACGAACTATTTTGCGTCGTTAATCGTGACTATACACACACTAGTTTATCCCCCTCCTGGCGCACCACCCGCATCTCTGCTGAAGGCAGATATTTTTGTGGGCTCTTGTAATTGCTTTACTCCAGCTGGAAAGACTCCCTCCTCAGTGGGAGAGCAGGGGTCCAGACTGGTTGCTTCATGGACCATGACATTCAGATCTGTGGTCCATTTCATATCCACTCCCCTGTTTCTCTTCAATAAAGAATATTTTCCCCGCAGACCCAGATTTTTAGCTTGAAAAGAAAACCTGAAATAAATATAAACCCGACTACTTTTGAATGTATTTGTTTTCAATATTATTGTGTGCGGGTTGACGCAACGATCATACTTGTCTACATTATCTAATTTAATTTGTTGTTTAATGGTTTATTGTAGTAAATCAGAAATTTTCGCTGTTATTGTTCGAGGATGTAGAAAATTTAAAAAGCGTTTTACGCGAACAGCAGTTTCCTTGTATACTTTGGTAAATCAAGACGAGTTAAGTCAAAATGGTTACCATTGAAAATGGAAAAAAAACCGTCAAAATTATATTTTGTTTAGTGTTTAGAATGATCAATGTCGAAACCTCATGATGCTCAAATAAACTATTAACATAAAATACAAAAAAATACATATTTATTTAATGAATAGAAAATTGGCTACATACTTTGCAAAAATTATGGAGTCAATATTTTAAGCCATATTGTCATTCTTGTTACGTTTCATGTCAATTAAACATTAAAACCCAAACTAAAATACCATGTCTATATGGACCAAAATGATTAAAAGACAGAATTAATTGGATAGATAAAAGATAAAAGAAATTTAAATATTACATAAACATTATAGTCAGCAAATATTATAATATTTCATAATGTGGGTTAACTTTAGTGCACTCAGATTATAACAGCCAACATTATTTACAATATTATCTGAAATGTAGTAATTATTTGCAAAATGTCGAAGTACATAATTATCATATTTACATTATAGTAACAACGGAAACATAAAGGATACATATATCCAAAATCTAAAAGTACCATTTACATATACAATCATCTGTAATAACCACAATATGAAGGGAAAGGTGTAATTGCATGCTGCTATTGCTGGTTTCATTACAAGAATATGTGGTTTTATTACATTTTGTCAGCTGACAGTATTAGCTGAAAGTCAGTCATATTTGGTTTTAATAGACAAATATAAAGAAAGATGTCTAACTTATTCATCAAAGCATCCATTGAAACTAGTAGGTTAAGGGAGATATAAATAAAAACTTATTCTGTATATAAAGGTCAGTTCTAAGATATGACAAAGTTATCATTCAAGTCATCATATAATATCAGGTGCATTCAGTACAAAGGACATGTTTAACTGACCGCATGAGTCAACAGCAAAGTATTTACAGAATACATTGATTCAAAGTCTTTGGGAAATGTCAGGTCTCTGGTCAGAGGATTAGGGCTGGGTTATGAGTTTTTGTCGCTGTGAGGTCTTCCTCAGTATTTTCCTATAGTCATAGGGGTTGTCTTCACTTTGACTCTCTGTAGAGGGCATTCGAGAAAGCGAGTGTCTGCAGAAAGAGATAAAGCATGACTTCACAAGGAAACAAAGACAAGCATATATTGCAACAGGAAAGAAAAGATGGTGTTTTGTTTATTTCTTGATAACTGCATCTTAATCACATTTATCAGTATATTGCAATATAAGGTCATTGTCTAGAGTTTCAGTGTCAGTGTTTAATGTTCTCATACCTCTTCTCTTTAGCAATATCAGACTTAGGGGTATCAGACAGTGATCTCTCAGAAGAACTCCTTTCTCTGGAAGGCCTCTGTCTGCTTGACCGGCGTCTGTCACTCGGCAAGGAGCTTGTGGCTTTGCTGCTGGACAAATCCTGGTAGTACTGATCATCATCGTCCAGCCTTTTAGGGCTAATGTTAACAGAAAGAACATTCATTTGTAACTGAGCTTCCCAAGGGGAAAAATGGGAATATCCCTTTAACTAATTAGATGTACATCTTTGTTACAAAAAACCATGATTGCCTTCAGCCAGTGCTTATTGCTCCTAATCATAAATATATTGTTTTCACAGCAGATGCCCCATTAAACATTGTTAAGTAACCCATATGTGGCTGTTTTGTAGGATGTAAGCGTCGACCTGCAGGCTCTTCTCCAGTGACGGAATCAAATGGAAAATTGCTTTCAGTGGACTTTACTCATTGTCAGCAGAGTTATGTAATGAAAACAGCAATCGTTGAAAGCGATGAATCCAAAGGGCCTGCGGTCTGTGTGCCAGACCTCCGATGCAATTACTCAATCCTACTGGTGCACTTCTCTCTCTCTTTCTCTCATATTTTTTCCTTCTTTTCTTTTTACTTCACTTGATCATTTTGCAATGAGGCTATTTGGTTTTTTAAAGGACTAGTCTATTTTCTTTAAAAAAAATCCAGATAATTTACTCACCAAACATGTCATTCAAAATGTTGATGTCTTTCTTTGTTCAGTCGAGAATAATTTTTTTTAACGAAAACATTCATGGATTTTTCTCATTTTAATGGACTTTAATGGACCCCAACACTTAACAATTTTAATGCAGTTTAAATTGCAGCCTCAAAGGAGTCTAAACGATCCGAAACGAGGCATAAGGGTCTTATCTAGCGAAACGATTGTTCGATACGTCATCCGTGACCTCTTGAAGTGATGACGTATTGCGTGAGACCGCGCTGGCGCGTCACACGACTGGAGGAAGCGTTTTGTTAGATAAGACGCTTATGCATTGTTTGAGATCGTCTAGAGTCTTTTGAAACTGCAATTTTAAACTGCATTAAAACTGTTAAGTGTTGGGGTCCATTAAAGTCCATTAAAATGAAAAAATCCTGGAATGTTTTCCTCAAAAACATAATTTCTACTTGACTGAACAAAGAAAGACATCAACATTTTGGATGACATGGTGGTGAGTAAATTATCTGGATTTTTTTAAAGAAAATGGACTAATCCTTTAATGTAATGTTCTTCAGATGGTTAAATAAAGTGTGTTAAAAGTCAAAGTCTCTCTCTCTTTTTCTCTCTGTGTGTGTGTTTCACTCTCATTTAAAAATCTTATAGATCTTAACGTCAAGTTCATTTTCTGTGGTGGCTTAAACATTTTTTTGGGAGATTGAACTATGTGATAGATACACAGCCCTGGGAAAGAAACATCCTCCTCTCTGCTCTATCTCTCCAGACTCCTGGCACATTTGTACCACAACAACTTCATTACCTGTGTGTCCTAAGTTTACCCTTTCCCCAGGACTCCTAACTCCTTTTCTCTCTTTACTGCCATTATATATTTTATCAAGCAGAGTTCTCAGAGATTGTGTGTCAGAGATTTGTGTCCCACTGACCCTCGCTCTCTTCACGTGAAATTACATTTACAGCCCATTGTACTGCATATTTGTTGTACATTTGTTACATGACAGTAATCTTGCATTATACTACTGTGTGAACTGAAATGGTTGCATTACTGAAAAAAACAGCCAATAATTTGCCTAGGTTTAAATTAACAAATATGAACATTATTTAATAGTAACGTCATCCAAAAGGTTTCTGAGGTGGAGCGATGTATTACATATTTAGGATTTATTACAAGCATAAAATTGGTTTTATCTGGAATAAACTGCTGCTGTTCAACCCTAAATGTACCCTACCCCCCCCACACACACACACACATATAAAGCATTCAGCACTTCTGAATGTCTCACGGCTATTTGTCATTGGCCGGCTGATGTCATCTCCTGTCAGCTGCATTCACGGAGGTCCAGATTCATGTTCACACACATTATACAGTATATATCACACTGGTCTCAATTTCTATAGCTCATATCTTATAATAAACGATCATCAGTATTACACATAACACTACCTGTGGATTTGATAGTGACAGAGTTTTGTAAGCAATTAACATAGTAAGCTAAAATGATGCCTGGGAATATGATTTATAATTATGATCTGTCTTCAGATATTGTTACTTTATTAAATTGTTTTTATTATTTGTGGGAAAAGAACTTTAATGTTTGCCTTTATCTTTGTAATACAGTATGTAGCCTTAAAATATATTTTAATTCCACAATCTCTCATCAGAGTACTGGTAATGAAGATTGAATCTTTTTTCCATTCTCTTTTGATGGGTAAAATAAAAGTCCCACACTTTCCTGTTTTATTACAGTTTTGTTACAGTTTTACTTTTGTATATATCAGAAACAATTTGTTGCAAATTGTATTTAATTGTGTCTTTAACATGAAATGTTTAGTGTTTAATTCTTAGTTTTGTTATGACTTAAAATGCTTATTCTCTTAACTCTTTGTATTGGTAATTTGTGTTTGATCTTCAGATTTCTTTTTGTATTGCTTTGGCTATGCTCTGAACAGTACTAGCATACAGCTTTATCCACTGCAGTCGAGACAATGCCGATCAATTAAGATATTAATTCAACCACAATTTCAATAAATGCTCAGAAAATATAAAACCACATTTTCAAAATGATAATTAGACTGCACTTGCTAAATAACGATCCACACACTCTTTTTTTAATCACTATAAAACCAAGAAGTCTCATTAGACATGCTGTTTCGATTCCCTTGTTAATGTGATGTCACACTGATAAAGCCCCACCCAAAGCCTCTGACTGAGAGTCCTGCATTACCATAGTTTCCGCCCTCAGAGATTTCTACGCTGTTCGCCGTATCTCAATAGTGAGATACTATTGTCTGAGACTGTATTCACAAGGATCAAATCTATTTTAATCTATTTTAATGTCTCTTTCAGTAAAATTAGTGAGAAGCAGAACCTCATTTGGATTTAACGGTACAGACACTAACACAACACATTTTTGCTTTCACCCAAATAGGGGCACGTTGGACATACTATAATAAATGATCTGTGATGTATTTTGAGATGACACTTTAATCTGAAAATACTGCACTGTTATAAGTGCTTACCTCTGTTTTCTTGATCTCCTCTTATCATCCTTAACAGACCTCTAGAAAAGAAAGAGAATAAGAGAAGATCATTAGATTTAAATCACAGCTAATCCTCAAGTGTGTGCTATTGATGATGTTAACTCACATGAATGAGTGTGTAGTACGTGGAGTCTTCTGGTGTGTTCAGGGTCTTGGGTTGCTGGGTTCTGCGAGACGTTCGTGCCTGCTTTGTGTCTGCTCCTGAGTGGTTTAAACACACATCACACAAGTTGAAAGAGAAAATACCAACTTGGTGAAATGTGGTGAAAAATACCAGCCCGGTCACTTTGAAGAGCAGACTGACAGACAGTACTGCATTACTATAGGGGCAGGGCTGTGATGTCACATTTGTGCACAATTGGTACACTCTATGTGAAGCTGAACATCATTGCCACCTTATTGTTAAGTGAAATGTTAAGTGATAATGCAGCAACAAAAATGTGTTTATAAGATTGTGGTGGCAAATAACCTTATTATATTCGTTTAATCGAATAAGTCAAATAAAACAACTACAAGTGTTGGCTGGCAAAAAAACATATTTACATAAAAATATGTAAATAATAACCTTTGCTTATAGATTTTGGGTATATGAGAGTAATAGGAAGCCGGTAAGTTTTAATTACAGGCAAAATATTTGCTAGAGGTGACCATCATGTGTACACTTAGCAGTTGACATTGTGAAATTGCCCTTTGTAAAGTGATTTAGTTACTTATTTATCATTAGAAACCCAAAAGAAATGTTTCCCTCCCGTGGTGCCCTTTAAAACACTCCCAAACCCTTTCTAGATATTGTATTACATCTAACATAAAGGTCCCCTGTGTAAATGTTAAAGCAAAAAAATATATATAACAAATAATTCCCTGGTGGGACCCCTATTGCTACAGGCACAGATGAAGGGATTTCTGTATAAGATCTGCACAAAACATCCAGCTGACCTCTGACCTCTCTGTTCTTATCGAATAGGCCGCACCGCATGGTTTAACCCTGGGGCTTCGCTATTTGTAATTATCTACTAACAATCAATCAGAAATGCCCCATTGGTCACACTGTCATCCATACAGACTTACACAGATGCAAAAACATAAAAACTATATAAACCCTAGTGAGATTTCATGTTCTTTATAGCCCACATAGGCAGATACCATCTAAGTGAGCAGTCTAACTTAAATGAAACGTCTTTGGTGACTGATAAAATGCTCTACATGTGGGAAACTCTGAAAAGTGCACAGGAGATGTGACTGAATGAACTGCAATAAGTCTGACATATGTACAATGCTGCAAATACACAAAAAATTAGACCAAATATGTTTATCACATGCTATGGAATGGCATTAATCAATAATTTGTTTTTGTTCATAGAGTCGTTTATACAGTCACAATGCATACTGGGATTGGCTTGCCTAAGAATAATATGTGCAATGATGCCACATGGACTCAAGAATGCTGCCCAGAATTACTATGGATAATACAGTATATTGTTACGATCTCAAAATGTCAAGTTCATCAAGGTCAGAGTTCAATTGTAATGCCTAATGTATCAGAAGTGCATATGATCTCATTAAATATGATCTCACTTGTGACCCTGCCTGTGAAATGTGATTATGAGATTCTTTACATTACAGGTATGTTGCATGATTTTTTTGAGGACACACTTTAGCTTTTTTGGATGTACATTGCATGTAATTATATGCATGTACCATTTACTTGTCTTTATATCATATGTGACACAAAACCATTCATAAGAGTACATTTTTTTTCATTGAGTTTTACATGGTTTGTTAAGATAGGACAATATTTGGCCAAGATACAATTGAATTTGCAATCAAAAGGTGCAAAATATCTACAAAGAAAAAACTAAATATTTAATAGTGTCCAAATGAAGTCCTTAGCAACAACTATTACCAATTTCTATATATTTACTGTAAGAATGTACAAAATATCTTCATGAAACTTGATCTTTACTTAAAGGAATATTCCATTTTCTTGAAAGAAAAATCCAGATAATTTACTCACCACCATGTCATCCAAAATGTTGATGTCTTTCTTTGTTCAGTCCAGAAGAAATTATGTTTTTTGAGGAAAACATTGGAGGATTTTTCTCATTTTAATGGACTTTAATAGACACCAACACTTAACACTTAACTCAACACGTAACAGTTTTTTTCAACGGAGTATCAAAGGACTCTAAACGATCCCAAACGAGGCATAAGGGTCTTGTCTAGCAAAGCGATTGTCATTTTTGACAAGAGGGATAGAAAATATGCACTTTTGAACTACGACTTCTCGTATTCCTCCGGTCCTGAAAGCGTCAGCGTGACCTCACGCAATACGTCATGACGTCAAGAGGTCGCAGAAGACGAACGCAAAACTCCGCCCCAGTGTTTACAAATGTGTTGAAAGAGGACCGTTCCGACGTTGTTGTATGTCAACTGATACTAATTAATGTCTTTGTGTCAGTTTATTGTTTACAATGGTCCGCAAATGTGCGTTTCATATATGTAACACATGACCTCCCTACGTCACTACGCATTTACGTTAGGTCGCGCTGGACCGGACCTAGACGAAAAGTTGTGCTTTAAAAGTGTATATTTGTTATTTTTCTTGTCAAAAATGACAATTGTTTCGCTAGATAAGACCCTTATGCCTCGTTTGGGATTGTTTATAGTCCTTTGAAACTCTGTTGAAAAAAACTGTTACGTGTTGAGTTAAGTGTTAATTGTTGGTGTCTATTAAAGTCCATTAAAATGAGAATAATCCTGCAATGTTTTCCTCAAAAAACATAATTTCTTCTCGACTGAACAAAGAAAGACATCAACATTTTGGATGACATGGTGGTGAGTAAATTATCTGGATTTTGCTTTTAAGAAAATTGAATATTCCTTTAATATATACACTGTTAGACTTAACTGTAATTTCTACAGTTACTTACCACAAAACGGCCAGTAGAAAAACATCATTTTCTTTTCCAGTTCGTTACTGTAATATGCATTGCATTATGGGTATTAACATTTAATTCACAGTAATCTATGAAATTAAATACATTTTATTTGTTATGCTTTTAGCAGGGAAGCAAATTTCAAAATGTGAATTTTTTTTCTGCAGTCTAAATAAATTTATTGAGAATTGTAGATAGAAACAAGAAAGGGATTATGGATAAGTGCTTGACCGTCAGATTTGAACTCTGACCTCAAGACTTCAAAACACTAGTGACGCCAAGATTTCACTCCTCGAAGTGTCGGGAAAGTGACAGAAGAGGCTACTTGGGGAGTGTAGCGAGTAACTTTTATTAAGTTACTCTGTGGCACTGTGGTAGTATTACAGACCTACAACACAGGTGACCCGGGTTTGATTCCCCTTCAAGGCAATATATTTAAGGGTATTATGCTGTAAAATGGAACTGCGGTAAAGGCATCATACTGTAAAAAACATGTACAGTTATGATACTGTAATGGAGCAGTTGCCAGTAACACGTTGCCAGTGAGTTACCGCATATATACAATAAAAGTCTAACAGTGTACAAATATACCCATGCTACTTATGACTGGTTTTGTAGTCCAGGGTCACATATGATTTTCTTAGAGATCAAGATCAGTTACAAAAATTATCTTTGGTCAAATTTTAAAGCATTTGGTACTTAGACACCATTCATCCTGATGTAACATTGGATCTAAAACCGATTCATCAATGTCCAGCGGTAGCAGCAGACACAGGCTGCAGAGTTTGTCATATTTATTAAACGTGTCTCTTTAAAGGTCATCAGTAATTTTTGATTGCTGAGAGGAATATGGGCCAATTTCCAGCTCTTACATTAATGTTGCATGGCTGTAATTGCTGGGGCACTTTTGCATGCAATGAGATTAGCATTTAAAGACCTTTCATGTACACAGAAATCTGATTGGCATGCAAAGGGCACTTTTGTGTGAAAACAATAATAACAGAATCTGGATACGATTATTTATTATAATTGTGGAGCTACAAAGACATTTATGATGATAATTAATCATTATAAAACCCATCAGATGACCAGAAAAAAATTGTAGATGTGTGTTATTGTAATATACAAGCATGGTAAGATCGTGTGGAAATGCCAAATGGCCTCTGTAACTTTACCATACAAAAAAAGTTCAACTTTGAATTTCTGACATTTCTGTTATTCTCAAATGTGTAATGGGTTTTCCACAGATGGCAAAATCATAACAAAACACATGCAGCACCCCAGTGCGACAAAACCATGCACCTGACTTCTGAGTCGCCACTGAAAATGTGCGGCAAAAGAAAACGAATCAGGCAGGTATATCTGTCATATGCAACACGTATCAAACCAACAACATAGAAAACATAATCACACCTGACAGGATAATCTTGTTTCATTTGAACACAAAGCGCATGTCAGGAATAATAGAATCTGCAGGAACATGAATAAAAAAACGATCCAACATTCCCTGCTGTTTCTTGGGCTTTATCCTCCCAAAGCAATTAGAAATATCATCTGAAAAACTCAAAGGATCTGTAGATCAACACAGCTGTGGGTATTTTTTGATGACATATCTAGATGAGTTCAATTTGCCTGTCCTGAAACTCAGCGTTTTATTTATGATAGGATCAGTGGCCGCAAACACAATGGAAACTGTGCATACTGATATAATCAATGGCTAGCAAGAATACTGTTGGAGTTTAATAAAGGTGAAGCTTTTTCTTTTTCTTATCCTGCATATGAAGCAAGTTAAACACAACCTAAACAAGTCACCACACAAATTAAACCTAACAACAGCTTAAGAAAATGAATAACCAGAGAAGAGATAATATCAGGCTGTCTTCAGAAATAATACCAGGAATAATACAAAACTATCTTCAGTCTTCTGCAACACCTGGGATTAAACACCCATAAAAGTATAGACGTACCCCAAATGCACTTGAAGTCACTTGTGAAATTGCCTGTCAAATGCATAAATGTAAAGGTGTATTTTCAAGCATGCTCTGTGACAAGCACTCAAAGCTGCACATGTGAACGGTCAAGGTCCCTGTCTGGTGAGATAAGGAATATATGGAGAGATACAGGTTTTGTATGGGTAGGTTTGTAAATGTAAACAAATGGTAAAGGTTTACCTGTGTAGGAACCCATAAAAGCGTTAATGCCTTCTCCCTTCACAAACATCCCGTTTTTGCTGGGATCGAGCTGATGGGCGAGGATAATTTCGTTTAACTTCTGCTGCAAACTAAGGTATTCTTCCGAAGCCTTGTTTACCTGAGCGGATTACAAAGAGTCACATGTAATTATAATTAAAATCTTTAAACCAAAAAAAAGTCACCAATAATTACAGGTTTGATATCATTTACTCACTCTAGTCATCCCAAACCAGTATGACTTTCTTCCATGGAATATAAAATAAGAAGTTTAGCATACTGTTCACTCTAAAAAATGGTGCTAAGTAGTACTAAAAGCTCATAATCATTGGGGAACCATTTTTAGCACTACATGGGTGATTCTCACGAAACCATTGAAACACCACGGCACTAATGATTTTAGCTTTAAAATGTGTAATATAGTAACATTAAAAAGCATCAGAATTAACACAATACTGTGTTCTACCTTGCACAATGTGTGATTTCAACATAAGAATTTATAATTGGAAATTTTATCTAATTTTCTGCTGAAATTCTCATTACCGCAATGTGTCCGGCTGTTTGAACATGCGTTATGTTGTAATTTAATCAAATTAACACAAAAATATTAAGAAAAAAAATAAATGGATGTTTTGCTAGACTACTTTAGATGACAGAAAAATATTTACTGAATATTCATGTATAATAATAATGAAGAAAAATTAGGAAAATGATGTGTCCATGCCTGATGTTCTCATCCTCCGCAACACTTTTTGAGAACAGTTTAAGCACACATACAGAATTTTAATAAAGTTTGATTTTGAGTGACCAAGCACATGGACCAGTTACATCAAGATGGCTACCAGGTAAGATCATTTTTTTACAGTTAATTTGAAATATTGTCTTGTCAGAATGCTTACACGACATTTTGATTATCATTACCGCAACAGATGCTTATTAAATGTTAATTTAATTAATAGAAGCATAATACTTTGATTTTAAATGCATGTGCAGAATCTCCAAATTATGTTCTTTCAGGTTTGTCATGTCATTTTGAAAATATGTCAGTGTTGATGTTTTCTGACTGTTGCGGTAATGAGATTTTTTAGGACTAATTTTTTTAATTATGTTACAAAAAGTGTTAAATGATAAGTAAAAGTTTTTAAATTAATGTTCCCATTTACTCCAGACTTTGTTTTTCAATGTCTGGTGGGAAAAAAGTAAATTTAAGCAAATTTTACATTTTCATGCTTGACATTTTTAAAACCAAGTTTTCGTGAGAAACACCCACCTATCTAACACCTCTATAGACGCATAATTGTAACTAAAGCATAGCACCACTTATGGTTCAACCTACCCAGTCTCATGTAGTTGCGCATAAGTAAAACTTGTGCAATACATACGCCAAATTCTACTTTGGCGTGCATATGATACGCCAGTCATAAATGGCGCATCTTTTTTTGTCATTTTATTTATTGGTTTCTTAATTTTTTCCTGTTTTTTATACCATTTTCGCTTGGGTTTAGAGTTAGATTTGAGATTAGCTTAAGGAAGTTATTTAATATACAGGTTTCTCCATTTTTTGTCTATAATTAAGCCATGGTCGCTTGGAATTAGGGTTAGAATTTGGGTTAGGATGTCATTTTTATATAACAAAAAGTTGTTCTAACCCTAAACCCAAGCGAAAATGGAAGAAAGAAAGAAAGAAAGGTACAGTGCATCCAACCAGTCGTTCAGCAAACCACTCAATGCGGTATAAATCAGTATAAATGCAACATTTTACACAGAAAACGTTTCAACCCATGCTTCATGAATAAAGCCTACAGTACAGAAAATCCCCATCAGGACATTCTGAAAGTCATACAGGTTTGAAATGTGAAAAGAGTGTTTATTGGCTGGAAAAGTATTAAGTTTGGGTAAATTATTTGAATTTGAAATGAGAAATCAGTCAGCACCTGAAGAAAGAATCCCACTACTTCTCCTTCCTGTTTTCCTGCTTGCTCCTCATCATACAGACCTTCCTCAGCCTGAGCGTCGTCTTCTACCATCTCCCCATTTTTCTGTTCATCCTCTTCTGACACATTTTGCTCTTTTCCACTGGCTGCCTCTCTCTCTACTTTAAGTCGTTTTCTTTCTTGATGGCCTCTAAAGTTGCTTTGTATAACAGTTGCTGCATGTTCCTCATCTGCACCTGATGGACTAGCAAGAGCCTCATCTGAATCTAGATCTAAAGGAGGTGGAAGCTCCTCAAGGGGAATATCTACTCCTGAATCGTCTTTTGCCTTTTTATTGGGAATTTTTCCTTCCTCCTGTAGTCGTTTGCGTTCCTGGTGGCCACGGAAGTTGCTCTGAATGACCACAGCGGCTTTATTCTCTTCCTCTTCTTTTGAGGTTTCCTCAACTTGCTGTGCTGCCGCCTCATTGAGTTGTCTCAGTTCCTCTGGTGTTGGTGGATCTGGTATGGGCAGGTCCTCATCATCCGCAACATCCTGGATCTCCTTTCTTCCTCTATCAGGCATCTTTCCTTCCTCCTGGAGTCTTTTACGTTCTTTATGGCCTCTGAAGTTGCTCTGGATAACAGTGGCTGCCTTGTTTTCCTGTTCAGTGTTCCCATCCTCTTCAGCAGTTTCTTTCTCAGCGTCCTTCTCCTGCTCCTCATCTTGTGTAGTATTCTGGTCTTCTCCAGAATTGACTTCCTCTGCAGGAGTGGACGAGGAAGCATCCAGCTCCTCCCCAGTCAAGGTCTTATTTTGTTCTTGATGTTCTTTGTATTTCTTCCTCTCTCTGTAGCCTCGATAGTTGCTCTGGATGACCACAGCAGCCTTTTCATCAGCATTGTCTGTTTCGGTTTCTACTTCCCCTTCATTCTGTGATAATTCCTCTGAATCTGGTCCAGTCTCTGGCTCCGGTAAGACCTCCGCTGCTTCCTCAGAATTTGCTTCCCTCTCCATCTGCAAGGCTTCCCTGTTTTAAAAGAAAGCAGTTCTGTATCATATTGGCCGGGTTTACACTTGGAATTAGGATTTATCTCAGGTGAGGTGAGACATGTTGCTGTTTACATCTGGAATTAATCCATTCATTAATTCTTTCTGTGTTTTGTCCGAGACCACTTTTTTAAGTTAACTTTTCATTTTGTTTGGAGTAATTGGGACAAAAAAAAATCAATGATCTCTTTGACCGTAAACACTTTTCACTTTGTGTTTCATTATAATATCAAAGTAGATGTAAACGGATTAAATGGTTTAGCTAAACTCATTTAATCTTCTACACAGGCTCATGGGAATTGTACATATGGTACATATCGCCACATCTTCCTGTTGGAGTGTCTACTAGAGGCACTGGAGCTGCTTTTTTCTCCGTAGGTCTTAATTTTTGTCTATGTCTGCTTTGTAACTTTGTAAAAACCAGGGCTTTGAACCAGATTTTTTTCCCAATTGGTTCGTTCCGAGCAGAAACAGTTTTTTTTTTAAGTTTTTTAGGGTTTTCAGTTCAACCATTAAATTGGTTGGAACAAAAAAATAAAATTCCCAAACCGGTTAATAACGTTCCATGTCAGCTGTGGGACATACAAATAAGTAGGCTGATCATTAGGACATTAAACTTAAATTATTAATCTACATAATTTTACTTAAGCCACTATCTTGTCATCAAACATTAAAAAAGGCTATATTATGTAAGCGGCATAACTGTAATTCTGACATGCTTACATTTGTTGAGTGCACTTAAACAAGCGCACACACATAGACGAAGGACGAATTCCAAACGGCGCTTCAGAAGAAGATGCAGCATAAACAGTCGCTCCACATAAAGTGAAAATTACGTTGTTTTTCGGTGCTTTATTCGCCAAAAGTATTTCAATGGACTACAGTATGAGACACAGTAGCACATCTCTCTCTCAAGTTTATACATCAAGAGTTCTGATCTTCGAAGGGCATAGGGATAATCACGTTTGATTGGAGCTGGACCGGACACATTCAACCGCATGTGCGTCTGTGCGAACAAAAAATTGCTCACTTTAGCGACTTTTTTGCGGTTAAATTGTTTAAAATCACTCAAGTGTTAACATTTGCAAGCTTTTGAAACACGTGCAAATAAATTTAATTTTAAATAAATTTGCGTATTAATCCGTGAATCGCATGCAAGCCAAACCGTGGGTCGTGATCTGTACCGATCACGGATCAACTGCGATCCATTACACCACTAATTATTATTAAAAAAACAAACATCTTGAGATATTTAGTAGCCTAGAATATTTACCTCTTATGATTGAGCATTAGAGACTTTTTTGAGTAGGATTGAGTAGGCTACTTGCTGGTGGCAAGCTTCTAATTTTTTACGATGAGTCAACGACGACCAGAAGAACGTCACTGAGTCATATTAGACAGAAATCTAACCCCAAAACAAAACACCTCTAGTGGACATTTCATCGAAAGATGCAGCGTTATCTACCTGTATCAATGTATTTCAGGTTACGTATGGCGAGTCCTAATGTTGCGTATAGAATAAGAAAAGTTCCTACTTCTTCCTTTGAAAGCTCTTCCTTTCTTTGTGTCCTCTGTAATGGGCCTGGATCTTCACAGCAGCATTGTTCTTCTCATCTCGTAACTCCTTGTATTTCTTCCTTGCCAGATATCCTCTGCACACTGCAAAGAGAATGCATGATTCAGTGCTCTTTAAAACTCATTTAATGTACTCTTGAATACATTTTAATCCATTGTGGCAGCACACTCAAGTCTTACTTTCCCTTGCTGAAAAGACTAGCAAAGGACTGTATGCTTTGTGAATGCAGGTTGCTAACATGAGATGCTGGTGTTTCTAAACTTACTTAACCAAAAAGTTTTCTGGTCACTAGAAAGACCATATTAGATGACAGCATGACAAACTGGTCTCCCTGCCAGACCAGCAAGTTCATAATGGTTCAAGCTGATATTTATTAGGTTTTTGAGTCTTTTTAACATGACGTGAGCTCACCTGACTGCAATAACACAACACTTTGTACCCTCTTCTCCTGGATCTTACAGTATCGTTTGAATGCAAGCCAGCCTCGCACATGCGCCTGAACCAGAATGATTCGGTCCATGGTTTGTCTTACCATCAGATTCAGCTGCTCCACATGATAGTATTTAAGAAATACCTGAACATAAATACAATCAAATATCTGTAAGCACTCAGTTAACAGCCATGAGCTGTATTAAACATCAAATGCAGTACATAGCGTGTTCCTTAACATGTGTGTTATGTCCTGGGAATTGATTTTCACAGATTGTGAAACTAACCTACCGGGCCCTTAAGGTGACATTGGAGTAAAAAAAATCAAAAGTTTATTTTCATGTGCTTACGTGAAACTATTGCGTGAGCACGTGAGAGCGAAAATTTCACATGTGCACGCGAAAATGAAAATTTCACGTGTGCACGCAATAGTTTCACATGCTCACACAAAAGTTTCACATGAGCACGTGAAACTAAATGCGGTAGTTTCACGTGCGCACGTGAAAGTTTCACGTGAGCATGCAATAGTTTTACGTGAGCATGCAATAGTTTCACGTGCGCACGCGAAAATAAACTTTATTTAATTTTTGCTCCATGTCCCCTTAGGGGCTCCGTACTAGCCCCTATGCATACCTTTATTATAATTTTTTAACAGATCCGTTTTATTAGTTTTTTTTTTTGCTAATTATCGAACACATTTGTACGATTCACTTCTAATTCATATCATTTAGCTAAATTGCTAAATATATACAAATTCCTGTAAGATCAGGTTGGGCATTACTGTAACAAAATTATGATCAACAAAGGTTTTTTTTTTACCAAATTGTGCATGGTAACAAGGAGACAGCAGTGTCAGTCAATATCAACTTAACTACTTTCAATAAATCTGTAGATTTGCACAAAACAGGACACATCCACTAATAATGAGTCAGTAATGACAAACCTTTGTTTTGCCCAGAACCCAGTTCTCTAGTTCAGCCTTCTCCAGAATGGCAACACAGGTCTCTGGACCAACTACTGGCTCTTCGTTGGGTTTAAAAGCTAAAATGGTATACCTGAAACATATAATTGCTGCTAAAATAAAGTTCAACCAAAAAGCAACATAACATTCAGAAATGAACCTAAAAAGAAACGTCTTTGTCAAGGCTGGTACCAGAGTTGGGTCCCAAAGTGACCACATTACAAACGTTTTCAAAATGATATCACACAAGCCCTTCTAGTTTTCTTGAACTGGAAAAAAGTATATGACAATCTTTTCACCTAGACAAAATTGCTCCCATTTTGATCAATAAAGCTGAAACAGCACAGTGTAATGTGTCATGACGCCACGTGATGCCTAAGTGGAAATGTGGCCCATTTCTTTTGTGCATCATTGTGCCAAGCACCAACTCTGACACCAGCACTGAAAGGCCTTTATTTATACAAAGTTTAAATATTCTGATTGTAAAATCTGTCTGACCTTTCAATGAAGTTGTTGAAGGGAATCCGATGAGAGTAGCCCTGTCTGCGGATCTTGGCGATCTCTAGTATACCAGTGTATCGTAGCTGGATCAGAACCTTCTCCCTGTCAAACTTATTGGCTTGCCGATCATTATTGGGTTTTATGCAACGCACAAAATGGGGCTGGCCAGCCACCATCTTCGACAACAAGTCCATTAGTGAGTACTGCAAGATACCATAAAAAGATTTAGATCTTCTAGACAAATTCAATGACTTGTCTGTGTAATTTTATTGGTTCTTAAAAGTGTAAGCGTTTTTGTAGCAGTCTTACTCTGAAATACGAAGCTACAGTTTGTGTTTTCATGTTGGTGGATTCTCTGGGGTGATGTGTGGTGTCTGTACTCTCCACCTGTGTAGACACACAACATTCAACATTCTGAAATGGACATTGACAGTTATTGATAGGGGTCTGTTTTTAACACACAATCAATGTTTGTAAATGTACAGTATCATGCATTTCTTGTGTTCCCGAAAGGAAAGTTAAAAATATATATTTATATTTAGAAGTATAAAATCTCAAATCAAAAACGTATTGACATTGACAGCAAGTGTGTGCATGCAAAATCCATGGCAACTAATAAAATCGGTCTTTGACATGAAAAAGCGCTTAGGACCACGTCAGGGTCTGAGCAGATGTAGGCACTTTTGCTTGTAGGTTTTTGGAAAATAAGCCTTTCTTGCGGTTGAAATTAATTTTAGGACATTAAGGGCATTAATTAAAGTCCATTTTCTTAAAAGAAAATCCAGATAATTTACTCACCACCATGTCATCCAAAATGTTGATGTCTTTCTTTGTTCAGTCCAGAAGAAATTATGTTTTTTGAAGAAAACATTGCAGGATTTTTCTAATTTTAATGGACTTTAATGGACACCAACACTTACACCAACACGTAACAGTTTATTTCAACGGAGCCTCAAAGGACTATAAACGATCCCAAACGAGGCACAAGGGTCCCATCCAGCAAAACGATTGTCATTTTTGACAATAAAAATAAAAATATGTAAGGAATAATTGACGACGGGCCATTGAATTATAAGAAAATAATGCACACCAAGGTGATAATGCGGCACGACGCGAAGCGGAGCGGATTTTCAAATAATTCAAAGGACCGGAGTCAATTATTCCGCTTATACCACGGTTACCACAAACATTGCTCTTGTGCCTATTTTTAAGACATTTGAAAAATTAGGTGTGCGGTTTACAGAAAAATAATCAACACCCATAGAACATTTCTCAGCCAATCAGAATGCAGCATTCAACAGACCCGTGGTATAAGCACTTTTAAACCACAACTTCTCATAGTCCTCCGCTCCTGAAAGCGTCAGCGTGACCTCACGCAATACGTCAAGAGGTCACAGAGGACGAACGCGAAACTCTGCCCCAGTGTTTACAAGTGTGTTGAAAGAGGACCGTTCCGACGTTGTTGTATGTGGAATGATACTAATTAATGTCTTTGTGTCAGTTTATCGTTTACAATGGTCCGCAAATGTGCGTTTTATATATGTAACACGTGACCTACCTACGTCACTATGCATTTACGTTAGGTCGCGCTGGACCGGACCTAGATGAAAAGTTGTGGTTTAAAAGTGCATATTTTTCTTGTCAAAAATGACAATCGTTTCGCTGGATGGGACCCTTGTGCCTCGTTTGGTATCGTTTGTAGTCCTTTGAAACTCCGTTGAAAAAAACAGTTACGTGTTGAGTTAAGTGTTGGTGTCCATTAAAGTCCATTAAATGAGAAAAATCCTGCAATGTTTTCCTAAAAAAAACATAATTTCTTCTGGACTGAACAAAGAAAGACATCAACATTTTGGATGATATGGTGGTGAGTAAATTATCTGGATTTTTCTTTTAAGAAAATGGACTATTCCTTTAAGCATCGTTTACAAGGTGGAGATCTGAAACTGTTCAGCTGTGCAACAATTCAAGACAATTTGCGAATTTCACATCTAAAAGAGAGACACACGTGTGTTTTCTGTGCATATATTAGTTTTATGAATTGCACATATTCGCATTGAGAAATGTTCACAAGATCAAAGTTAGGAAGGTTTCTACGTGACATTTTATAAATTAAGCCACTTAACTTTATCAATAGTTATACAGCAGCTTTCTGTATTAAGCAAAACAACGTTTTAGGGGTGTCCTCGACTAAGGATTTACACATTCGAGTCAGAATTGTTGAATCTCGCCTATAGTCGGGTGTGTGGATGGGTTGGGAGGGGGACCAGAACGGGTAGTGAAAAAAAGGGGTACACTTTATTTTCTTTCAAAAGCAGGACACAGAAACAACTTTCTGATAAAGTGACCAAAACTGCCTTTCAAGTGATGAACAAAGAAGAAACTGACGATGCATTTTTATCTTTTTTAAGTTAAAATAAAAGGCTATACTAATATTCATTAAATGATTCCTCATACCATTTTAAAGCCACGATGTACAGAACATCACACAAAGAAATAACAAAAAAACATTTTCGATAACTAAACCTAAAAAATAACAAATGTGGTTCTCCCTGGGATGCCCAGCTACAGTTCAGCGAACTTATTTAATTTTATTTAGCGCATCATATGTATGTTGATATGTTGATATGAACAATTTCTTTAAACAACATTAAAGATAAGCAGATTAACTCTTAACTGACACAGGTGCTTTGATTTCATATGGTTTAAAATGGACAGAATATTTCATCGGAAATTTCTAACGATGCCGTGTTTTAATATGCAAATAAATGGTAATGTATGCAGGTCTTCATCAAAGACATCATTTCAATATGTTTAGACCCTAATTCATTTCTGGGTACAACCTGAATGAGGCTTTAAGTAGATCATGTGTTCTCTTAATAAATTTCTTAGAAATAATGAACTCAATGCCGAAACACATTTAACTTGGAACACAAGTAAGCCCAGAAACACAAGTGCACAAACACATGAATGCAATTCTTCATTGCACAGAGACACTTAATTCTAATGTGAATGTTATAAACTATTCAAGCTTTAAATCACTCAATCTACAAATGCATTACAGCAACAGTACAGATAGAAAGGTAATGTCACAAGACAAGAAAACAGTGCTATTTGTGTGCAGACGTACTACTGATATAATGAACAGCTTAATGAATGTACTCACATTTTTTGATATATTTAACTTTAAATAATAATAAAGGATTGCTCCTTTCAAACTTAAAGGTGCAGTGTGTAATTTTTAGAAGGATCTCTTGACAGAAATGCAAAATAATATACAAAACTATATGATCAGGGGTGTATAAAGACCTTTCAAAATGAACCATTATGTGTTTATTAAATTAGAACGAGACCTTTTTATCCACATACAACGTGGGTCCCCTTACGTGGAAGTCGCCATTTTGTGCCGCCATTTTTCTACAGAAGCCCTTAACGGACATTTTTTTTACTAAATTGTCTCCAACAGTGACATGTTTGCCCGGTGGCAGCTACTGTAGCTTTTCTATGGGTTTCAAAAGCGAGGGGTGAGCAGTGGATTAAGCTGTTGGTTGCAATTCGCAACCTCACCACTAGATGCCGCTCAAATTTACACACGGCACCTTTAAATATAAAATTAACTATATATTATATAACACAATTATTCTAGATTGCATGGTTTATTAAAATGTATTGTTTAGTTTTTTGTTCATCTTTGTAAGGCTGTGATTTTTCACTTCATCTTTTTAATGTTGCTTTTAGGAGATCATTATGTTTAAGACAAGTTTCTTTCACAATATTTACCAAGATTTAATTACTGTATGTTAGATACATGCCCATATGTCTGTGGTGGTATAGCTTTTGATCTTTTGGCCTAAAATTGAAAAACATAATTTCTCCGAACATTAAGCAGTGACTTTATCAAATGGAATGTTGAAAAATCTAAAGATTTCCACTCACAAATAGCACCATTTCCTCAAATTTATACAGTAGTGGGCACAAAGTCGTCTGACCTTTTCTCTAACACGACTTCTCTACTGAACAGCACAAATACTACAGCCACAATATCATTACCTCACTGACTGATACAGCAGTACGGATCAACATGAGAACCTCCAGCTTTAGACAGAAGTTGTTATTGAAAGGAGAAATTAATATTTCATTGATAAGAAAGAAATGAGGAGATAAACATAGTGGGGGGAAAAAGTTAATTGCACTTGGCAAGAGGTGACTATTTTATAATCTAAGACCATTCAATGAACAAAGATTATTTACATATAGAAGTCTCATATAGAAAATTAAAAAAGGAGGGAGGTTGGCAAAGTTGGCATAAAGGTACCTTGGCAGAGTTAGTTGTGCGTTGTGATGAGTTTGTGACCATACGAGCAGATCCAGCAGTCTTGCCTTTAGTGTGAGCCAGGTTACCTTCAAAAAGAAATATTGTTTTACATATTACGTAAGGAATAATTGATGACGGGCCATTGAATTAGTCAAAAATAATGCACATCGGGTAATGTGCCACGAGTTATTTTCAAATAATTCAATGGACCGGAGTCAATTATCCTGCTTATACCGCAGTTACCACAGACATTGTTCTGGTGGTTATTTTAATACACTTGACAGGTTAGGTGTCTAAAAATAATGCATACCCATTGAACAAATTTTTCAACCAATTGGAATAAAGCATTCAACACCCCCATGGTATAAAGTGCTATTAACAGATATTAGAAATCTAAAATGACATGTTCTTCAAAGATAACCTGTATGATTATTTAAAGGTAAAGTATGTCAAGGACATTGCTTCAGATTAGAGGAGACCACACATCTCAGAGGTCAACGCTGTGACACATAAAGAAGCTGAGGCAGACTAACAAAAGACTATTGTTGTGAACGAAGATTAGACATCTCAGTGGATTTCCTGGAAACGATCAGCAGTGAATCTCTGTCTGTGTCATTCAGACGCCCTACGTCCATCTTATCAGACCCCTTTGGATGTACAGTATGCAGTATTGGATTTACTCATTGCTTAATTTGTAAAACAAAAGGTGCCGGAACGCAAAATGCATATTAGAGCAGAGGGGTGAGGAGGCAGATGCAGGTCCTGGAACGCACAAAAGACCCAGCTGAAAACAGCATGCTATGCGCTAAAATACTCCCTGTGCTACACTAATCTTTACAATACACAAAAGCCCAAATAAACCTCATGCTTAAAGTGACACTTTGTAGTTTTTCAACCTTCATAATATATTTTCAAGACCCTTGTGATGGTACATCGACTTAAAATAGGTTGAATGACATGTCGAATAGCCTGATCGCTTTTACTCGTACTTTTAAACTTGGGGTTTCGAGTAGTAACCCGAGCACAAAAAAGAACTGCTTTACGGCATACGCCACTTCCTCCACTTCCTCAAATTCGGACATGAGAGCGCAACTATTTATTTTCCTGATGTTTTTGTCATGGCTGAAGCAGCAAATAAGAAAAAGAAACTCAAGGTTTTGTTGGAGGAGACCAGAAAGAGAAAACGGGAGAGTGACAGAATAAAAAGAAGGACGAGGATCAATTATATTGGGCCAGCGTTCGTTAGCTGGCGTGAACTTACGGAGGAGGGGTTCTGACCGATACTGACTTGGCCGTCATGCTTTTGGACTAGTAAGTAAGGTTATATTGCTTGCATACGTGAATTTTACTGGAGGCTACTTGGAGAGTTTAGAGAGAGACTTATATCATGTGACATTGTGGCGCCATGGTGGTGTCATGGACCTAGGCAGTGGCGTAGCGTCTGGGCATGCAGGGTATGCACATGCAAACGGGCCCGGGCCAATAGGGGGCCCGGCTCTGGGCCCGCCCCAGCTTTTAATAAAAAAAAAATTCAATTAAATTTTTATTTGTGGCAGCAATAAATATATTTCTGTATGCATATCATGTGTAGTGATTTCTTATTTCTCCGCAATGTCTAATTTCTTTGTCATTTCTTGCGTTTATTATTTTTTGCACTCTGCGGCTGTTTTTTTACATGACGCATCGCCGCACCAAAAACCCCCCCAGAAAACACAGTGTGAGAGGTTACTATAGCGGCTATGTACATGAATCTTAAGGATTATCAAATATAAACATAAAAGTGGGGCCTCAAAGAGAAAAGAGAAGGCGGAGAAGTTAGTCACAAATCAAAACTACCCAAAACATTTCGTTTTTCTTTATTTAAATCTACCCTTGAAAGGTAAAAAGTAAAGTAAAAATATTTGACTACCTTATTAAAAGTATATGTTGTTAACAGACCTGCGCGCCACAGTTAACAGTGCCAACGGGAAAGGTTGGGGGGGGGGGCTTTGGCTTAAGGGGGCCCGTAATTTTTTTTGCATATGGGCCCGGGACTCACTTGCTACGCCACTGGACCTAGGACACGGGCGATCCATGTTCGATTCCCCTTTAAGGCAATTTTTTTATATAAACTTTAACCAAGCGACCACCATTACAACTGGCGTGTAAACGTGAGCTACGCGATCTTTTGCCATTTGAAAAAAATAAAACACATAAAATTATATTCATATGACAAGCTGGAAGGGACACTTTGTGACCTAAAGAGTTGTCTTCTTTTCCTTTGCGATAGTGCTGCGGCGCTTGTGGCCTCTAGAGGCGCTAAATGTGAAAAATACATGTCTGGCACCCCCTAGTGGCCAAAAAGTTCAGCTGTGTGCCTTTGACTGTTAAACTCAGTAATTTATTTTGCAACAGGTATATACTGTAGGCTACTTCCAAGTTCACAATTACATAAAGCTTTCTATAATATTAATAGGTAAATGAATGCTTGCTTGCTTACCTTATTTAGTTGTCTAACCCTTACAAAAATTAACAATGTTTGTTTATTGTAAAGTGCAGTAACCATTTATATATATATATATAATATATATATATATATATATATATATATATATATATATATATATATATATATATAGTATATTGTGTTTTTGTTGTTTTTATACCACGTGAGGTGGCCCTGGTTTTACTGTTAAAGCTATAGGAACTGACACATTATTAGTTCTCATTGTTTAAAAAAGTAATATACAAATAAGGGTCAAACACACATAAAGGTTTTTGAGTTTCAATCCTGAATAATGTATCTTGGTGATCTAGATCTGCTACGCTGCTGCCGCTGGCATAAGTGCAGGACTTTTGCTGAAAAATGCAGATAATTTCAGAGGACAGGAAAACATACTGCTGCAAGGAAATAGGGAGAACCCCGTAGCAGCTCTAGGCAGGTGGTGCTGGGGGAGGTGGGGGGCGAGGAATAAACCCATGGCACACTGCATTGAGATGAATCAGGATAGAATCGAAATAAATAGGTCACATTGATAGAAAAGAAAGGATTAGTTGTGTTGCCATTTTATAAGAACCCATCAGCAGCACAGAAGAGTTGCATGACTGGACTTGGCATTTAAGTGCATTTTTGAGATTATTGAATAATAACTAAATGTACAGCAGAAACCACCTCATTTAAACAAGCAAACCAAAAGCTCTTTAAAAATACCTGTTTTGGTGAGCGGGTGGGTAACCAATTTACGGATCAATTCGTTCTCCGAGGATCTCAGCAAAAGAACAATATCAGCTGGCAGAGCATCTCTATTCTTAGCCAGAAACCCGCTGGCATTGTAGATAACCTATAACCATACAGAAAACATACATGCAATACATGGATAATTACTGTATGTTTTAACTAAATTTGCATAGTTCTCTCTTTTTCTATTTCTGTAGTATGTAAAGCATAAATATGTAATATTTCTACCTTGCCTGCATAGTGATGGATTCCAAAGCCCAGATCAACTCTTTTTGGTCTCCAGAAGTTTTTAGATTTTAAGTTGTCCTCAAATTTCTCTGAAATGAACAGAAGACATTTAGTAGTAGTTAAGGGCTAGGTTAGGGTTAACAATCGAACCAACCAACCAAGATTAATACCAATATAACTCTATGATGTTTAAAGAAAGAACTTGCCGACAAGCGTCTGATCGGTTGCTTGAGGGAAGCGGCTCTCCTCATCCAGTAGAGATAACATGCCCATGGGCTTCTGAAGGAAGAGGTCCAGCAGAGGCCGGTTGTCTTCATACTCAATCACTCGAGCATCCACGTCTTCAGTGAGTTACTCATCCTACACAATAATTACGAGAGGTTTTAGACCATGGGTCTTTAACAGGGGGTCCAGGGACCCTTGAGGGTCCAGTTTTGCATTACTTTTTAAATATTGTTTGAAAGCAAAATAATTTTTTTGGAAAAATTAAATTAGGCATCAAACAAAAATGCATGAATATGCTAATAATAACATTAAAACTTAATTAAATGAACTTGAGTATAACATTCCCATGATAAATTCCATTTAGGTAAAATGTAATGTAGTATGCAAAAAAATAAAAATAAAATAAGATTTAACATTTGCAACGTAACCATCATAACAAAATTATAAATCCAGTCCTAATTGATAAATGTACTGGGGGTCCCTGATCCTCCTCTATATCCATTAAGTGCTTTATCATCTTCACATACAGTATCTAGGCTGGATATTATTAGTGATGTCAGATAAGTCACGCATACGTTTTACTATTGCCCAAACTTAAAGTTAGAAATTTGAACCCCTAAGTAAGTAAGTAAGTTAGTAAATTTAATTTATCCAGCCCCTTTCAAAAACAAAGGTCACAAAGCGATTTACAATAAAAATGTACAACATAATAAAAAATAAGCGAAAAAAGAAAATAAACCAATAAAACACATAAAATGATAAATATAACATGAACATAGATTACTCAAAAGCTAACCTGAACAAATGAGTCTTCACTTGTCCCTTAAAAATGTCCACATTCTCAGCAAACCTAAAACTGGTTGGCAAAGCATTCCAGAGTCAGGGTGCCATGGCGGCAAAGGCTATCCCCACATGTCTTTAAACGAGTATGTGGCATAGATAGCAGATTTTGGTTATTAGATCTGAGAGACCGGAGTGGGGTGTGAAGATGAATTATATCAGCCAGATAAGCAGGGGCCTTGTAACCATGTAATGCCCTATAACCCTAACCCTAACTTCAACAAGTCATGTAAGTCATCCTGCCCTGTTTTGACTGCAGAAAGATTGCTTATAACTGACATAGAAACCATGTTGGACACCATAGCACACACAATAGTGTCACAAATGTACAGTACAGAAGGTATGTACATGACATCACCGTCGGCGAGAGGGACTGCAGTTACACCCACTGAGTGGCAAAAGACAGAGCGGCAGCATTTGAGTTCAGCGTGACATCAGCGAAAACACGGTGAAAATGCGTCGAAATGGGAAAAAGACGTTGTGCAATAGACTGTACTAACAGATTAACAAGATTTCGGAGCTATCGTTTTACAGACTGACAAAAAACATCGAAAGGAGAAGTAAATTCATAGTTCATCACAACGTCCACAGACCACAGGTGGGTTGATAAGTTGCTAGGGTCACTATCAAGCAGAGGTTTTACTTTCTACTTAAAAGTATTTTTCAAGTATTTGTATTTTATCCGTGTTTTCCTTTTGGAAAACACATGTCATGGCATATTATCATAATTTTCTTTTAATTACATTTCATAAATACACGCGTTTGTTTTACATTTAATATTTAAGTACATTAACGGACTTTTACTCAAGTAAAAATACACAATTTTAATTTAATTAGGTATTAAATACATTTAAATATGCAATATTTAAGCAATATCGGCCTGCGGCCTCGTGCCTCTGGCCTAATCACAGCCGTGATGATATAGAGCTATATCACACGACTCCGAGAGCGATATTGCTTTTATACAACAGTTCGACGACACACGTTTGAAAAACGAAAACTAGAAAACAACAACGGAGTTATTTTAAAAGCCTCTTTGTTTGAGAAGTACTTCTTCCGCCACGAATTTGAGGGCGGCCAGAATGACAGGTAAAACTTTCGGCTGCTTTGAAGCTCATAACAACTCAATGGACGGAAAAGCCGTTTCTTTATATTACCGTTTCTTGGTCACAAAGTGTAGTTTTAAGATTAGTTCAGTCGAGAATGTATATGTATTATATTTAAATCTGCAGTCGATTAGTAAAGATAGCGCCTGTTTGAATGTTGCTTAGTGAGATTCGGTACGAATGAGAACCAAAGCATGAGCGGACGTCAGTGTTCACTTGCCCCGCTGACCACCGCCCTCTCTGGGCTACATCTCTGACAGGGATTCCCCGGCTCTCATGTTGGCCTTGTTTGTTTATGATCGTCAAAATGAGATCAAATCAGAAGTATTTGGTGTCATGATCAAACTATTACTTGTTTTTTTATTCATATTTAGTGTCTTTTGTGTTGTTATTGTTTTGGCGCGAGGTAAAAGTTAATAAAACTATACTTGTATAATGTTACTATTGCTTTCTCATTTATTCTTAACGCGATACGAGCACTCGATTATTATTATTAAACTTTGTTCTTATCAATACCATACAAAACGTTTTTTTATAAGTGTCAGAGAGATGTTTTTGCATGCTGCTTATAAATATACCAGTGGCGATATCTCATAACATGTTTTAATAGTCACGTCACGATAAAGTAAATGATCAATGTCCACATTTAAAAGCTGCGGTGCTTACCTGCAGTTCCACGGTGTTTTCGCGTTCTGATAAGAGATAGCTCCAGAAAAAAAAACGAGAGTCTATATTCCTCTTTCCAAGTGTTAATCGTCCACACGATGTGACAAGACATTTCTCTCATTAACTGTAACGTAACATCCAAGAGCGCTGATCTTTGACGGAATAACTTCCGATTGGGGATTCACAGACTGATTTATGAGCTAGTAAACTAATGAGACGCACGGAGAGTGATTCAAACAGCGCGTCTGTGTTTTTCCATTCAGAGATGAGCCTGCTTAGGACCTCCATTCACTAGGTGGCGGAATAATACAAAAGGTGAAGCGGTTACAGTGCCGTTATCAGCACAATATCGCATAGCTCTTAGCCAATCAGATTCGAGAACCAGAAAGAACTGTTGTATAATACAGAATACACAGTATGATTCTATGCTTTAGAATGTAGTGAAGCAAATTTTTCCCAATACAAACATCCGGGCGAGCTCTCCCGTGATCACGTGGAAAAGTGACGTCAATGCACACCCTCTATAGGGATAATCTCCTAGTACAGAGTAAAGTGTCTCACATACACTCACTGACCATTTTATAAGGTACACCTGTTCAAATGCTTGTTAACACAAGTTGCTAATCACATTGCAGCTCAATTCATTTTTGGTGAAGTTAAAACTGAGCATCAAAGGGCAGCAGGTTTGTTGATGAAAATGCCTTGTTGATGTCAGTGCTCAGAGGAGAATGGGCAGACTGGTTTGAAATGATAGCAAGGCTTTGATAGATGATAGAAAACACTGCAACATTCAAGTATGGATCTATCCTGCCTTGTATCAACGGTTTGGGCTGCTGCTGGGGGTGTAATGGTGTGGGGGATATTTTCTTGGCACATTTGGGGTATCAATTGAGTACCGCTTAATTGCCATGGCCTACCTGAGTGTTATTGCTGTCCATTCCTTTATGACCACAGTGTACTGTTGGCTGATGGCTACTTCCAGCAGGATAATGCCCCATGTCACAAAGCTCAGATCATCCCAAACTGATTTCTTGAAAATGACAATGAGTTCACTCTACTCCAATGGCCCCCACAGTCACCAGATCTCAACCCAATAGAGCAATTTGGGATGTTATGGAACGAAAGATTTGTATCATGGATGTGCAGTCGACAGCAACTGTGTGATGCTATCATTTCAATATGGACCAAAATCTTTGAGGATTGTTTCCAACAAGGCAAAAGCAGTACTAGCAAGGCGTACCCAATAAAGTGGCTGGTGAGTTAATATCTGAAGTGGACATATTACAATGATTTAGCAAAAGATATGGCTTGAAGTATTTTGCCATCATCAGCAACAACAAATCAGACAAAGTGAATTCATTTTCACATTATGATGTTGCCATAGAAACTAATTGCTGAGTATAATGATGTTCAAAGCAGAATTTTGGGTATGTAATTATGATAATTCTTATAAAAAATGTTGCATTATATGACATTTGTTTCCCATTCACAGACCCAGTAACATTATGAGACAACGTTCTTATATGTGTTACAATGTACTACAAATGTTTTTATCTTGCACTTTTTGTTTTACATGTAGTAATTTGTCCTATGACCTTTACGTCTGTTGTTGTTTCTCTCTTTTCCCCTCCATCTGTCTACTTAAACATTCAAAAATATTTAAAGTTTTAAACAACACCATTGAAGTGTGCTAGTTAATGCCTGGGGTTGTAACCCCCTAATTCAGAGTGACTGACTGTGAAGGGCTCTGCAGTGAGTCAGACACTTCCTGCTGCTGCACGCTGACTTCCTGTGAGCAGATGCTCACCCCTGTTAGCAAATGTCTGAACTGTTCCTACTCTAGATCATAATACTATAATATACATATACACACAGAGGCATGTCCAAGAAATCTAATCTGTGAGGCAGAATATAGAGCTTTTAGCCAAGGGTAAAGTCATCCACCGAACAGGAAACAACCTCATTTTTGGGACAGTAAACCAATGCTGACATATGAGCCTCAGGGAAGGCAAAAACCACAGCAATTCAAAGGTCTTCGGCAAAAATACACTCTCTAATGTGTACTAGAGCCGTCTGACCACAAAAACACACCACAATCTTTATTACCTTATCATTTGGAGGGGAAAGGTGTCATTAATGTCAAAATGCAAAAATGCTCAATAGTTTTAAAATGGTCTTCATTTTCTTTATGCACAAAGGTGGCCATCTCACATTTACCAAAGCAATAAATTCAGTAATCTTACAGACACAAAAGCAAAGTCAGCCTGCCCTGACATAACTCTCGTTTCGAATGATTTATGAAGCCACTAATATGGGTTAGTCTCAAACGTTTAGAGACACCAAATCACTTTTTCCCTCAAGGCTACAGTCAGCCCAGTCAGTCTGGGGAATTGTCACGCTTGTCTGGGTGAAAAGAAAATGGTGACTATTCTACACTCCCCCCAACCCCCAACACTCACAACCCCATGAAATGATAAATGATGAAGTGCTATCAGCATTTAGATGGAAAAAAGGTTATACTGAAGACTAGAAATAAAAAATAAAAAATCTTGGAAATGCTCCCAACGGCAGAGAAAAGCTCTTAGATGAGACGGCTTTATCAGAAACAAGATGTACCTGCTCCCAGGCAAAGATGTGCTGGTTGAAGTAGAACTGGATCTGTTCATTGGCTATGTTGATGCAGAGCTGCTCGAAAGAGTTTCTTTTAAAGTTCTCAAAGCCAAAGATATCCAGGATACCAATGTTGAGACCTTTGTCTTCATCTCTGAGGAATCAATAGATACAATTAAAATTTTGTAATTATTTGCTACCTGTAAAATTTTGTAATTTTACAAAAAAAATGTAATTATTATCACATTTTGTAATTATTTGCTACCTGTAATGTTAAACTTTTGTGAAATAAACAAAATTTTAATTTTAATATGTGACAAGTGGCACTATAAAGTATTATAAAATTCCAAACATATTTCAAATCTTCTGAATATATTTCATGTTTGTTTAATGGTAGTTAGAAATGTTTTGTACGCTGTCAGAAAGCAAATAGTCCAAAAAATGGTCCCAAGCTGTCACTGAAAGGTAACCATTTTGAAATGTCCTAACATGTACCATTAAGGTACATATATGTGCATATCCTCTTTGTCTTGTGTGAAACATAAGGCTGCCAGATATGTATATATCTGGTATGAATATGTACCTTGGAGGTACTAATACAAACTCTTTAGATGCAAACTTTTTGAAAGGGCACCGTCCCAGCGACAGCTAGGGACCATTGTTTAAAAATTACATTGACGATGACCTCTCCACTCAGTGTGCTTCCATTAGAGATCATTATTATATAATTATTAATATTTTTCATCTGTACAGTAGGTGTACAACGATCCCCCCATATCTGTTAAATTCAATTATATATATATAGAAGAGAGTTCTAAGTTAATGTCAGACTCTACCTAGAGTTTGAAAAAACTTAACTAAAACTTTAATAAGTAAAATAGATACAAAGTAAAATCTACCTACACGAAAAGACAATCAGTAAAATTAAAAAAACAAAAGAACTAAAATGAAGGTGCTTAACATAGCCCAGATTACTTTGTTTTGGAAGAACTGTTCAAGAAATATTTAAGTACACACCAAACACGAATTCAATGATTTGCGTGAATAGATCACATACAAAGTCAATGCAATGACGCGAAACACGCGCTATTCATGAATATCAGCTGAAGTCACTCACATCTTAAACTTGTCTTCCGCCATTTTGAGTACCTGAAGTGGTCGCAAAAGAACTAGAAGCTATGCCTTCAATATATTGTGAGCATCAAAATCGCTATTTTTACAACACTAAGAAGGCTCGACATAACATGATACTTTGCTCGAAGTACCACCTGTGTCTCTACCTATAAACTGGAGCATTGAGAACAATGTTTGTGTACACAGAGTTTACTAAAAAGAAGGTTTTGAACAACTGACTTTGGCTTTTTTGGTGTCCACTCGCCGCCATCTTGCCAGTCAAGATGTATCGATCTCCGAATGCGACGTAAGGAGGGTAAAAATGGATAGCTCCTAAAGCATAGCTCCATATAAATGCACAGATAATTTGTTGTTTTGTCGCAAGTGAAAAACAATATTGACCTTCTAGTTGAAAAAGGAGCCTCATATGAGATTCATTCATTCGCATTCGGAGATCGATTCTTTATCTCTGGCAAAGCGGACACCATAGCAGCCAAAGTCAGTTGTCCTTTTTTAGTAAACTCTGTGTACACAAACAATGTTCTCAATGCACGTGTTCATGTGTAGAGATCCAGGTGATACTTCGAGCAAAGTTTCATGTTGTGTCGTGCCTTCTTATGTTGTAAAAATAGTGGTAGTTTGGTAGCAGCGGACAGCAGCTGGAAGAACGCATCAGGGATCGAGTAGGCATTACACCTTAACCAAGATATTGTTTTTTAAAGTATTGTTTCTTTTCATGACAGTTGAGGTGCGAAATGTTGTCTTTCACAGCCATTTCCTGTAAGAATCATAGACAGTAAAAATAAGAAATCCGTCAATCGTAGCAAGCTAGCCAATGTTTGTCAGTTAGCCTACTACTCAAGATGGCGGCAGTAAGCTGAAAAAAGGGTGGATGACATAAAAGGTCACATGACTGATAATCATCTATTCGCCTCAAACGCGTCATTGCACAATTTGAAAATATTCAACTCAAGCGAAAAATTCGCATGACACAAAGTTAAATTCCATGAGTAATCTAG
This sequence comes from Misgurnus anguillicaudatus, assembly GCF_027580225.2. Lineage (NCBI taxonomy): Eukaryota > Metazoa > Chordata > Actinopteri > Cypriniformes > Cobitidae > Misgurnus > Misgurnus anguillicaudatus. The sequence goes on along the minus strand of NC_073361.2, from coordinate 5,985,203 downwards.
AAAGAGGAACACAATGCTTTGCATTTGGTGTGTATGCAGCATAATGGGGTGTACACACCAAATGCGAATTCAACGATTTGCGTGAGTAGAGTACCCACAAAGTCAATGCAAAGATGCAAATAGACACAAACTTGCGCAGAGCGATTGCAACAAAAATGCACGCTAATAATAAGCATAATGGGGTGACACAGCGAATTCAACGATTTGTGTGAGTAGATTACACACATTATATAAAAGTCAATAAAAAGACACAAAGTTAAATCCCACAAGTAATCTAGAGCGAGGAACGTGATGCTTCACGTTTGGTGCGTATGCCCCATTCTATCTCAAATCTTTTGTTGCAGACATTGTTGTCCTGGTAAATTTAAACATAATATGTGATGATGTATAGATCACAGTAACAGTTCTTAAAATGTGTTAGGTAAATCTGATGAAGACATCTTACACTCACAGAAAAAAGGTACATGAAGGTACAAATGTTGTCACTGGGGCGGTACCTTTTAAAAATTACACTTTTGTACCTAAAATGTACATATTGGTACCTCTAAGGTACACGCTAGTATCTCAAATGTACATATCTGTACCTAAATGGTACATATTAGGACCTTAGATACTGTCTCAGTGATGAAAAGGTACAACTTTTGTACCCTTTTTTTGAGTGTGTTTTACTCTTTTCTTATTCTCTGTTTCTCTCACCCTGATTGGTCATCTGGTTTTAGCAGAGAGTTCATGCGGTTGACAATCCAGCTAAACAGACGTCCGTACAGGGCTTTGCCCATGGCGTCTCGCACCTCAGTGGCCTTCTCCACTGTGTTTGACCTGACGATGGTTTCACCCCTCATGACCACACAGTGAGACGTCAGAGCTTCCTGTAGCTCATCTGCACGAATACACAGCAGCGATGCAGCTACCAACACAAACACAGAAAAACTGTATGAAAAATTTGTTATGGTTCTGCAGAATTAAATAAACACTGAAAATGTAACTGTACAAAAGGTCAGTCTTGAAAAACAGTGGACATACTAAACGTACCGCTCTCTAGTACTGACATGTTGGAAATGTTGCTCTTGTCCGTCTGATGCTCAGATGCGACTGATGTGAACTCAACATCACCCGCATTTAGGATCCCTGCTAAGATGCTGTAAACGCTCCCAAGCTCCTAATAATAATAATTAATAAACAAGTGGCGGTTTTTACAAGGCTTCATATGAGAATACTGTGCACTGTAATGGCAGAATGCAATTTCTCTAGTGTAACTGGTATATTTGATTGATTTTTCCAAATACAGTGGGAAAATAAGTATTTGACACATCAGCATTTTTATCAGTAAGGGGATTTCTAAGTGGGCTATTGACACAGGGTTTCCACCGGATGTAGCCATCAAGCCAAATATTGAATTCATACTATATAATCAGAACATTTAAGTTTACAAGTTGAGTCATAATAAATAAAGTGAAATGACACAGGGAATAAGTATTGAACACACTTAATTTAATACTTTGTAGAAAAGCCTTTGTTGGTGATTACAGCTTCTAGATGCCTCTTGTATGGAGAGACCAGTCGTCTGCATTGCTCTGGAGTGATTCTGGCCCATTCTTCCACACAAATGGTTTTTAAATCTTGAAGGTTCCTTGGGCCTCTTTTATGAACTTTGATTTTCAGTTCTCTTTATAGATTTTCTATGAGATTTAGGTCAGGTGATTGACTGAGCCATTCAAGCAACTTGATTTTCTTTCTTTGAAACCACTTCATTGTTTCCTTTGCCTTGTGTTTGTCCACCCTCTTTTCATTTTCAACTTTCTGGTAGATGGCAGCAGATTTTTATCCAGAATGTCCCGATACATTTCTCCATTCATCCTGCCTTCAATAATATGAAGTCTGCCAGTACCCCTTGTTGAAAAGCAGCCCCAAACCATAATGCTTCCATCCCCAAACTTAACTGTTTGTATGGTGTTCTTGGGGTGGTGGGAGTGCCATTTCTTCTCCAAACAAGGTGTGTAGAATGACTGCCAAAAAGTTACATTTTGCTTTCATCTGACCATACTATAGTCTCCCAATAATCCAAAGTTCTGCCCGAGTGGTTCTTGGCTCTTGGAGAACTCTCCTGATTATTCTTTGGACTCCTCGGACAGGGATCTTACGTGGAGCACCTGATTGTGGCCAGTTTATGGTGAAGTGATGCTCTTTCCATTTCTGGATAATGGCCCCCACAGTGCTCACAAGAACATTCAGCATTCTGGAAATGCGCCTATAACTATTCCCATCCAAATTCTTTTCAACGATAAGATTACGAAGATCTTGAGAGAGTTCTTTGCTTTTACCCATCATGAAGTCTTTCATGTGTGCCTTCTGGGTAATGAGAAGCCTTTATAGGCCATCAATTAGGAGTAAAGCAGCTGATTTCAATTAGTACTGAAATGGGGGCAGGGTTTCTCTTTCAATACTGACAGATTTCAGGTGATCTCCTGGCTTTCTATGCCATTTTGCACCTTGTTTTCTTCATGTGTTCAATACTTATTCCCTGTGTCATTTCACTTTATTTATTATGACTCAACTTGTATACTTAAATGTTCGGATTTCTTAGTATGAAATCAATATTTGGCTTGATGGCTACATCTGGTGGAAATGTTGTGTCAATAGCCGACTTAAAAAATCCCTTTTCCCCACTGTATAGCATCCTTTGTTTTTAGGTGTCCTTCGGTCATATACATTTGCATATGTCAGAAACCATTTGTACAGCACAGAAAGAAAACAGCATAAATTTTACCACATTTCTACTATCGTCAGCAATCTGAGCTAATAGCACCATGAAAACCAAAAGCACATCGAATCCCTATTAAATACATTTCCTATAACCATATCTGTGTCACAAACATTTATATGTGGACTACTTTGTCTTCAGTACATCTTACTGTCTAGTCTTAAATACATTCATATTTCAATATTTTGCAGCTAATATACTGGCCTGTCTTTGATAGTGTATTTACTGTGGGATATCTCATTTCGCATTGAGCTAATGATAAAGTATGATGGCCTTCCAGGCAACAGTGCACTGATAATGTATCCCAGCATGCATCATTGATTGTCCTGATGTTAACTGCAGAGACTGATGGCATTAGAGCAGTGGGTCATGTCTTCTACATAACCCTCCACACAGGCCATTGACAATGTTTAGAGCAGTCAACCTGAATGGGCAGGCAGAGCTTTTCACGGTCAGAGAGCATCAGCGTTCCTTCTTGCATATTACGCTTCATTATTTGTTCATTAAAGAACATTAAGAACTCTTTTCCAAAATAAATTACATTTGCAACTAAGCCTAATGATTAGGATTGTCAACCTCAGCAGAGCTCAAGTTTATTATAGGGCTATTTTACTTTATACCTCTTTGATATTTAAATATACATGGTGGCGAGTTAACCACATTATGTAGTTACAGTGTATGCATACTACTAAGGATGTGTATAAAAAGGTAATCACTGCTTCAGTAAATGAATAGTAAAACTACATTTGAGGTGCAGTAATTAATTGTACTTTAAATTTGTTACTTGCATGTGACGGTATTGTATCTGTTGTAGAAATTAAATAAAAAATAAATTATATATTATAGTGTCTCTCACATGCTACAAAGGGTGATCAAATTATATTTTATATCACTAACACTACAGAATCACTACTGTACATCTACAGCAAGGAAAATAAGTATTTGAACACCCTGCTATTTTGCAAGTCCTCCCACTTAGAAATCATGGAGGGGTCTGAAATTGTCATCGTAGGTGCATGTCCACTGTGAGAGACATAATCTAAAAAAAATCCTAATATAGGATTTTTTTAAACTATTTATTTGTATGATACAGCTGCAAATAAGTATTTGAACTGTCTATCAGCTAGAATTCTGACCCTCAAAGACCTGTTAGTCTGCCTTTACAATGTCCACCTCCACTCCATTTATTATCCTAAATTAGATGCACCTGTTTGAGGTCATTAGGTGCATAAAGACACCTGTCCACCCCATACAACCAGTAAGACCAAAGAGCTGTCCAAAGAGACTAGGGACAAAATTGTACACCTGCATAAGGCTGGAAAGGACTACGGGGAAATTGCCAAGCAGCTTGGTGAAAAAAGGTCTAGTGTTGCAATCATTAGAAAATGGAAGAAGCTAAACATGACTGTCAATATCCCTCGGACTGGGGCTCCATGCAAGATCTCACCTTGTGGGGTGTCAATGATCCTAAGAAAGGTGAGAGGAGCTGGTCAATGACCTGAAAAGAGCTTGGACCACCGTTTCCAAGGTTACTGTTGGTAACACACTAAGATATCATGGTTTGAAATCATGCATGGCACGGAAGGTTCCCCTGCTTAAACCAGCACATGTCCAGGCCCGTCTTAAGTTTGCCAATGACTATTTGGATGATCCAGAGGAGTCATGGGAGAAAATAGAACTTTTTGGTCATAATTCCACTAAACGTGTTTGGAGGAAGAAGAATGATGAGTACTATCCCAAGAACACCATCACTACTGTGAAGCATGTAGGTGGTAGCATCATGCTTTGGGGGTGTTTTTCTGTACATGGGACAGGGCGACTGCACTGTATATAGGAGAGGATGTCCAGGGCCATGTATTGTGAGATTTTGGGGAACAACCTCCTTCCCTCAGTTAGAGCATTGAAGATGGGTCGAGGCTGGGTCTTCCAACATGACAATGACCCGAAGCACACAGCCAGGATAACCAAGGAGTGGCTCTGTAAGAAGCATATCAAGGTTCTGGCGTGGCCTAGCCAGTTTCTACACCTAAACCCAATAGAGAATCTTTGGAGGAGCTCAAACTCTGTGTTTCTTAGCGACAGGCTAGAAACCTGACCTGACTAGAGAAGATCTGTGTGGAGGAGTGGGCCAAAATCCCTCCTGCAGTGTGTGAAAACCTCGTGAAAAACTACAGGAAATGTTTGACCTCTGTAATTGCAAACAGGCTACTGTACCAAATATTAACATTGACTTTCTCAGATGTTCAGATACTTATTTGCAGCTGTATCATACAAATATATAGTTAAAAAAATCATACATTGTGATTTCTGGATTTTTTTTAGATTATGTCTCTCACAGTGGACATGCACCTAAGATGACAATTTCAGACCCCTCCATGATTTCTAAGTGGGAGAACTTGCAAAATAGCAGGGTGTTCAAGTTGAAAAACGGTAAGCAGAGGTAGAAGACCACCAGTTTAAGATTGATTAATTAAAATGCATAATGTTTTATTAATTTAAATGGTTATTTGGGTAATTTAACCTTTGGTTCTCTTTGGGCGCACAAATGGGCGCAAATGCATTTGCTATTTAAACAACGTGTCGCTGGATGTGAAAATGATAACGGCGTCAGGCTGAAACTAGCAAAAAACACTTTACCTTGTTCCGCATTGCACCAAGTGTATGATAGGGCCCTTGGTGTGAAATGCTACCCTACTTATAACAGTAAGAGCTAAACAAGCCTAATAACAGACTGTTTAACCATGTAAAATACTTTTAATGCACCAGTATATAGATGGTGTCTTAACATCTAGATCTTACTGGATCATATGCACATACATTTAAGATTGTAATCACTGTTGTGATTGAGCATGTTGATAATGTCTTATCATACGAACATGCAGTATCGTTGTGTACCTCTAGAGTAAAGCCGATGACTTTGAAACACTGTTCCACCGTCTCAAACTGCTCCTTATAAAAGTCATTCCCCACAACGTCAGGTACTAATTTCACATTCTCGTCGTGCAGGTACCTGGAATGAGAAAAACAAAGAGAAAACCAAAAGACTGAAATAAGGTTGCCAGAGGAGATAACCCACCAGACTGTTATTGGATACTCGTAAACTTACTTTGGAGTTTGGTTCTCTGATAGCTTGTAGTGAGCAAGTTTCTTTCTGTCTGCCAGACCAGCATAGATATAGTAGAAGATATGGAAGTTACGTTCACCTCTGAAAGCATTAGACACAATTAGATTACAGTACATAAAAACAATAAACAATTGTAATCTTCTCTTGCATCTTCAAGAGGAATCGATGTTAAATTTGTCTGCAGTTTTAGGATCTGGGACTCGTACAGGTGCACTCTTAGAATGAAAGGTACAAAAGATGTCACTGGGCCGGTAGCTTTTAAAAAGGTCCTCCTAATATGTACCATTGATATACCTCTAAGGTACCAATTTACAGAAGATAATTTTTAAAAAGGTACCAACTTTTGTACCTTCTTGTACCTTAATTTCTGAGAGTGTACATGTGAACTCTTACCCAGCTTGCTGTGTGACTCTAGTCTTCTCTAGCAGGTATTCAGAAATCTGAGCTCCCACCACTGTGCCACCACAGGTGTACTTCATCTCCAGATACTTCCCAAAACGACTGGAGTTGTCATTGAACACTGTGCAGGCATTACCAAAAGCCTCGACCAGACTGTTGACCAATAAGATCTTCTCCTGAAGACTCTGATTGTTAGCCTGAAAATTAAATGAGAAAGAATTGGTAGTAGATTAAGCGCAACCACTTCCTTCATGCAGACCACCTCACAAGAGAAGATACAACAATGTACCTTTCCAAGAATGGTCAGCTGTTGGACTAACAGGTGGGCACTCTCTGTTTTGCCAGACCCACTTTCTCCACTGATGACAATACACTGCGTATAGAGAAACAAACACAGTTTAAGCTCCTGCAAAACATTATGGTAGACAATCAGTAATAATAACCACAGACACACTCCAACAGACTTTACCTGATCAGCATTATAAGACACCATGGACTGATAAGCGATGTCTGCGACTGCATATATATGTGGAGGGTTTGCTGTTCTTTTGGCGCCAACATAAATATTTGAATGCTGTCACAAAAAAGGTGGAAAAATTATTAAAACCCGGAGAGTTTACATTTCCTGTCAATTTAATTGATGGTTGCCCACTCGAAACTGGCTACTTAAATGCTAATGTTTTTTGAACAGTTGTTTGCATGTTGCTATTGAGTGTTATAAAGCCGAAGTATGGTCAATTTTTTTAACGTGCACATGACGCAATTTCCGTCATCAGAAGAGTGCGTGCGTACTGTATAAGCAATGCTAGATTTTTGAAATCCTATGTACAATATGCGCGTAGGTCGGGTATGCACGTACAGGAAAATGTAATATGTAGCCAAGGAGATGCGTTGCATTTTGTCGCAATGTGCTAGCGTTGAACGTCTGCATACACGTACGAGTCAAATAAACTATGCTTTGCAAAGCTTCATGTGCACGTAAAAAACTGACTGCAGTATACTCTTGGTTTAAGATGTTTTGGGTGGTTGTGTCAATAGTCCCTTTCACACATACAGTCTTTACTGGTAATTTACAGGTAAATTGCAGTTAACATGTCACGTGTGAACAGAACCTTTCCGGTAAATCAGTGCTCCCAATTTACCAGTAAGACATGTTGTAAGATTACCAGTAATTTACCGGTAAGCGCTATGTGTGAATGAAAAATATAGGATTACCGGCATTTAGAACGGACGACGTCAGACCGCGCTGACAGATCGGGCCAATCAGAAAGTTTTTTATACAGGTGACGTTTACCCCCGAACTGTTTACGGATGTTTCCACACACATGCTGCTTAAAAGTCGAGCACACCTGAAGTTAACATCCACATTTCTTCACCAAAGTTGTTTAAAACAGCTTACCGTCTGCCATATTGCCGACGTCCTTAGCACACCATCTGTGAAGCCTAATGTGCAAACGCAGGTTGACGCCGCCTCACGCAATTTGTTTGGTCACAAGCAACTTCGCGACTGTTTGCCACAGATGTGAAAACAACAAAATACGGTGGATATTAAGTCATAACCCGCTGTTTACAAATATGACACAGAGCTCGCCGGCCGCGCGCCACAGGTAACTTCCGCTTTCTCTCCGAGTTTACCGGTATTTTGATACTGATGTGTGAATGATATCTTACTGGTAAAAAGACGGAACGTCACTGCATTTGTGAACAGCACATTTTTGTATTTACTGGTAAATTCATTCTGGTAAATTCACGGTAATTTAACAGAATTACTGTGTGAAAGAGGTCAAAAGGGGACAATGTCAAAAAAAAGATCAAAAGATGGTCAAAAGATGTCACTAGGCCAGTACCCCTTATAAAGGTCCTATCATTGTAATGCGATTGCTATGATATATGGATATAAGATCAGCCCTGAGAATTGATCTATCATGATCTATCAATTATGATTGCTTTAATAAACTAATAATACTAATTGTTATCTTGATGAAGTATTAACAGTTGGCAAGACTTGAAATATATAAACATTTATTGAAACGATTATGGGAAACATCGGTATTGTGCAAACAGTACTATTGTAACCGAAAGAAAATGCAATGAAATGTAGAAGGCTTTGCAGTAGAAGCTACAATGACACTAAATAGATTCTGATGGAAAGTAAGAAATAAGTAAAAAAATATTCAAGCAAAACAGGAAAAAGAGAGAAGAAGATATAAGAGATGTGTCAGAAAATGTAATATAGTAGACTATAAAATGATTACAGTGGTAATGAAATGTTTGATACACACCTCAGGGGTGTACAACTCTGTTTTGTGGAAGGGATTAACTCCAATAAGGATGTCTCCAACATATGTGTAGATCTGGTCCTTTGCATAACGTTTCTGTAGTTGATCAGTGACTGTGTTCTAACAGAGAGACAAATACACATCAGAGATGGTCTTTAATCAAACCACTGCTACACAAAGAAATTACCATTTAATATCACACATGCGCTTTCATTTTTATGCACAAACAAACCCAGAGTCAGGGAGAAGATTCATCATGTAGACTACTGTATTCACAGGTAAGCATATTTGTGAGCATATATGTGGCTAATATCGCCATACAGATAATTCACTACTGGTAAAGTCTACTGGTGACATCCGTCCAAGGACACAGGAGTGAAACACGCACATCCTGTCAAGAATGCTACTATAATGGATGAGAAAATATATTTTGTGTCAATGAGACCCCCTTTGTGTTGATAGATCACCTACAATGTGTTTCAGTACAAACCTGTTTATTGTTCGCTAATCTGTCTATTTATTTGTCTGACAGTTAAAAATGAAACTGCTAGGATGACTAATGGTCACTTGACAGTGAGAAAAATCTCTATGAAAGGGCTTGAAAATTTCTTGGCTCTTTAAAGTCCATGGCTGGTGCTTTTTACAAACTGGTGTCGTATAGTTTTCATCAGAAAATATTATTTAATTTATTTATTTTAAAATAAGAACTGTTAAAATGTAAAAAATGACCCAATAAACGTTTAATACACATTATATGACTAAACCCTCCATCTATCAATGCAAATCACAAAGTGTAATATTTTTTTGACCTGGTATTCAATTAATTGTAGTTGTTTATACAGTTTATACAGTTCAGATGCAAATTACCTTGTAAATAAGCAATTTTTTATCAGGTTCTTATGTTTAGGTTTATTCATTTTAATCTAATACCAATTTAAAGGTTATTAGGCAGTAATTTTTACAAATGCCAATTTAGTCATGTCATTGGTATTTAAGAATTTTGACTGTATTTTACTGCAAAACCGTATGTTTTGGAAAAAAACTCCACTTCTTTGGACAAGGCATAATAAACCACTAAAGATAATGATAAAACTACTAAAGATGCAACTAGAAACATTGCAAAGTATTCTAATATCCAAGTACTCAAGAAATACAAGTTTAAATGTGATCCACAGTCATTTCACATATATCTTCTGTGCATGTAGAGAAAAATGTATGTGGCATATTTAGGTATTTCTGACTGGCCTGAGGCTGGGATTCAGTGGATTTGATGAATGTATAATATGTCCTGATAGCATTTGATTAATATCATTATCTCATTTTTAAAAAAGGAAGTGTCCCCATAAACTGAATGGCTTAAAAACATACTAAATGGTACTTTTCATGGATTAAAGACTGTCAACACGTTTATGTGATGGTTTGGGTCAACGTGATTTCACAAAGTTCCGTTGGATAGTCAGGTGGCATTCTCACGGATCTCCGGATTTCTGTCTTTATCCGTGGCATTCTCACAGATTGGTTACTCAACTGCTTTTTCCTATTTTCAAACCATTTTCGCTTCGATTTAGGGTTAGATTTGGGGAAAAATGAGCAAAAAATTCTGTGACTATCCTACGGAAATTCGTGAGATCAGGCTTGGGATTAGGTACTGGGGAAAATAGAATATACTGTTTGTACAGTATAAAATACATTGTGTCTATGGATTTGTCCGTTTAAATCATGTATGCCTGAGTGTGTGTGTGTGTGTGTGTGTGTGTGTGTGTGTGTGTGTGTGTGTGTGTGTGTGTGTGTGTTTGTGTGTGTGTGTGTGTGCGCGCATGCCTTCTCTTACTTCATCTAGATTCTCTAGGCTTGCGAGATCATCCACGTCATCACACTCTTGATTTTGAGACGTCATGTAGCTGCCTTTTCTGGTATAAATACGTTCATGCCTGTAACACAAAACGCAACATTATAGTCTCAATGACCTTCAAATAGACAATGAAACTTTACTGAAAAAAAACTGCATGAAAATCGCATAAAAATCAATACATACTGTAAAAACCCAAATTACCTTGTTAAATGTATTGATAAATGCATTAAATATAATGAGGAAATAGAAATCAATAGTTACTGTATCTAAAGAAATTAACCTTAATCATTTTAAGAGCTTCAATCTTTGTTCCAAGGTTAATCTCTTCTACAGCTATGTTCCAATGTTTAGTGAGCTGTGTAGTAATGCTTTATGTTAACATCTTTTGGACAACTTCTAACGCACTGCCTGTTTGTTTCAAAGTTAAAGGAATATTCCATTTTCTTAAAAGAAAAATCCAGATAATTTACTCACCACCATGTCATCCAAAATGTTGATGTCTTTCTTTGTTCAGTCGAGAAGAAATTATGTTTTTTGAGGAAAACATTGCAGGATTTTTCTTATTTTAATGGACTTTAATAGACACCAACAATTAATACTTAACTCAACACTTAACAGGTTTTTTTTCAACGGAGTTTCGAAGGACTATAAACAATCCCAAATGAGGCATAAGGGTCTTATCTAGCAAAACGATATAAAATATTTTTTTTTTCTTGTCAAAAATGGCAATCGTTTTGCTAGATAAGACCCTTATGCCTCGTTTGGGATCGTTTATAGTCCTTCGAAACTCTGTTGAAAAAAACTCTTATGTGTTAAGTGTTAAGTGTTGGTGTCCATTAAAGTCCATTAAAATTAGAAAAATCCTGGAAGGTTTTCCTAAAAAAACATAATTTCTTCTCGACTGAACAAAGAAAGACATCAACATTTTGGATGACATGGTGGTGAGTAAATTATCTGGATTTTTCTTTTAAGAAAATTGAATATTCCTTTAAGACAATCCCAGAATGCACTGCAATGATCTCAGTGTAAAGATGAAGTAAGAAATAAATCCATTCAAGATGATGGACAAAATTGTGATATACTATTAAATTATATACAGTGTAGATACACTCACCTAAAGGATTATTAGGAACACCATACTAATACTGTGTTTGACCTCCTTTCGCCTTCAGAACTGCCTTAATTCTACGTGGCATTGATTCAACAAGGTGCTGAAAGCATTCTTTAGAAATGTTGGCCCATATTGACAGGATAGCATCTTGCTGTTGATGGAGATTTGTGAGATGCACATCCAGGGCACAAAGCTCCAGTTCCACCACATCTCAAAGATGCTCTATTAGGTTGAGATCTGGTGACTGTGGGGGCCATTTTAGTACAGTGAACTCATTGTCATGTTCGAAAAACCAATTTGAAATGATTCGAGCTTTGTGACATGATGCATTATCCTGCTGGAAGTAGCCATCAGAGGATGAGTACATGGTGGACATAAAGGTGTGCCAAGAAAACATCCCCCACACCATTACACCATTGCATTAATGAGAAATTGAACATGTGTTCCTAATAATCCTTTAGGTGAGTGTATATAATATTTAATCTAACTGGAAAATATATATTCAGTATGTTACCTGATACTAGTGTGCTATGTATTTTTACCACTTTCTTTTCCATACACTTTCAGAAAAAGGTACAAACGTTTTTACTGGTACGGTAACTTTTAAAAAGGTCCTAAAATGTACCATGTACCATTACAGGTATGGGTATCTTTGGGTACATATAAATGTGTATCAAATGTAACGCCCCAGGGACAACTTCTATACCTTCTTGTACCTTTTTTTCTGAGAGTGTAGTTAGCCCAACAACATGCCAACAGTACACTGTGAGCTTCATCTGTTATTGCTGTATGTGAGCTAAACAAATAAAGGGGATTTTGTTTGTCATCACGATTGCCAGTTGGCAATGATTTCTCATATGCTAACAAGCTGCCAAAAAACATAATCTTCTATAAAGCCATGTTTTACAAAACTGCAGGAACACACCGTCAGGTTATACTATGAGGACATTTGGGATTGTTGTAGGGAAGTTGCCACACATGATCAAATACAGGAAGCTGCTATACTGCTACATCCATTTAACTCAATGCTCCAAGTGACAGCCAATATCTCATACCTGGAATTACTGTCTCGCCTTTCAGTCTTTCCATGATGGCTTAAATGACAAAAAATAAAGTGTATATACAGTAAAGCAGGCTGAAGGCGTTTTGCCCAAATACCTGCTCCAGCTACAGTGGCTAATACAGTCTAACTCAATCAATTGTTATGCTTATAGGCGGCTATATTTTTTATAGTTAAATTTAGTAAGATGCACTGAGCAACTTCTGTTTGTTCTCCTCAGCACTCAATAATGACTTGTGACTTTAAACTTGAGACCTGACAGTTTTTTATTTGACTTTAGAAACCAAAAAATTTAACTAAGTATGTGCATGTGTTCTGCAGGCCATGGAAACTGATCATGGTGGCCTTCATGGAGAAACCACATCTTTAAAAACAAAACAGATTTCATGGATGGGGTTATGCTACCTTGTCTCACGGAGGTGCGCATAAATAGCAAGAAGTGTAAAATTTGTGCAATACATACGCCAAATTCCACTTTGGCGTGCATATGATACGCCAGTCCTTCCCATTCACTTAAACGGCGCATGTTTTTTGTCATTTTATTTATTGCTTGCTCAAATTTTTTCTGTTTTTAAACCATTTTCGCTTGGTTTTAGGGTTAGATTTGAAATTTGCTTAAGGAGGTTATTTAATATACGGGTTTCTCCATGTTTTTGTCTATATTTAAGCCATGGTCGCTTGAAGTTGGGGTTAGAATTGGGGTTTGGGTTAGGATGTCATTTTTATATAACAAAAAGTTGTTCTAACCCTAAACCCAAGCGAAAACGGTAAAAAATTGCAAAAAAATTGAGAAACCAATAAATAAAATGACAAAAAAAGATGCACCGTTTAAGTGAATGGGAAGGACTGGCGTATCATATGCACGCCAAAGTGAAATTTGTCATACAGTATGTATTGCACAATATTTACACTTTGTGCTATGTATACGCAACTCCGTGAGACTGGGTTGGGTTATTTGCTCTTTTGTGGGGTGTATGCAAGATTTGATTAACGGTCCCTATCTGTTTTTTTAACATTTTTGGCCTTTTTGTGCAGAATTGTTTTAAATTGTATGCAATACCCACCACGATTATCTTACCAAACTCTTAACTGTTTATCTTTCTACAAGATCTTTTTCACTTAAGATCATTTTTTTTACTTATTTTCCTGTTGGATTGCCCTATTTGTTAAAGAACCACATACTGTATATGTTCTGCACCTTTATCTCACATAATTTTAAACATATTTCTTGAAAATATCACCCACTTATTTACTGTAGGAACAAAACCGATTTAGGAGAGAATGAATGTGCACATTCAAATTGCACGAATAACAAACACATTTTAAACACATTTTAAAGTAATGTTTGTGCAAAGTAAAAAACTTTTAATGACTCACAAAACCAGAGCTGATTCAATTTTCCTCCGTTGCTGTACCTTGTTTTCTCGATAACGCCCATCTGCTGGTTAAGGTCGATCAGTTCCATCAGCTGCTTCTGCAGCGTCTTCTCTCGCCCCACAATCTGTCTGATGAAGACATGCTGAAGAAGGCCAAACACATTAGGTCTAAGCTCAAAATCCTTTATCAGACACCTAAAGGGACAAAATCAAAAATGTGAGAGTGCTGAAATGTCCATAGATGTTACATAAAATAGGAACTGATAAGAACTTGTTTCACGAAAAGACTAAAGAAACTAAAGGTTGAAAAGAGGAATTCAATTACAATGTTGTAGCTAAGCAGCGGGAGGCTAATTAAAGTATGACAAAAGACATTATGAGATGCTGGAGAGCAATTAACCTACAGTATTTTCCTAAATAAGTGAAGAAGAAAAAGCCAAAGTTTTGTCGAGAGGAAAAACATAAACAAAAATTAACCTGTTTAACTTACTTGCATATGAAATCATTAAATTCAGGAGTCCAGATTTCTGGTTGGTGTAGGGTTGGTGGAGGATTTCTGTGCAGGGTAAAAAGAGATAAATAGAAAGAGATTTGTGAGAAAGAGAACTGCTTACTGTAAATGAATGCCATTAATTTCCAAAGGAAAACATTCCTCGCTTGATGTGATTATTAGATTACTGTCTAAAATTGATTGCTGTTGAGATGAATAATTTCAACTGTTAAGCCTCAACACAAATAAATATAAAGTCGTCTATACATTTCTAGACTATGATAACATTTTTTAAATTTAATCATCCAAATAAAAATCCTGTATCGATATATTTATCATAACAGATGGGTAAACAAGTGAACACAACAGAAATACACTTGCATGCATTTTAAATTAAATGTTGAACTGCGTTATGGTGATATGTCAGATGTGTTTAATTATGTTGTTATTTTAGTTTATTAAATGCTGGTTTGATATGTTTGTCTTTATTTCATATATTAATTTGTATTCTATGTAAGCAATAAGGTATGAGAGGCTGTGCTGTATCATGAATAACTCACAGCTAAAGGGTATTGTAAGGCACGACGTGAAGCAGAGTCAACGCAACCCCTTCAACAGTGACTTGAGTACCTTATTGTTTTTATAAAACGGTTAACACACATTACAAATATTAAAGCAAAAAATATGTATCAACGCAGCTTCTACGTTAAGCATTTCCGCTGGACAAAATGGTCCCTGACCAGCAACAGAATGTTTCACATACGAGGACCTAGGATACAAAAGCCGCTAAACACCATGCACCTTCATCAAGAATGAGAAAATGATTTTAACCAAATGCTCTTGGCACATATTATACATTCATAAAAATACTTTCGCTTCAAATCTGCTTAATCCTAGCCTCGGGGCATTCAGAAATACCACTTTTTGGGCAGAATCCATTAAGAGTCTAAATCACTATCATTTTGTTTATGTAAATGAGGAAGAATCATATCACGCCCTTGTTAAATACGGCGTACCGCAGGGATCAGTTTTAGGTCCTATCCTGTTCTCTTTATATATGTTACCTCTAGAAGACATCATCAGGAAACATAACATAAGTTTTCACTGCTATGCGGATGATACCCAGCTTTACATCTTCTCTTATCCTAGCGAAACAATTCAATTCAATTCAATTTTATTTATATAGCGCTTTCACAATAGTTAATTGTTTCAAAGCAGCTGTACATTAATAGATGTATGAAAAGCATAGAAAAACAAGCATAGTAATAATGTAACGCATACAGTAAAGTAGTAAGTTAAGCCAAAGGTGGCGGACTCTTCAGGGGATGAAAAAAACCCCTAGGAGAAAAACCCCCCTGGCTAGTCCAGGGGGAAGACTCCTAGGAGGGAAAAAAACCCTTGAGAGAGATACATATATATATATTAGGGCTGTCAATAGATTAAAAAAATTAATCTAGATTAATCGCATGATTTCATGAGTTAACTGCGATTAATCGCAGATTAATCGCACATTTTTATCCATTCTAAATTTACCCTAATTTAACACTTTTCAGGTTTTTAATATTCTAATCATATATACATATATAGATGCTTTATGCAAATGTATGTTAACAACAGCCTGTTTACATTTTAACAGAATCACCAGCCATTGTTTTGTATATGAATTTTCCTTTCAGAAGATTTTTCTTTCTCCATTTTTGTTTGCTGCTGCATCATTTGTGACTTGTGCTGGCAAGTTGAGTCGGAATTAGCAAATTTAAAAAAAATAGTTGTTCATATTTTGACATTCTCTATTAAAACATAGAACAATGCATGATTTGTTGAAATATAACAAAATATGACAGAACTACACGTGTTTGAAGTTGAAAGAGTCAAATTACCACAAAAATGTCCACATCCATACATTATATTACCACATCAATACCTTAAAATCACTGGTAAAACTAATAGATTTAGCACACACAAAGCAAAAACATCATCAATGTATGTTCAACTTTTTTTCCTTTTGTTTGATTGACATTGAGACAGACTGCTTAAAATCTAAGTGATCTAATACACATCAGATATTTTTAACCAACAGTTAACCAAACATTTACTTAAAACATAACAGATTATAGAACCCATAGATATGTATATAAAGGCTAGATGGCTCGTCCGCGCTGCTGGCCAATTGAGTGCAACGTCCGCATTTTGGCGGCCATCCTACGACAGGGCGCTCGCTCACTCGTGGCATTGAGTTTTAATGATGCAGGTACTTTTAAATGACCATAACTTGCTTAGTTTTTTACCGATTTTCAGGCGGTTTGGTTTGTTATAAACGTCAAAGATGTACCTATGACACTGCATACCTATACTAAAAATAAAAAATAAATTCATGAAACATGTTAAAGCATCCAACGTTTGTAAAAACCCAAACCGTTTGAAAATCGGTAGAAAATTGAGCAAGTAATGGTCATTTAAAAGCACCTGCACCACTCAACTCAACGCTACGAGCGAGCGAGCACCCCGCCGCAAGATGGCCGCCAGGTGATGCCGTTAGGGACTCCGCCTTGAGCCATCCAGCCTTTATACATATCTATGATAGAACCTACCTGCGTGAATTCTTATCAAAGCAGATATTTGTAAAACTGTTATTTTGTGTAGATGTCTATATATCCGGGTCGCGTGCACGCGCGTCTGTGTGCACGCGCTTCAGATATCAGTCAGTCAGCGTGAGGGGATCGCTTTTGAGTCTTGTCGCTCTTAATAACTCTTTAACATTAATCAGGTACCGAACTTTATCTCTCTTAATGACTATTTTAACATCAAGCAAGTCCTGCAGTCTATTTTATAAGTCATGCATAAAAGCGAAACCAAAATGAATTGAGACGCATTTTTGTATTAGATTAAGCCTTAGGAGGACGGTAACGTTACACCTCTCAGACGTATAAATAAAGATCATATCAGATGTCCAACGAGCATTTAGAGCATTGGATTTGGTAGACGATTTGCTTAATGTTCTTATTTCTATAAAAACCTTTTACTCATTTAGAGAGAGTCACATTTGTCTGCGTCTCTGTTCATTCAACTATGGGCTGGACCAAGGGTCAAACAGAAATTGCGCGTTGCGTTAATCTCCGTTCATAAAATTAGTGGCGTTAAAATGAATTTGCGTTAACGCGTAATTAACGCGTTAATTTTGACAGCCCTAATATATATATATATATATATATATATATACATATATATATATATATATATATATACATATATATATATATATATATACATATATATATATATATATATATATATATATATATATATATATATATATATATATATATATATATATATATATATATATATATATATATATATATATATATATATACACAGCTTTAAAGTGTGTGTTAGAAACATCTTAACATCTTCATTTTAAAAATGTTCTTGTGAAATATGATGTAATTAATTGTAAATAAACGCTCCAGTCTCCTCTGTAATGAAAAAAGATTTTTTTTCAGTGACAGAGAGGTTGTGTGAGTGAAACAGCTTTTTTCAGCGGTTTTTGAAGCTTTGTTCATAAAGGCTGCCAGAAAGCTTTTCCCCGTACATGTAGATAAGCAGATAGACACTTAACTGTTTCACCAAGGACCTGACAAGCGTTCCCGCTGTGGAACAATAGAGCTAATTAGCCATCATTTGGGGTCCTGTTGAAGGGGGCTATTAGCAGGGGGAGAGCAGGGCTGAAGAGGTGTGTACTCCAACTCAACGGCTACCGCATCAGGACCGAGCATCTTTCTGTGCCTCTGACAGCGATTAATTACCGTAATGGGAGGGGGGCATACATCTCTGCTTATCACACACAATGGCCCACACAAACAGCGGGTGTCAGGCGGTGAAATGGAAACGGCTTGGAGAAACGTTTGGACTATTAAAATGCATTCTTATCAGAAGCATTAAAACACAGCAGCAAAAAATAACAGATTGCAGCTAAAAACCGCCGGTGAGATAGGTAAATACGGAGGAACTGGTATAACAGAATTTAATGTGGTTTTTTTATTTTGGTAGCTGTCACTATCACCAAATAGTTAACAATTTATGTTTGTCTATTTCAATTGTTTATCGTTAACTAAGCTTTTCTTGATGGTTTTTAGCATATTGCTATGCTGCTGCTAGGCTGTTGTTGTCTTGGCATTGCTTCAGTAGCAATGTCAATGAAGAATCCTCATAAGCCAGAATTTCAAGGATGCTACGTCATCGACGTCCGTTGAAGGACTGTTCCAATGTTGAGGATCCTCGGAATTTCAGCCAAGGACTGAGTCCTTCGTTCGAGAAATATCCCATATACAGGAAGGAAGCATATGTGTTTCCTTCGCGCTCTTCGCACGCTAAATTCACCCAAAATCCTATGCGCGCAGCACCGAAAGCATCTTGACTGGCAATGGCATCTTGACGCAATGATGTGCACTTGCTAGCCTGTTCCATTTACGTGTTCTCCGAATGCTTCAGAGGAGCCTCGCCTATCCTCTGAAGGAAGTGACTTATAAGGACCAGTCCTGCCAAGGAAGTATCCTTGACATTGAGAAACGGCCAGTGTGTTGTTGCTTTAAGCAGGTTGCTATGTGGTTGCTAGGGTGTTCTGGGATGGTTGCTCATTGGTCCAAGGTGACAACAGCTGATTCCCAAATCTTTGATATTCCTATATCTCAAAATATTTAATACATTTACATGTATCCATGAGTTTAGCACTCATTAAATCTTTCTTTCTGTTGAACGTTCACACTCGACCCTCTGTATTCTGGGTATATGTGTGTATTTCTCTTGTCTTCTACTGATGGGATAGCAGAGACAGACATGATTCATCCAGGGCTTAAGGCTAAGTCTGCTCTAATTTAGGTCACACAAATGTAACACTGGAGCTCCTGCCATCAGCCACTGGTCTGGTGCTGCCATAAACCAGCTCTCCACCCACCAGACCTACTCTAAGATGAAATGTGTGAATGTAAAGTAATGTGTTTTACCGAAAAACTGAAAAAAAAGAGTATATACTAAAGATTTAAAAACATTAAAGCTTAAATTTGGCCCTTTATTTTAAATACCCACACAAAAACACTGTAGTATACTTTAATATTTACTATAGTAAACTGTAGTATAACTACTGTAAAATATATTGTAGTATAGTTATAGTAATTACTACACCGTATACTATAGTATATGTAGTATTAACCAATGAATTAACTGTAGTAAATGATGTGGATACCCTACTTTAATATTTGGTAGGTTAAAATAATGACCTACAGTATAGTATGCCTATAGTAGGGGAGAGCGGGGTAACTTGTCACAGGGGTAAGTTGTCACACTGTTCATAAATCCAACACTAGTGGCTCTATCTCAAAAATCAAATAGCTGCTTTGTTTGATGACTTCTTCAATAGTAATTTTTGTGATCACATGTGGTCAAGATTGCTCTAATCTGACATTAGCACAATTTTCTTATTTTTTTGTTTAAAAAGTTAAAAAAAAATCACTTTAAATTTATGCAATACATCTTTGTTAGGGATAAATGGTACAAATTATTATTTTGCACAAAATATAGGAGACAATAACGTGTCTTTTGATACTTTAGCTGACGTGCTATGTGGAGCTAGATTTAGCCAACATTAGCACACATGTCAGTTTGGGGCAAGTCGTCACATGCTTTTCAAACTGTTCGTACTTAACCAGGGGTTAAGAGATAACTCTAGGTATTCATAATTTGACGTTTCACACTGTGCATTCCTAAACCATAGGTCAGGTGTCTGAAACCCTGCTCATACACCTGTCTGTAATTATCAAGCAACCCCAAACACCTTAATTAGTTGCTTCAGCTATGTTTAAGTGGGCTCATAACATTGTAAACCTGCTTCCTATCACACTGCGTACGTTTGCACCACAATGCAGTGTTACCACACAAAACCAGGGCTAACCCTGCTTCCGGGGTTAATTTCAGGGATAACTCCGCTTCTAAATGAAACTTTTGAAACGATCCTTATAAGCAGGGTTTAGAACAAAAATAACTCAGGATTAAGCGCAGTGTGTAAAGCCCTAGAGTTAATATTTCGAGTTCTGGTTTGAATTTAAAAACTAAAATCAATAATCACAATTAAGTAGTTGTGTTCTTTTTAGATAATCTAGTGTGACAATTTACCCGCTAATGGGGCAAATTGTCACAAGTGAAACATTTTTATTCAAGTCTACAATTCCGTAATGAGATAAGATATGAAAATCTAATGAATTCAAAATATGTGCCCAAGACTTCCTTCTCTCATTTGTTATGAGAATTATACCATTGTGATGTATGATGCTCAGTAAATGTTAGACAATGTGAAAAGTGTGACAACTTACACCGCTCTCCATCTATTTAATTACAGTCTGTAGTAAATATGAAGTGCAAAATATTTTTTTTTCATTTGGGTATGAACAGAAAGCTTTAAAACAACACTTTTACAATGTGACATATTGCCAGCAAGTACAGTGTGACATAAACTGAAATTAAATTATTTTTTCAGAGGCGAAGCACCCTATAACAAACAAATGAAATTTAAGAAAACAAGATAATAACGATAATAATTTGTTAAATACAAAAAAACAAACAGAAAACAAAACCCATGAGAGGGGCAAACAGAACAGGGCAAACACAAGTCAAACAATACTACACTAAACCTCAAAATAAACAAACACTAGACATCGACTGGGACATGAAACTAACTGGCAAAACTTACAGGTAACAAGGCACGAAAGATCAGACGAATCCGTAATGAGCAACAAACACAAGGGCTCTTAAATAGGGATAAAATAAATTACATACACATAGATAATAATTACAAGTAAGGGATCGGGAAAAAAGTGAAGAGACCCGGGAAATGCATGGTCAGAATAAACCAATAGTAAAACCATGCATCTCCCACATAGAACATTGTACTGTCAGAACCATGCCATGCTGAATTAGATCTAAATACAAAACAGGAATCTGGCAGGATCCTGACAGACAAACAGATAGACCGAAGTCTGAAATATAAACCTCATACAGCTCTAAACATAAATGTCTCTAATGTATCTAAACATCTCAATGTAAATCTTGAGCTAACCATTTAGTGAACATGCAAATAAGGAGTTACAATGGGTGTGTTCTAGTTGTGTCATATTGTGTTACTCGCTCTCACTGTAAATGAGGAATAAGGTTTGTTTACAAAGAATTAGATTCATGAGACAAACCTGACATAGACAACCTGCAGTATGTACAGTCTTGTTCAAAATAATAGCAGTACAATGTGACTAACCAGAATAATCAAAGTTTTTAGTATATTTTTTATTGCTACGTGGCAAACAAGTTACCAGTAGGTTCAGTAGATTCTCAGAAAACAAATGAGACCCAGCATTCATGATATGCACGCTCTTAAGGCTGTGCAATTGGGCAATTAGTTGAATTAGTTGAAAGGGGTGTGTTCAAAAAAATAGCAGTGTGGCATTCAATCACTGAGGTCATCAATTTTGTGAAGAAACAGGTGTGAATCAGGTGGCCCCTATTTAAGGATGAAGCCAACACTTGTTGAACATGCATTTGAAAGCTGAGGAAAATGGGTCGTTCAAGACATTGTTCAGAAGAACAGCGTACTTTGATTAAAAAGTTGATTGGAGAGGGGAAAACCTATAAAGAGGTGCAAAAAATGATAGGTTGTTCAGCTAAAATGATCTCCAATGCCTTAAAATGGAGAGCAAAACCAGAGAGACGTGGAAGAAAACGGAAGACAACCATCAAAATGGATAGAAGAATAACCAGAATGGCAAAGGCTCAGCCAATGATCACCTCCAGGATGATCAAAGACAGTCTGGAGTTACCTGTAAGTACTGTGACAGTTAGAAGACATCTGTGTGAAGCTAATCTATTTTCAAGAATCCCCCGCAAAGTCCCTCTGTTAAAAAAAGGCATGTGCAGAAGAGGTTACAATTTGCCAAAGAACACATCAACTGGCCTAAAGAGAAATGGAGGAACATTTTGTGGACTGATGAGAGTAAAATTGTTCTTTTTGGGTCCAAGGGCCACTGGCAGTTTGTGAGACGACCCCCAAACTCTGAATTCAAGCCACAGTACACAGTGAAGACAGTGAAGCATGGAGGTGCAAGCATCATGATATGGGCATGTTTCTCCTACTATGGTGTTGGGCCTATTTATCGCATACCAGGGATCATGGATCAGTTTGCATATGTTAAAATACTTGAAGAGGTCATGTTGCCCTATGCTGAAGAGGACATGCCCTTGAAATGGTTGTTTCAACAAGACAATGACCCAAAACACACAAGTAAACGGGCAAAGTCTTGGTTCCAAACCAACAAAATTAATGTTATGGAGTGGCCAGCCCAATCTCCAGACCTTAATCCAATTGAGAACTTGTGGGGTGATATCAAAAATGCTGTTTCTGAAGCAAAACCAAGAAATGTGAATGAATTGTGGAATGTTGTTAAAGAATCATGGAGTGGAATAACAGCTGAGAGGTGCCACAAGTTGGTTGACTCCATGCCACACAGATGTCAAGCAGTTTTTAAAAACTGTGGTCATACAACTAAATATTAGTTTAGTGATTCACAGGATTGCTAAATCCCAGAAATTTTTTTTTGTACAAAATAGTTTTGAGTTTGTACAGTCAAAGGTAGACACTGCTATTTTTTTGAACACACCCCTTTCAACTAATTGCCCAATTGCACAGCCTTAAGAGCGTGCATATCATGAATGCTGGGTCTCATTTGTTTTCTGAGAATCTACTGAACCTACTGGTAACTTGTTTGCCACGTAGCAATAAAAAATATAAAATATAAAAACCTTGATTATTCTGGTTAGTCACATTGTACTGCTATTATTTTGAACAAGACTGTACATGAGCAGTCAGAAACATTACTACACCTCTCTATGATTTCTGATGGTTCACCCCCACTACACAAGTGAACCACTATGACAGCACAGTGTTCACTAGATGTGTGTCGTGTCCATTTGTAAAGTTGTGTTAAAACCCAAAAGTGCTGTGCCATCAAGATGACAATAGTTAGAACAGTGAACTTGAAAATGGAAAGCAATCAAACTTCACCTTCAGATAGGTTGTCGCACAATTGAAAGAAAAATGCTCCGGCCTCTTTCTTTTATCCACGAAGATTAGCGTTTTATATACTTCAGGGAGCAGCCCTAATGTAAAAAGACTTCTGACAGCTTCAAGGCCCAAAAATACAGCAGTGTCATCCATCTTCATGCTAAAATCACAAATTATCCCATATACTGGCCACACAAACTGACAGTGAATATGAAAAGTGACTTTAACATAACAATCAAACGTCTGTTGTATCTGAACATCAGGTTGGGAGAGAAATGGACCACAATATATCTCGCATGTGGGAAAATATAAAAATGCATCTGTTACCTTGGAATTTTGAAGAGAGCTCTCATTGGATGAAGGTCTGCGAGGGGCGGGTCTCCATCACCCAGCTCTATAGCTGTGATACCCAGAGACCAGATATCACAGCGCTCATCATATGTGGAGTCCAGCTGCTGTTCACAAGCAATCACCTGATCACAAACACATTTAGTAAAAATCATTACCACAACACAGTGTGAAGATGACGACACCAAAATCCTATAGCAATTAAATCATCTATATACTATAGTACAGGGGTCTCTACAGAGTCTGTGAGGTGCCCACCAAAGCAAATTCTATAGTCTCAATTGTACTATTTATTTATTATATATTCTTTATATTAGCTTGGCTTGGTTTACGTATGTTAAAATTTTAAACAGTACTAAAACATATCAACAAGTAAAATAAAATAAAATTAACAAGTAAAACTAAAAAGTTTTCAGTAGACTATAATCAAGAAGCCCTACAGATCGTTTTATCCATTGTGGTAGCCCTTGCTCACAAAAAGGTTGGAGACTCCTGCTATAGTATATACAGTTTTTTTTACAGACGCTAGGACACATTTCTCAATACTTAGGTCACTTTTGCTAAACTCTTCACACAGTTCTCCTAACCAACTTTCAGTTTGGCAAAGCAGTTCATTTCACATTCAAAATGCACTACAACTACCAAAACACTTTATTCAGGTCTCAAATCAACTCATTCTTCCAGAACACTAGCAAAGGTTGACAGCCGACAAACACACTTTGTCACCCACAAAACAATGACTTACAATGACTAACAACATGTAGCATTATACAGCGTTTTCTTGTGTAAAACAAGGACACATTTCTGTTTATAATTCACTGCAATATATGTTACTAGAATGAAACATGATGCAGATTTTGTCAATATTTTATGTCATTTATTTCTTTTCTTTTTTTGCTCAGAGTAATTACAAAATACAAGAATTTGTATACACACCTTCCACTGATACAGATACAATAGTAATGTTTTATAGCATTTAATGTTAAGATTTTAAATATATTTCATTAATTTATTAATATAACTGTAGAAATGTAGTCTTATTTAGTTTTGTATTATGTTATTGTTTTGAACATAAGTTTAACAGTTTTGAAAACAGTATGTAAGCATGTGCAAATTGGTCTGTACGTACAAAGAGTTTTGTCAGTTGTTGTGTCTGAGTGAGAAAAGAATTCATGAAATTTGAGAGATGTAGTCATTGAATGCATTTTGTGCCAAATTAATGATAATTGATCCTCAATTTATTCCACATAGACTTCTGTTGTGCTCACCGTGTGAAGAGTTTTGCAAAAGTGACCTAAGTATT